>NC_056739.1:1260309193-1260641693 GCF_019279795.1 Protopterus annectens | reverse complement strand
CAAAGCAATCAACAAAACTGTTTTCCTGTTTTTAAGAATGACAAGTCAGCCAGATTAGCTGGGTTAAATGGCGCTAGTGTTAGTTTCTCTAACACAAAATTAAGATCCCAAGGAGGAACCTCTAGTTTAACTGGAGGCCTCTTGTGCAAAACCCCTTTCAAGAACATTTTGCCATGTGACTCCCTTGAAAGAGGAGGATCCATGGGCATGCTGAAATGGCCAATAAATGAACCTTTATAGAGGAATAAGAAAGGCCATGGGATAGTAACTCACACAAATATTGTAAAATCAGAGAACAATTAGCCTTGAATGTGTGCTGGTTATGTTGGTGGCACCAAATAGAAAACCTTTTCCATTTACTAATGTACGATCTTCTAGCAGCAGGCATTCTTGTCTCCATTAGTACCTGCTGCATGTCTTCAGTAAACAGGTACCTAAAAGGAATTAAGACCTTATTATCCAGACAGTCAGTTGAAGATGATTGATGTTGGGTTTATCAAACTCCCTGTTCTTGTGTAATTAGAGGAAGCTTGTGGTAATTGTCCCTGGCCATTTCCAAAAGAAAGGAGACCCACGGTTGCCTGGGCCAGAAGGGAATCACCATAATGATCTTGGGGAATTCCTTCTGAATCTGAAGTACAGTGGATAGTAGTGGAAATTGTGGAAAAACATACAGGAACACTATTGTCCAAAGAAAAGAAAAGGCATCAGTATTCCAAGCCTGCTTGCATGGAGTCCTCAATCAGAATGTTGCTAGTTGATTGTTCAGAGAGGAGGCAAAGAGGTCTACTTGAGGAACTCCCCAGAGATGGATCAAATCTTGGAAGACACCTGGATCTAGTTTCCACTTGTAAGGGTCTGCCCTGGTCCTGCTCAATTTGTCTGCCACACAATTTTGATCTGACAAAATGTAGGATGTCTGTAGAGTGAGACTGTGCTGTGAAGCTATATCCCACGATAACAGGGCCAGTCTGCAAAGTGGGTTTGATATGGTTCCTGTTTGCTAACACTGTGGTATTGTCTGCAACCACTTGAAGAGGTCCCAGAGACCAAAGATGGTTCAAAGAACTGAGTGCCTTGATCAGGATAAGCATCTCTTTGGTATGTATGTGCTTGTGTCTGTCCCTGGTGTCCCACACCCCCTGCACTTTAATCTCTCCTGAAACTGCTCCCCAAGCAAAGTCTGTACCATCTGTGGTGACTGATGGGAGAAGGGGGACCTTAATTTAAGGATATCTGTTGTCTCCACCAAATGATTTCTCTTCTGGCAAGCCCCAGTACTAGAATCTGAGAAGATAAAGGGTGTTGATGCTGGGACCAAAGTGAATTCAGATACCACTATATCTTTCTCATGTGGAGTCTTGCCAGGGGTATCATGGAAGTCATAGATGCCATGAGACCCAAAATCCAGAGGTATTCCCCTCACAGTGACTGAAGTCTGAGTGGAAAAAACTTAGAAATAAATCTAAATAAAGATATTTTTTCTTGTGGAAGAAAAGCTGTTTGCACAGAGATGCCTAGATGACATCTCAGAAACACAATCCTGTGTGAGGGAGTCAAGAAAGACTTTTGAATGTTCTCTTGGAATCCCAGCTTGTGCAAGAGCTCTCTTACCCAAGAAAGAGATTCCTGATATTTTGAAAAAGACTGTTCAAAGATAAGCAAGTTGTCTAAGTACAGAAAAATGTGGATACCCTGTAGCCTGCAATGAGCTGTAAATGGAGCTAGACACTTTGTGAACATTCTTGTCACACTGGATAGTCCAAAGGGTAAGGCAGAGAACTGATAATGTGATCCAGACACACAAAACCCTTAGGAAACACATGAAGTCTGGATGAATAGGCATGTAATGATAAGCATTGTTTAAGCATCTTTTAAGCCTGGTATTACCAGTAAAATTGAAAGAGGAGGAAGAGGCAACAGGTTGTGAAGTGGCATCATGTTGAATTTGAGCACTATCACAAACAGGTTTAGGAAAGAAAGATCCAGAAATGGTCTCCAAGCGTTTTCTTTCTTTGGGGCTATGAACATCCTTGAATAAAACTCTTTCACCACCTGGGAAGGAGGAACTGGTTTTATCACTCCACGGGAAAGCATGTGAAGAAGAACAGGTTGAAACAAAACAGTAGGATGAGGAATGACCCCCTGGAAAGGAGGAATTTCCTCCCACTGCCATCTGTAAACCTGATGAGTGATTTTCAGAACCCATTTGCCTGAAACAATATGTTGCCAAGGAGGACAATGGAGATTCAGACATTTTGAAAGAGAAAAAGGTTCAGGTTGGGGGGGGGGGTCACAAGATCTCTTGAATAGTCATTCAGACTTGTTGGAGTATCTTTGGCTTTGGGAGGTTTGAGGCTTCTTTTTGAAATCTCCTTGCCACCTCTTCTTAAGTATCTGTTAATGTGAATGCTGCTGAGACTGTTTATTCTGTTTTTTTTTTTTTTTGCCAAAAATGGATGAGGAGAAAGAAAATCCCTTGGCTATTTAGAAAAGGAGGACTGAAAAATCTTAGAGATTCCGTGGATCAGTTTGTCCCTTTCATCACACTTTTTGATCATCTCTGCAGCAGAGGGGTCAGACACTAAATCTCTATCTATCAAAATCTAATTTTTAACATAATCGGGAAGGTTATGAGAATGCAGCCAAGCAAGACTCCTTACAACCATACTGGTGACCATAGTTCTGAAAGAAGTATAAAAGGAGTCATACACACTCTGTAAACAATGAGTAGTGACCTGTGCAATAGAAAAAACTAAGTTATTTAAAGCAGATTTTTCTTCACAGGAAGACAGTGTCAATAAAATTTGACTCACACTTTCACAATATGTCAGAATAAACTTTAACATATGAGCCTAACAATTTAAAATTCTGAAATTCAGAGTTGCAAAGTATATACTTTTTCCCATACCTGTCAATAATTTGCTCAACCTTATTAGAAAGAGTAGGATTGGAACTAACTAAGTGCTTAGCAGCAGAGGAGTCAACTAAGGCTATAGCTACTGGGTCAGGTTTGAGAATAGTTTATAAAAATTTAAAAGACTGAGGAACTTTATGGATCCTATCTGCCTTTTTAGGAACAGCTAGCTGACACTCAGAAAAATTCCAGACTGTAAGACACACATCTTTTTAAAGCAGACAAGACAGGAGGAATTGGTGTGGGTTCTGGAAAAGCCTTCTGTAACAATTCATAGTATTTTTTGAGGGACTGAGAAACCTTAGTGATCTCCCACTGAAAACACTGGAACAGTCTAGTAATAGTTTCAGAGAGAGAAAGAAACCACACAGGGAGAATCAGAAAGAGAGCTTCCCTTAAGCTTGAATCAGAAATCTGAGGACAGAACTCTAAATCTGTCCATGCATCTTCCTGTTCAGATTCAGAATCTTGAATCTCACCAGGAAAGGTGGAATCCCTGTTTTTTTTTTTTTTTACTGGAAGGGTGAATAGCCTGCATCAAACCTTAAGCAAGTCCCAATAAACTATTCCTATCCAAAGAAAATTGAGGAGGAATAGATACATGCTTGGTTTTCTGTTTCTTTTTGACAGCAAAAATGGGGACAACTGTGTTACTAATGGCAGCCATTGCCTCCTCAAGGATTGTCACAGTATTCTGACACAACAGGGAAACCTTTCCTGTTCCCTTTCCCAGGGCCAACAACAATGGTTCTCCCTTGCCCACTGAGGGAATACCAAAAGCTGCAAAGGACATGGCTAACCCCTGGTCTATACTGCCTAGGTACTACACCAGAGGGATCGGGGGTAAAAAATGAGCAGTCTGAGGTACAAGAAATGGCCACAACCGAGTCACCCACCTGTGGCTGAAGCAAATTGCTAGCCTGCTGTGTTGTCAAAGGCTGTTTACTTAACTTTTTCTTTTTGTGGCCGGAATAAAGATTGACTATGGGAATCACAATCAGTTCCCTAGTCAAGTAAAAAATGGTGCTTCTGTCCTGGGGGAAACAAGCAACAATGCCAGTAAAACTACCAGTCCACAAAAGTTACTTTTTTGACAGAAAAAAAACAAAGTAAAAATTACTTTGAAACACAATGGCAGCCGCACAACCTTAAAATGAACACAATTTTTCTACAGAAAATAGTTTATGAGTTACATAACACCACTTTTAGACTGACAGAAACAAGTGCCCCATTTAAAAGTGTGTTACAGTGTCAAGAAAATCCATTAAAACAGAACACGTCTAGCTTTAAAGTAACCTTCCTGAGGAGGAGAGTAATAAAACATCAGTAAAAAATAAGAAAACTGAAGATTTTTCCTAAAAGAGAACTTATCTGCCTAGCTAAGGAAAGCAAAAACTGACTGTTGTGTTTGAAGAGGAAAACTGTATTAAACAGATTCCACAGATGAGTCATGGTCAAGGTGGGAGAGCTAAGACCAGCTGGTCTATTACAGAGATGAAATGAAGACTTATGGACAAAATGTATTTATAATTCTAGAATAGCATAAGCAGTGCTCACTTTTAACTTTGTACTGTGACCAAAACTGGGAATGTGGTCACATAGTATGAAAGTCAATACACATGGAGATGCAATATTTTCTGAAAAGGATGACAGAACCCAGTCAAGTGAGTTGTCTTTATTAAAAACTTTGTATAGATATCTTACTGATGAGGTAAATTGTGCAAGACCTTAAAGCTGTACAGATGGGTATGTATAAAGATCATACAAGTGTTTCTTATTTGCATTGAATCCTCCCATAATTATTAGCTCACACTTAATGTTATAGTTTTACGAACAGCAAGACAGAGTGTTGTCAGGTAAGTTATGGATGCAGCTGAAAACTAGGAATTTTTAAGAACGTGTTACATCATCCAGGTAGTAAAGGGAAGTTGCAGATCAAGGAGATAGTAGATTAAAGTCTCATTCTGAATGGTGATCACTCCTCCAGTACTATTATGCCTTTAGACAAACTTGGAGGAAGGTCTACAGAATTCTAAATATCTGTCTGAAGCCAAGCTTCACCAACACTGGTATATCTAATTCATAATGGCAAGTCCATCTATGACGGAGGCACAGTTTATTAGAAATACAACAAACACTGATGTGTATTAACTAGAAGCATTTAGAATTTTTCCATCTGGCATTATGAAGGTTGTCCAAAAAAAAAGTTAATGCATGTTAGCACAGGGTTGATGTGGACATCTCCGTGTGATAGTGTTGTAAAGTAAATTTTTTTGTTATTAAGTGATATATATCTGTAGGACACATATTTACTTATACTTCAGCTATGGAAAATAGCACAAGGATAAGAAATGTCCCTGATTCTGAAAAACTGAAAGATATTATAAAGTTATTTTAAAGCAAATCTGTGCATGTAAGGGAGGACATTAGTGTCTTAGTGTGGATAAATAGGCAGAACAAGACAGATATGATAGCAAGTAGCAAAGGATATGAAAGTGAGCTCCAGAAGATGTGCCCCTGAAAGTAACTCAAATGTTTCATATATCTGCTTACACCAAAATTCAATTCTCAGCCATCACTGCATGTCTTGCTTCCTGGATATTCTCAAGGATATCCCTAAACTTGTATATGTCACTTCTAGAATTATCCATAGCTAGAACAAAATGACCGCCTGTACATGTCATACTGTTGCTGTATTCTCTGACATGTCATTTTTCAGCCACAGTGACATAGCCCTGAGAAAAGCCTATTTTAAGATTTCTGAAACTGGCATGCTTATGTGAGAATAGTTAATCATTTTATTGAAATTGAAGCATGCAATACTAGATAACTAGGTTTTCGAAACCAAGAGGCGGAATTAGGTAACTAGGCTTCTGAAACTAAGGTACTTAAGATTTAGGCAGCTAAATACTACAAAACAAGGTAAAATCACTGCCATACACAACACACCACAGTGCAAAACAGTCTAAAGTTTTAAGCAGTTGTTAAGAAAGGTTACTGTGATTTACATCGCTACACCTACAAAATGTACCTTATTAAATTATTAAAGTATATGACTATCAAGCACTAATCAAACTTAAATAACTGAATCATCACAATAAGTACTTGTGTTCATCTCACATTAATACAGTAGGTATCAGGGTTTAGTATTACCAGGACACAAGTATGCAATGTGCATCACGGGTGTTCTTTGAAGACAAGTTCTTCTTGCAAATGCAGCAATAGTATGCATCCACTGCCGGAGCCATGCAGGCATACTACAAACACGCAACAGTGCCAACTACCAAAAACAAGAAGCTAAAACAGCACCTTTAATAAGACAGATGACATATGAGAGGTTTAAGCCCTGCTGCATCTCTCCCCATGAAGTAATACTATCAGGGAAAGCCCAACAAAACGGGAATCCTGCTACAGAAAATTCCTCAGTGAAAAAAATGAGCCGTCAGCAGGCCAAGAATTGTCCTGCAAAGGCTCAGTCTCACGGATACAAACCTTTGTCCTATTGCTTAAGCCTTCCCAGCTGAATTTTTAAACAAATGTTAAACTTTTCACACTTGATGGTGGTACTTTTTCCTTCTCCTCTCCACTGTTATCTTACTATGCAGTCTGACTTTTCTATATACTTGTTCCATTTCCTAGTCTACTCATTGACATCTCTGAAAACAGCAAACCTGTAAAAAAAGAAAGTACATAAAAACATACAATTCCACCTCTGGATTCTGGTTTGTAGGTGCCTTCTCAATGTAAAATATTGTGAAAAATGTAATACCTATGATTAAAAATGAAAGGTTAATGTATATGTTTGTAGATCATTGAGTCTATGCACATTGCACACATTTGTATTTTCTCACAGGTGAGTGAAAACATCATCCCTGTCTCTGTTAATCAGACATATTTTATGTTTGTTGTTTTTGTTTGAATATCCTGACAGATCTGAATGAATTCATACTCTAACAGCTTGAATATTTGTTTAGTTTTTACTTTATTCATTTATTTATTTGGTTGGGTGGTTGGTTGGTAGTCATCCATTAAAATATATCACGCTGTTGATTTTTTTCCTTTATTCACTCAGCTTTCAAAAGTTAGTAACACATGATTTGTGCATCACAATATCTCAAATCACTCAGAACTGCTTCTCCATTTCTATCATCGTATATAACCTATTCACAGCCAGTAACCATTACAGAAAGGCACAAAGACAACTCTGCTGAATATAGCAGAGTGACAGAAACAGCCAAACATATGCTACAATTCATATTGAAATTCAGTCTTTTGCAAAGGTGGGAAGTACATTTCCTTTTACAGATCAATGGCTAGCCCACAATTCTGGGGGATATGCATGATGAAGCTCAAAAGCTGAATTAAGAGCAGTACATCGACAATAGCAAACTAGTGACTATAAATTAAGCCAAAGCAGGGCAAATGGAGAGAGAGGTGGAAACATATTCCTGGGGATGAGGTGATACTAGAAATAATTTTTATATAAAACCATGAATATCATTGAGAAAGACAGACATTATTCCATCGGCCCCAGTATTCTTGAAATGAGATAAGTGCTTGCAGCATCATTAGTCATTTTATTTAACCTCACCCCCTTCTCACCCTCAGGAGCAAGATGCCACTGAATTAGTCAGAAGCCTTCAACAAATGTCTAGACTAGTATGATGATTAACACAATTTGCTAGATGTTTGCATGTCTGTTAAATAATTTATCTGATGTGTGGAGGATCTGGAGTATAGACCTGTATAAGCATATTTTGCACAAGTCAGCATGCAGTGGAGTGGATAGGGATTATAAAAAGTGTGTTACCAGCTATCTACTTTGGTGAGTAAACTAAACACAGGGAAGGAGAGTCCATTTCAACTCTACAACTCCAAAGCATTATCTCTGTCTATCTTTATTCTCCACACCTCATTGCCCTTATCAGGTTTAATTAGTTCACAAATATTCAACATGTTTCAGTCTGATCAATGGAGACAAAGCTACACAATTTAATTTGCTGATAATGTGAAACACAGACCAGTTGCAAACCCCATCCAATTTTTCTAACCTCCAAAATGAACTCCATTTCATTTATAGGCAGGTCATACATTATAAAGTAAACTTAAATGTCTGCAGACAAAGTGCAGCAAACCTTGTAGCAACATTAATTACGCAAGTTTACAGACAGTTACATTGAGTTCCACTGCTAAGGAAACAGACTCATGTAAGATTGCTACAGAAATAGTGGACCTCTCCAAGCAATGCCTAACAAAATACTGCAAGGCCACCAATGTAATAGGTAACACTACCACAGAAATTGTTCCTAGAAAAACTATGTAGCTGCATCTCTGTACTGAGATATTATCAGTCCACAGCAGGACAACTTTTGCCCAACTTTAGCTGACCACACTCAATGGGAATAAAAGAAACAATGCAAGCTAGTTAGATGACCATTCATCTCCTACAATTACTGTTTGATTAGATAACCAATGACTCCTCTCTCAGGAGGATCACAGAGACAGCGGCAATAATATTCTCAACACAAAATGGTCTTTGTTGGGTTGGACCCGGTATTCAATTAAAATTAGTTGTAGATCATCAAATTTATACAGTCAAGAATGAAGAAAACTTACTTAAAACTGAGCTGAAAGCATACAGACTTCTTCTACTAAAGGATAGATTCCTGTCCCAGAGACTTCCCATACTCTGGAACAAACTAACTATCTGTATCAAACAAAGCTCCTCATTAGCACCCTTCAAGAAAAATCTTGATGATTGGATGGCAGATAGGAAATTCACCCCGGGGATCACTTCTGTGGCTCTGTTCGACAGAGGCACAGGAAAATAATTTTCTTGGGTGGCGAAAGCCAGGGTACTGTTTGGCTAGGCTTATATAGGCCTTAGGGCCAATAGCCTAGTACCTACCTATGAATCTATTAACCTGTGAATAAACTTGTTCTTTACTCAGTCATCAGAGCAGAAATGTATCCAGGCATCTCCCTAGATAGGACTATCAAAATAATCAAATACTCAGAGTGATAACGTTCATTGTCTGGGCCTATACCTTTTAGCCTTCACTGTTTAACAAATTACTAAAACAAAAGTGTATAAAACTTGTAGTTAAGCTGACATAATGAAAGGAGAGTGCAGTTTTAACACAATTCTTAAAGCTTCATGAAGAACTTACAGACAGTTCTTCATGGACACAATAGGAGACAAATAAGACATATGAGGACAGAAGGTGCTTGACTGTAACATACTAAGCAGCTTCAAGGTTGCTGCGATTAGTTAAGTCAAACAAAGACAGCAAAGAGAGAAGCTTACTAGTCAAGTCTGTGCAATATATCTTTGTGTCTAGTTCTGGTGTTATTTTGTATGTTTCTGAACTCTGGGTAGCTGACACTGTTAGGAGATACCTGATAGGAATTTTGTTTTTCTTGTTTCCTTTTATGTGCTGCCATTAAGCTGATTATTGTCAACATTTAGCAGAAATGATTAAGGCTATGAACTGTTAGCAAGTTGCTTCCTCTTGCCTGGGGTTTGATTTCCTCGGCCTCCATTTGCCTAACTATGTGACTTTGAACAAGTCACTTAACCAGACAGTGAATGGTCTGTGTGGATTAGTGCTCTACCCTGTTCAACAAATAAAAATGAATTATCTAATAAATATATATAATTTTTCAAATCACATCTGAGCCCAACTCCTCAAGTATCTCTTACCTCTTGCTGGTGACATTTGAAATCTGTGGATAACTTTGTTGTGATTGCTTCTTGTACTGCCTAATATCTGCCATTTTAGCTGTCCTGGACAGTGTGTGCATAGCAAAGTGTGGAGAGTGGCAGGCATGAGAGTGAGAATTAATTTAAAAATGAAGTGCAGATGTTTCAACCAATGTTAATCATCGTGTTTTTGTTTAGTACAGAGTGGTGGTCCTTCTGTAGCTGCACAGTCTGAAAGACGTGTTACTGTCTACAGCCCACTTACTACTAAACAAGTGCGCCATTGTAAGGTTATTCAACACTCTTGTCCTAAATATAACAAATCCTTTCCTAAATAATCCCCAGCCTGCTTCGTCCATTACCCTAAGTTAAAGATGTCTTAGTACCTACTGCACTGGTATGCATTTTCATATTCATTGTTTTCAGGAACAGATCACCATCCTCAGAAGGAATTATTTAAGGCACACTGCACAGCATGTTTAGGAAGTTAGTTAGAATTGTTCTGCCTCATCCTTATTACCTTTTAAAATTCCATAGAGAACTGCAGAAGGAATGATCATGCCACATTTCTACTCAGTCATCCCTAGAAAATGAGGCAATGTTCTACATGAACGCAGCGCATGTAAAATCACGGAATTCCGTCAGTGATTCTTAATACACCCAGACTGAACTACATATCCTAAAATGTCAGTTTTACCAATAAGAATAAACTGTTATGGCTGGGAAATATGGTACTGATATGTTATGTTTTACGTATTACATGCATTGCTAAAAATGTTACCAACAATGATGTTAGCACAGTTTAATGTGAAACCATCAGTGTAATACAATACATCTTAAGAAAACACAAGAATGCAAAGAAATAAAAAGTGATATATGGTCAACTCCTGAAATCTGAAGCAAGTCATCGATTAGGCCCAGATGTGTATTATCTTTTCATCAAAGGAATGGTAGTCCTACTTGTTACAGCTGACCAGCTGTTTTTAAGCTCCACCTGTCCCTCTGGTACAATATATTGTCTACTCATTTCAGTTAATGTTGTGGAGAATATCCTTCCAATTTGTAGCCAGTGCACTGCATGGTTCTGTTGTAATGTTAAAAATCAGACTTGAAAGTCTGTGAAAAACATAAATCTTCAGGGACAAAGAATGCATTTTAAAAGCAGACTATGTCAAGATACTGTTCAGCCACAGACATTAAGAAAATATTATGACCACATGAGTAAGTGGGCACTTTCTTTATTTGAAAGAAACATGATAATTCTATGTACTTTTTTTTGGCTACATCACCACATACACATATGCATAAACATACAAATGTATTAGATCTTCATGTTACACACACACACACACACACACACACACACACACACACACACACACACACACACACACACACACACACACGCACACACACACGCACACACACACTCTCTCAAACCTTTAAAATAAGCAAAATTAAGTAAATAAATAACACCACACTGCAGTGACTTGGTTCCAGTACAATATTTGTGCAGTATGGCTTGGAACAGGTACCATGATATTTCATGTTTCTTCGTCTTGTCAGAAATAGTCTGAAGCAGAGGATTTCTTGATATATTTCCAGCTGATGAAGAGATGGAAGAACTGATCTGATCATCTGTTGATGAGATCAGTTACAACTTTTTTACCCATTAGTACAAGGACCTCATATGAAGACACAAGCTCAAATCCTTTGAGCATACTCAGGGGAAGGGTCTCTTAATTAAAGTAATAAAACACAGAAACAAATCAAAGCAAATGCCTAAAGACACTAGAGCCTTCTTCTCTTAGTGTGTTCACTCTCACTCTGAGGTTGTGCATTTTGTAGTCTTTTGGACACAATTTCTGTATTTGTATATTTATGTGGACTAAACTTTTCCTTTCCGGATCCCTGTGACTGGGGACTAAGTACTCATGGAACTTCAGTAGATAAACCAGCAGGCAGATTACTGACCCTATCTGACCAGCCAATGAAAAGGTACAAATGACTGAGACTTAGTATGCATTTATTTACAAATTCTTAATTAAAGCCTATGAATTATGTCTTGGAAGAGTGATCAAAACATACTACTTGAAGGAAATACGGTCAGGAACGAGAAGTAAGAGGATAGTAATTCACTGATTTTCCTTTGTAGCTAACCTAGAAATGCAAAGTAGTAAGAACAAAACTACAATACTAAATTGAATAATGTGGGCAGTAACACACCATTGCTTGTTCAAATGTTTATAGCTTATTTTATTGAAGTGAACCTGAGGAAATATAGGTTCATAGGTGGTTACTGAGCTATTGTCCTGAAGGTCTTTATAAGCCTAGCTGTCTGTGTATCCAGTATAATACTAGAGAAACTCAATATAAAGGATCTTGCCTAAACTTGATTTCTTAATTAGCAATGACTGTCCATATCTAGGAGGGTCATAGGTGAAATCCCCGCCAGGCATTTGCATTTTCCCATTAAGTCATCCAGGCTGCACTTAAACGGGGTCATAAAGGGGCTTTGTTTGATGTGAGCAGGTGACATATTCTCAGAGGAGTGGCAACCTCTGTCTCTCCAGCAGGTACTATTTATGTCACAGGCCAGGTTAAGGTTCCTGGAGCGGGTGACCTTGTCCCATCTAACTTGCGAATGTTCAGCATTTCCATTACATATGGATCCGAGATTGCTCTGTAGATTAAACACAAGTTTCCTCAAAGTAATCTGTATGCTACAGATTACAGTGACAGTGACTTTAATCTGTTAATGTATGATGTGTTGAAGACCCTGAATTTTCTTGGTTAGAGATCTAAGAGGTCTCTCAAGTTCCTGCAGGTGCCTGGTAAGGTACATACCAAAGGGAGCATTGTACTCAGTTATTGGCCTGATGAGGGTCAAGTGCAGGGGTGTTTTGACCTCTTTCATTCCTGAGGCAATGCCTTTACTAATGAGGTGTGCGACATAGAATGCATTCCTTACCACAGCAGACATATGGTGGTCAAAGTTTAGGCTACAGTCAGCTTGCGTTCTCAAGTCTCTTGCTACTGAGTTGTTACTTAGGGTATTATTATTTATATGACAGTCTGGGGATATAATTTTTACTGAAGGGGATGATAATGTATTTTTTTGCATTGAGTTTGAGTCTATGGCTTTGGCACCAATCATCGGTTTGTGTAAGTCCCTCTTGAAATATATTGACATTGTTTGGGGATTCAAAGATTGCACCTAATTTGCAGTTGTCAGCAAACTTAGTCAGCCACAGCCCCTTTGTTTTGGCCTGAACTTCTGAGAAGTATATTCCAAACAATAGGGGGCCCACCACTGACTCCTGTGGAACCCCACTGGTGACAGGTCTACTGGTTGAGGTAAAGTCCCCAACCTTGACTGAGTATGATCTGTCAATGAGCCAGTTAGCAACCCATCTCACAGCATAAGGGTTGATATTCAACTGGGAGAGTTTATCAATGATGCCCAAATGTGGAATTGTGTCAAAAGCCTTGGCTAAGTCAAGGTAGGCTGTATGCACAGATGTGCCTTTATCTATGGCTCTGGTGACATTTTTGAAGAAGTCCACCAGGTTTAACAGGCATGACCTGCCTTTGAAGAAAAACAAACTGTGTCAGATGAAGGGTTTGGAGATCACCTATATCCTTATTTATATGGTCCATGATGATTTGCTCCATGGCCTTACAGATAAGGCTGGTTAAGCTCATGGGTCTGTAATTCCCAGGGTCTGTTGCTGTACCCCCTTTATGAAGGGGGATGACGATTGCTGTTTTCCATTCAGCAGGGAAAAACCAGTAAGCAGGCTGTGGTTGAAGAGAGTACCTAATGTAGTTGCTAACTTATGTTTTAGACCATTTAAAACACAAGTTGGGATGCCATATAGTCCCATAGACATTGTGTTTTTGGCCTTGGAGAGAGCATTAATGACTTGCTCTTTGGAGATGCAAGGTGGAGGAGATGTGGAGGGAATGCTTTGTTGAATGTTTGGAGGGGACAGGGTGGTGGGATTTTCACAAAACCTGTCAGCTAATAGGTTAGCTATGTTTGCAGGATCAGTGTGTTTGATGCCATCCACAGCTAGTTAAGCAAATGTCTGGGTCCTACCTTTTAGGTTACGGATATAGCTGATGAATGCCTTATGGTTAGCCTTAGCTATGGTTGCTAATTTTTTTTTCGAAGTTGCCCTTAGAGGATTGACTTGTTTGTTTAAGCAGAGGAGGGTGTTCTTCCAGTGCTGGGATGTCTCTTTTTTATTCTTAGACAGTAAGTTCTTCCACTTGTTGTATAACTTATTAATGCTAGATGTCCACCAAGCAGGCTTGTTTTTACTTGAGGATCTTGTTTTGATCCTATCAGGTACAACTGTGCCAATACATTTGTATAAGTGTTGGTACAGGGCATTTGTGTATGCCTTAGTATAGTTGTCAATGCCATATGTGGGAACAGGAGCTTGGAAATTAGTTATGTCATCCCTTAGAAGGGTATAATTAGCTTTGGTGAATTTTGTTAGCCTGATTCAACCTAAGAGGGGTTTAGGTGTTATAGCTACTTCAAATGTGACTGATTTGTGATCGGATTTACCCAGTAAAGGTCCTATACTTGTGGTGGTTCAATGGTCACTCATGTTGGTGAGGACCAGGATGAGAATATGATGGAAACTTGAATAATAAGACTAGCACTAGTTCAGTGGAGTGTAACAGTTATAGCTGAATGCCATATTTTCCTGGACTTAACCACAGAATGTAAACTCAATGAGATAACCACCCAGGTTCATACACTCACTTTGATCACCAACAGATAATAATATGAAAATTGTTGATAAAGCTTTGCACACCTTTTGTAGGATCTGTAGGAGATAACCAGATATACAAGGTAAGTTCCTGAGCTATGAAGGTAGCATCTATTTATGGCAGTCAGTCATACATTTTCAGTTTCTACACCACTCACATATTTCCCTGTAGAAGATATTGCACACTCATGTTCCCTTCCCCACCAGTGCAAATGATGATAACCATGCTCTTCCCTTTGTACTTTGTTACTTTGGTAGCCTCTGTCTAATGTGCAGAGTAGCCAATCTTTTCATGGATAACCACAATCTGGTACTGGGTGTGCATGCATCACTTTTACTGTAGTACATACGCCTTACAATGGACCTAAGCTATGTGCAAGCCTCTGCATCTGTAATTCATCTGCAGTTCTACTTAACAAGCCAAGTTATTTTTCTCACTTTCTCCAGCCCACTGTGGAATTTCTATATTTATTTTATTTATTTATTTAACACTTGTTGACCAGGAAAGTTTAACTAGGGCAGAGTCCATTTTCAGTGGAGGCCCAGGGAGAAACGATCCAGAAGCATGTCTTTGGAATGTGGGAAGAAATGGGAATACCCAGAGGAAGGCCATGAAAATGCAGGGAGGACATGAAGACTCCACACAGAAGGCACCCCAGCTGAGAATTGAACCAGGGAACCACTTGCTGTGAGGTAACAATGTTAACCGCTGCACCACTGCAGTATCAACACTGTGTATTTGCCCTGTGCATGGATGGATGAACTACTAAATAATGTAAAAAGGACAATGTACTTTAAGACCACTATCTACACCAAAGAGAGCTGTTAGAGTTTGTAGGAAGGCTCTCCACAGACCAGACTCAATTCTATGGTCACAGTGAATCCACCTTAATGGAGCAGACCCTGTCAGGCAGTGCAGTAAACAACTGCTAAAATGTCATATCCTTTATGGAAAGTGAGGACACTTTTGACTTGGGTATTTTATGGAAATTTCTAAACATTACCATAGGGGAGAGCAGCTATAACAAGATTGCCACAGAAGTGGAGGAGATAGGCAAGTTGCAGCAGATAAGTTTTGAATGCCACAGCCAAATGGTATATTAAGAAGACCAATTCCCTCTGAATTGCAGGGACCACAATAATGTCACCTGTGCTCTCCAAAGTTTTACAATTCATTCATATGACATCTATGAACAAAATTCAGTTTTATGTCTAGAAGACATTGCCACTTGCTTAGAAACAGAAAAAAAAAATCTGTCGTCCTTGAAGTAAGTGTTAGACTAAGCACAGAGGGAAGAATTCAGTGCCAAGGTTAGATGATGTCAGGTGGCCATGATGAAGTAAAGGAATTCTACATGGAGTGTGTTGTAGAGACAGTATCATCTTATCAGGTAAAAGTAGAACTAGAGAAGGTTAAAGAGATAGAGGCATGACCCTCACAGAAAAGAAAAACACTGTAAGTAAACAGTGAATTTCCCAGCTCCATGGGCACAGAGGGATAGACCTCACTGTGACTCAGGTGACCCCAATTTGATTAATTTATTGGGTACTTGTTGGAGGTGCTACAGGCAAGGAGATGAGTGTAGATATCAATGCCTGCTCATGTGATTTCTAGGGAGAAGAGGGGGATGTGCTGTAGATCCATGTTGTCACTCAGTATTGCTGGTGGTGAATCCAAAGAGTGCAGGAGATCAACCTCTGGGTGGGAATGAGGGTGAGACCTATGCTATAAATGTCACTGTGGAGTTAGGGTAACCCCCTTCATAATATTCCATTCAATGCCCGTATGTAGTGTACAGGGGAAAAACAGAACACCTGGGGAGGAAACCAGCAAATAACGGAAATACTCCTAACTATCTGAACCCTCAAAGGAATGAATAGGCCACAGGGCTCTTATCCCAGAAGGAATGAAGTGGCAAGCTCAGCATTATGGGTAAAGGTCAGTGATCTGATGGAGATGGAGAAAAAAGTAAACACTGAAGGTTAAAGTTCTCTAAAAGTCTTCAGAGCAATATTAAAAGATTGCTTGAGCTTATCATATTTAGCACCTTTTATTTCTTCCCTTTTGAAAAGAAGTTCATCCAGGGAGATAGAAATGGAACCCTGCTCATACTTTTGCCTACATATGTAGAATGTGTATTGCCACTGTGATGATCAGTCTGAATTAAGTAACTTTTTTGCTATCAGATTGTATATTTTATACATATGTACTGCAGCAGTCATTAGCCACTTCCCAAGTCATTAAAGTTTACCCTATGACATTCCTTAGCAAAATGCTGATTATCGACATACAGTTCTGTCTGGTGCTTTTCAAGTAATGTCTTGTACTGATATTGCACTGAATAAATTAAACGATATATGTATGAGAAGGTGCATACAAACTGATCAACCCTGAAGTGTGACTGAAGTAAGTAAGTGTTTATATTCTATGGTGGAATACTACTCTTCATTAAAAGACATAACCTACCCACACTTAAACTGTCAGTTATGGTTAAGAGCAATTAATGAAAATGCTAGAAGCAAAAGAAACACTGACAAACTGATTCAGTTACATCAGTCAAAGAGTCTTAAGAACAAATACAGGCATAAATGTATCAGTAAGTCTTCAAAGACCTAGAAGGACTAAAATAGAATATAAAATATTTAATTAAGATAAAGATGGACAAGCTTTAAAGGTGTCGTGTGTATGGTTCATGTTGTACCAGTGCATTTCTGCTTACTTTTCTTACTTTTAAGATTTGTAAGTTTAGTGTGTGTTCGTCCTAGTGGTGTTATATGTGAGATTTAGGAAAACAGAAATTCTCTAAAAAATGGATAAGAATGTATAGGTAACAAACGTATCACCTATAAGACCCTTTAATAATAAGACAAAATGTTTAAGAATATTAATCTCTCAAAATATGACAAGCATCTAACTTCCTCGCTGTAGTTAGTACATTTAATTTAATTGACCAAAGAGATGTCAAGCATTCCTAAACTGGATTAGCAGTATGTAAAATAATTAAATTACTGCATCGTGCCAGTCAGCATCACACAATACCTTCAGTAATGGATAAATTAGATTGCTTAACAGATCCTCCAGAATCCAATGCATAAATACAACAACAAAATGTCCCCTCTACCACAAAATGGCATCAAAATGCTGGATGGCTAGCAAGGATTAACACTGCACTGTACACAATACTCTTGTGCTTTTGATCTGCAGAGCTAAAAGTGCAGCTGTTGTGTCTTTCGGCTTTTCCCAGTTAGGGGTCGCCCCAGCGGAACTCCGGTCCGCTAATAACTGGCAGTTGATTTTTACGTACCGAGTTGCCAGCCCTGATGCACAACCTTCAACGAAGGAATGTCCATTCACACATGTCTCCACGCAGAAGACGCTCTAGCTGAGAGTCAAACCGTCGTCTTACTGTGAGGCGACAACGCTACTGCAGCACCACCACCGCGGTAGAGCTAAAAGTGCAGCTAATTAGATAATATGTTTAGATGGCCATGCTGATATAAGCAAAATGGGACATGTATTACGCACTGGTAAGATTTATTGCAATCATTCAGTTTATTTAGTTATATGATTTTGAAATTGATAGTACTTTTGGTTTCTGGCCTACTGAACATGTGTATATCACAGTCTGCAATGTGCACACACTGATTTATGTAGCAGTTTGCATTTCTTTCTTTTTTAATTTAAGTGCCTTTTAATCAGCAGGCTACACGGGCAGTTTTTGCAGTATATAACACAGGTAGCATGCTAGCTGTTTACTTCATGGATCTCATAGTTCAGAAACACATGGCTACTGGCCATGTCATGGCGTGCCACAAAAGACAAGGTGAGGTACATGAATGGTCAATGAACTGCACAATGCAGCAGTATGCATTGAATAAGATAGTGCCACAAGAATATATACACTGAGAGCAGAGTATACAATATGGAGACAGCATCTGTTATGAAAGAAGAACAGTACCAGGTCCACACATATAAGAACAGACATGCACACACATACACACACAGGCATGCACATTTGTGCACTCACACACACACTCACACACACACACACACACACACACAGATGCACATGTACACACACAGACACACACACATGCACACGCACACATGGATGGGGAAGTGCGCACACTCGTATACACACAGACACATACATGCACACTCACACACACTTGTGCTTGCACCTAACATACACACTAACACACACGCACACAGATGCGCAAGTGTACAGACTCATACTCATACAGACAAACACACACATAGCAATGCACAAGTGTACACACACACACACACATACAGCAATGCACAAGTGCATACACACACACACACACACACACACACACACACACACACACACACACACGCGCGCACACACACACACACACACACACACACACACACACACACACACACACACACACACACACACAAACACTAACCGAAGAGCTTCATCGGAATGTATTTCACCAGTATTAATTCCAAAACTTGGCTGTATTAGGCAGGTAGAAGCAGTATGTTCCACTAACTACACATGAATGCATTCTGATCCTTGTAACACCTAATAAATCACTTGTATAATGCCCCACACTCACATGCACACATTGTACAGGATATTTGCATACACTGCACTGCACACAAATAGTTACTCGTTGTTATTGGTAGCTTCAGCAGTGGTATTGCAATGCAACGGCTGAAATGTGTCATTACCTCATTCTACCTAATACAGGGAAAACAGGTGAGAAGGCCAACCCACTTCGTGCGTAACCTTGAGTTATATTCTGCTCCTCCTTACTCCCTTTCCACTTTACAAAAAAAAAAAAAATTCTAAGCTTGTTTCCTGCCTTTCCTGTAAGTAGTCTAGTCCAGATACAGATTTGCTGTATCCAGGACTGTTTGTAAGCTTCTGAGCCCCCAAGCCTTTCTGTGTTGGAGGGAAGCCTTCTAGCTTAATTTTGTTTCTTAGAACTAGCCGGATTTTTAGTTTCAGCACTCAAATCTGTTTCTTTGAGCTCAGCACTTGTTCAGAACTCATTGTAAGCACTAAATAAGCTACAAATTACTACAGCACTCAACTTTCCTCACTTGTCTAGAGCAAAACAGTTTCTAGTACTTAACAAATAAGCACCTATCCAGGCATGTCTAATGGTCAGCTCCGGTGTTTTCTCTTGTCTACCTGATAAATCAGAGCATCTTGGGGCAATGCAGCAATTGCCTCATGTACACAGACAACTCTCTCCTCCTACCACCCAAAACTACAACCTGTGAGAGATGCACTTATATAGCCAAACTGGAAGCAAAAGTCTCTTCACCCAAGACTGGACTAGACAGTCAAGAGGAGAAGGTAAACACTTGCACCACGCCACAGTCATCACATAGTCCCTCAAAACCTACACCACCAAAACACACACATAGAAACACAAAACACACACCTACATCCACGGAGGCTCTCAGTAAAAACCTGCCCAAGCAACAGGGACCTCCAAAGGAAAAACACAAGCAATCTCCACCCCGCAACACAACCCAAATGACACATAGCCCACAAACTCAGTGTGCCATTCAACCACAGCCCATAAGGCATAACAACATACCCAACACTCTAGTCATAGGTGACTCTATAGTCAGGCACACTGATGTTCCACTCACCAGGCTAAACAAGGAGAAAGTTACTTTCAGCTGCCTGTCATGTGCCAGGATCCACTACATTAATGCATGCACTCAGGTCACTCCACAACAAGTACAAATATGACTCTGTCATTGTCCATGTTGGTGTGAATGACCTGAGATGTACCTCCCTTTACTAGATGAAAAGAGACACGAAGGAGCTGTCCAATCTTGTAGCCCAGGCAGGTATGACCCTAGCTCTGAGTAGCATCCTGCCATCACCCAGAATGATACCACAGTACAAGGACAAAATGATTGACTTCAACAATTGGCTAAGCTACTGGTGTAATTCTCAGGGGATCCAGTATCTGTCTGCCTGGGATGACATGATCAACAGACCACGATGCTTTGCCAGAGATGGCCTGCACCTGTAGCCCTTCGAATTCCAGATACTGGCTATGGCTCTTGCCACCCCTATAGTGCCTTTTTTAGGCAAGGTTCAAATGACAAACTCACCACCGTAACAGGTATAAGCAAGCAAAATCTGAGGGTAATGCTACTCAGTGCTAGAAGTCTAAACCTCAAAATGCACTTACTTGAGGCACTCCTTAAAATGGATAACATTGACATCTGTGCAGTGACGGAGACCTGGTTCAAGGCTCCAGGGAGCACCCCTGCATTACCAGGCTATAATTCATGCCACACCTTTCGGCCACCTAACCTGGACCGCAACACTAAAGGTAGAGGCGTGTCCATATTCATTAAGAATATCCACATCTCCAGGTTAGTTGCTCAGTATCCAAGTGCAACTAACTACAGATCCCCCACCATGCCCCAGGATTCCCACTCCTCATTTCTTGATACACTGGAAAATATTAGGGTACAACCTAACACCCTAATAATGGGTGATTTCAACTAGCCCACCATTAACTGGCAAAACTACTCATGTACCAACTCTTTTGCTCAACGTTTTCTGGAATTCATAAATTCCAATGCCTTGGATCAAATTATCCACACCCCCACCAGAGGGAGCAATATCCTAGACTTGGTCATTACCTACATGGGCAACTGGTGTTCCACACCAGAGATCAATTCCTCATTGGTCAGATCTGACCGCAAGCTAATCATCCTAGACATCCACATCCTGCAACCACCTCCCATTAGGGAAACCACCGTAAAAAAATTTCTCAAAAGCCAACTTCATGCTTCTTAAGACAGAAGTGGCAAACTTCACGACACCCATGCAGATGGACAATAGAGGTACAACTGCTGAATCCTACACAAATGCACTTTACAAGCACTTACACGAGTGCATGAATCATGCAATCCCTAACAGAACCAAGATGCTATCCTCCAAAAAGAGAAAGCCAATCTGGTAGTCCCCTGCCATAAACAAACTCTACAACAGAAGAAAGAAACTGTTGCAAAAAAGAGTAAAATCCCATGATTGGAGGAAATCCCTGGTCAGTCTCAATAAAAAGCTGAGATTCCTCATAAAATACTCCAAAGTTAGTTACGAAAACAAAATCACTACTAATTCTAAAGACAACCACAAAGCATTCTATAGCTATGTCAAGAATCTCAATGGCAACACTCATATCTGCTCTGAGTTACAGTACAATTGCACTAAACATACAGAAACAACTGATATTGCCAACATCCTGGCAGATAGGTTCAGTGCTAACTTTAACCCCCCCTCACCCCCTAAAGGGCCCATCTCTATACCGGAAGAATGCAAAGTTCCTGTAATCACGGCTGCACAGGTAAAAACCACACTCTCCAAAGCCAAGAGCACAACATCCATGGGACCTGACAACATCCAAGGTTGCATTCTACACAAACTACAGAATGAACTGGCATCCCACCTAAGTACCATGTTCAATCATAGCCTCACCTCAGGCTTTGTGCCCACTGAATGGTGCACAGAGATGGTTATCCCACTCCATAAAGAGGGAGCCACCACGGACCCTGGGAACTACTGCCCCATTAGCCTGATGAGCCTGGTCTGCAAGGCTATGGAACGTATCATCATGGAACTTATAAACAATGATGTTGGTAATCTCCAAACTTTGGATCCCACCCAGCTCGGGTTTGTAAAAGGCCGATCATGTCTCCTAAACCTGATAGACTTCTTTGAAGTGGTCACCAAAGCCGTAGATGAGGTTAAGGTGGTTCACACAGCTTATCTAGATCTTGCCAAGGCTTTTGATACCATCCCTCACTCTGGAATTATAGATAAACTTACTAAACTAGGTATAAATCCCTATGTCACAAGATGGGTTGCCAACTGGCTCACTGACAGAACCCACATTGTGAAAGTAGCAGACTCCAAATCCGACTTCAGACCAGTGACAAATGGAGTACCACAGGGTTCAGTCCTGGGTCCTCTCCTGTTTGGTATCTACTTCTCAGAAGTACAGGCTAACACAAAAGGTCTTTGGCTAATGAAGTTCTCAGATGACTGCAAACTAGGAACCATAATTGAAACTCCCCAACGATGTGGACATCCTACAAAAGGGCCTCGCTGAAACAGATGCCTGGTGTCAAAGCCATGGCCTCAAGCTCGGTGCCAAAAAGTGCATTGTCATCACTTTTGGTAAAAACTATGTACCCATGAACTACCACATAGGCGGTAGTCTACTTAACACCGAAAGTGTGATAAGAGACCTTGGGACATAGGTGGACAGAAGTCTCTCCTTTGATAATCACATCGCCACAGTAGTCAGGAAATCCTTCTATGTGGCACACCTCATCACAAAAGGTTTCTCATCCAGGAAATAAGAGGTAATTGTTCCCCTCTACTCATCACTCATTAGACCCATTATTGAGTACAACGCCCCTTTTGGTATGTACCTCACAAGACATCTACAACAACTAGAAAGGCTGCAGAAATACCTCACAAAGAGGATTACTGGCCTCAAACAGATGCCCTATGCAGACCGTCTCAAAAAACTCCAGCTTTACGTTGCATATTGCCTACTCAGAGGTGATCTCTGCCTAACATACAAAGCTATGTCAAACCCAGAGCTGTTGGACATGCTCCACTTAATGAAATCCCAATCCCTCCGAGCTATACGCTATAGGGACCTAAACCTTGTCACCACAATAAACAGAACATGCTGGAGGGATAGATTCCTGTCCCAAAGACTTCCCATACTCTGGAACAAACTACCTATCTATATCAAACAAAGCTCCTCATTAGCACTCTTCAAGAAAAATATTGATGACTGGATGGGAGATTCACCCCGGGGATCACTTCTGTGGCTCTGCTCGACAGGGGCACAAGAAAATAATTTTCTTGGGTGGCAAAAGCCAGGGTACCTTTTTGGCTAGGCTTATATAGGCCATAGGGCCAATAGCCTAGTGTCTACCTATGAACCTATGAATCAAACACAACAATCAGGACATTCTCTGATGCACACTATCATATATGGGTTAATATTTACTGTTGCTTTAATTCCAGAAGTTCCTTTGTCAGTCTGCTGTAGTAAAGTCTATGGTGTTGGTGTAGATAGATAGCTAGACAGATAGATAGACACAGATAAATAGATGGATGGATATTTGGTACTGTAGCAAATGCTAATTAATGACAGCTGAAGTTGCCTGCTCGTTGAGCATCCATTTTGTAAGTTCTAAAACAAGGAACAGGACTGAATTAGGATAATTTTCACTATGTGTTAATATTATTGAAGCAATGTAAATCAGTTAGTAAGTTGTTAGTTTTTCAATTTTTAAATAAAATTTCACTAGACTGCTGTCAAATTATGTTTTCACCTCAGTTTATAATAAAAGACCTCTCATTTACAGTTCAAAGTTATTTATTTATTTAACATTTATTTACTGGGGTAAAGCACTGATCACAAGTGATTAATTTCAATCTTAGCACAAGAAAAGAAAGTCAGAATTACATTTAGTGATAGAAAGGAAGAATAAAATGAAAATACACATCTGTAAAGTAACATTATCACTTAACAAAAATGTAAACAATTCATACAATTGTAATATATTTTATTATGAGTCCAGGAAGAGCATGGAGTTTACTACACATCCATTCTTTACAACAGCACAGTGTCACAGAGAGAGACTATAGAAGTTTGTTACAGAACTAAAAAACAGAGCCAAAGGCTGTAAATTTGTTACTCTGCATGAATCTCTAATAATAAAAGAATGAAAACTTGACAGTATAAAAAATAATGAAATCATGTGCAGAATTTTAAGAGAAAATACCTGACCTTCTCACAATCAGTGGATGTGTATAGTAGGTGAAACTTAAGTGAAATTACTACTACACAGTTAAAAGGAATATGTGAGAATAAAAGGTATGTGCAGAATAAATATGAGTTACACTTGTCAAAACTAAAAACTTCATGGTGTGCTACAGTACTGGCTCTGAAAAAGAAAGCCATGTAAGAACACTATTGTGACAGAAAGGTGATCTAATATGCAGGAAAAGTGCTCACATTGTTTTAATTAAACTTTGCAGCAACTGTGGCTATAAGCATAAGAAGAAGTTATGTCCACTGTGTCCATAGCTCAGATGGATAAGCCCTGACAGCACCCATGAAGAAATGTATTCAACTAGTCCACAAGTGCTAGGGGGACCAGATAAGGGAGGATAGGAGTCAGCAACCAATGCCAGGTTGTCCATCCTGTGGGAGGGAGGCAGATTAGTTCACTGCAACTGCAGCATGAAGAGTCTGTTGCGCTCAGTGCTGCAAGCCATGTGCCACATCACTGGGAGGTTGCTCTATAGCAGAAGTTGCAAGGCTACTACAGAGGCTGGGCCAGGACATAAAGGAAAAACACTCCTTGGTATCAGTATGAAGCTGCACCTGAGTCACCAATCTCTTCACCAGCCACGGATGGAATACTGTTACCAGAAGAACCCAAGGGAGGCTAAGACAGGTGTGTCAGAATGAGTGAACCAGTGACCAAGATGAGAAGTGGGTGGCAGCCAAAGGTCATAAACATTGAGCCAGAATGAAAGCCATATCCAGCAGGTAATCACTTTTGCAGAATCAAGCCATATCCAGCAGGTAATCACTTTTGCAGAATCTGTGCAATCTGTTCTAGAAAAAGGTATAATTGAAGGCTGTTTAAAAGTAAAAGTAAGTGTGTTTAAAAGAATTTGGATGCTGCTGTAAAGAAACATGAGAATAAACTATTTACTGACACTAAGGTGATACAATTAAGAGTGAAACTATTAAGTCACTAACCCATGGCAGAGTACTGACAAGAGATAATGAGAATATTAATGACTCCCTTGGCCTCTCTGAGGACAAGAATGACAGATACTTAAAAGTATATATAACATTTATGCCTTCCCACAGTATGAAATTGAATCCCTTCCATAACACAATTTCAGGAATGATACAGCTAAAAATGACACATTTAACAAAGGCAAAGAACAGTTGTATAAGAACTTACCATAACAGTGGCTCTTCAAATAGATCACTTTTACAGCACTGTCAACAACTGGAAAGTATCCCAACAAGGACACTGTACACTGGGCCAGTTAACTGTTTTCCCTTTTGAACATAAATCAAGACTTCTGGCAAATTACGCTAGATGAAGCTAGTTTGAAGCTGTATACTTTTCATTCTTCTTCTTCAGGTAGATATGGATTTCTGAGGTTACATCTTAGTTATATTTTCAGTACAAGAAGTACTTCAGAGAGCAGTATGTGAAATGAGTGAAGATCTTGATGATGTTGCAAACAGCATAAACAATTTGCATGCAGTCAGTGTTGCAAAGCAGTAACGTAATGTAAAATGTTAGACTGATTAAATTACTAAGAGTAATACTAAGAGATGTGAAACTTAATAAATCAAACGTCAGATATCTGCAACTCTTTTTAAGTACATAGGTTATATCCTGGCTTCTGAGGCCTCTGAGGGTGTCACACCAGCAGCAAAGAATGTTAAAACTATAGTCAATGTGTGGGAGCCACAAGACAAGCATTCACCTACATTCCTCTTCAGCTACAACAGCTCTGCGTTTAAAACTACTGTTTGACTGCATTGATTTTTTTGGAATTTGTGCATTTAAGGGTTGGAAATTTCCATTACGTTTTGATTTTGTTACTGTTATATTACAATTTGTTATATTTTAAACTGTTTTAAAAGTTGTTGGCTATTGTCAGTTAAGAAACATTTTTTTTTACATTCATTGATGATTGGAAAGAAATTAGATCTAACTAATTAGTGGGAGGAGCTGAGAAACAGTTTTCTTATTTAAGGTATTCATCCATATTCCTCTTCAACTACAAGAGTTTAAAACAGCTGTTTGGCTGCATTGATTTTTGGATTTTTTTTCATACGGATACACCAAATTCTTGTTGTGCTTTTAAACTTGGTGCCTTTTTAGCTGCCCCACCCCCCACTGTAAATTACAGTTTACAAGCCCCTCTCACAACTAGTTCTACTGGACACTGAAGCTGAAACTATAAGGCACTCCCATTATACTCTTAAAACTCGCGTTAGCCTCTGTTTCATATAATCCCATAATCCCATTTCAGATAGTGCACAGTTTAATATTCAGAGTGTTAATCTGAATTGTGCATTGTTCTTTTCTGCATTTTCTTTCATTTAACCAAAACTCAACTGTTTGAATTTTTAACTTGTTTCTGAGGCCTTAATCTTGTTGTACCCCTCACAGTAGTTTGAGAATTGTGAGTTGCTACAGGATCTGAGCCTCATTTATTTCACTTCTACTGTCTTTTACTGTTTGTATTTTACTTGGTCTGGGGGTCTTAATCTTGTAGTAGCATTATAAATTGCCAGAGGATCTGAGTTTCATTTATTACAGTTCTACTACATTTCTTCTGTTTGCATTTTACTTAGTTTTGGGAACCTTAGTTTTGTAGTATCATACACAATAGTGAGAGAATTGTGAGTTGCTGCAGGATCTGAGCTTTATATATACACTTATACTGCATTTTCACTATATACTGATTGGATTCCTCTGTAGCACATCTCCTATAACCTGTGCTGAACTGTGCAGCAGTGGTTTGCAGTGTCCTGTACAGAAGTAGGCACATAGAGTTGTAATTTTCCATGTAAAACTTCCTCTACAACTTTATCAAGTATTTAACCAAATGTAAAGGCTAGTTTGCATGCTGAGAAGCATTATCCCAATAGTGTTGTTTTAGATAAATTCTAGACCTTTCCTCCCAGCCCAACAACTCTAAACTCTGATTGCATCATCTCTCATAGATCATAAAAAAGAGAATCTATAGCCATGGATGTATACTTTCCTACTGTCTCTCTAGCTAGCCTTGTGGAAATGAGCATCCTGAGACAATGTAGCAATTGTTCGTGTTTATTGGCAGCTACCTTATTCTTAAGCAGACTGACACAATGTAATTACACTATGTCTTTGCATGCAAAGCTCTTTCATACAGACACTGATATGTCCAAGCAGGTTGCCAGTAACATGCACACTACACCTACTATGGATCAGACACATAAACTCGCATACGCTGAGGCTTTTAAATGCAATCTACCATTACTTCAAAAGCCTCACACATGCTACACTCAGCAACATCCCATATAGTCTACCAAGAAAGCACTCCTCTCGACACACGCAACCACATTGTACAATGTTTCTACCTCTAAGCTCTTAATGCAAACTTCCACACAACCCAATATACTAGTCATTGGAAACTGTATTGTAAAACATACTGATGCCCCTCTCACCAGAATGAGCAAGAAGACAGTCACTTTTAGTTGCCTATTAGGGGGAAGGATCCACCAGACCACCTATACTCTAAGGACATTGAACTACAAGTACCAGTATGAATCTGTCATAGTCCATGTGGGTTATTAATGGCCTGAGATGCACCTCCCAGGTCTATATGAAGAGAGACATGATAGAGCTTTCAGATTATGTCCCCCAGGCAGGTACGTTTCAAGCATGGAGCTGCATTCTACCTTCTCCAAGGATGATACCACAATATAAATTGAAGATGATTGACTTTAACAACTGGCTTAGTTACTGGTATCATTCTAAGGGGGTTCCAATATTTGTCAACTTGGAAGGACATGATCAGCAGATCGTGCTGCTTTGCCAGGGATTATCTGCACCTGTCCACACTAAGTTTTTGGATATTGGTTAAAATATTATCCATCCCTGTAGTGCCTTTTTTAGGCAATGCCAATCTGATAAAGCTTCCAATATAGTAAGTTCTATTGAAGATAAACTAAAGGTTCTACTCCTCAATTCTAGGAGTTTCAACAAGAAGCTCCACTCCCTGGAAGTGCTCCTCAGTTGTTGACATTTGTGCAGTTACTGAGACAAGGTTTAAAGCCATGAAAGGCATCCCATCAGTGCAAGGCTATAACGCCTTCCATACATTTAGCTACCACACAAGAAGGGACAAGAGGTGGAGGTATATCAATCTACATAAAAAGTAAGTACACCTCAAGATTGGTCTAACAATATGACATGTTTGATCTACTCCATGTCCAACTAAACTTAGATAAACACCATATCCTTGGTAGTTATAGGTCCCTGTCTATGACCCAGGATAAATATACCACATACTTGAATGTACTAGAGTCACCCACAATTCAGCTTAACACCATATTCATGGGTGATTTCAACTATCCCACCATAAACTGGGATACTTACCTAACCACTAACATGCAGGATCAAATATTTCTGGATTTTATTAGTGCAAACACCCTGGAAGAAGTAGTTTGTACACCTACTAAGGATGCAAATATATGAATTTGGTACTCACAAATATGAAGGAACATTGCACCCTCCCCCTTATGTAATGTCCTCAATGGTCAGATCAGATTAGAAACTGATCACCCTTGAAATAAATATGAAGGCTGTAATTCCAGCAAACCCCAAAACCTTTAAAAACTTTTCCAAGGTTAACTACTTCCTAGTAAGTAATGGCATAGCTAAATTCCAAGCCCAGCCAAACTCAGAGAAAATGGTAGCCTTTACAGAAGTGTTTATGGAAAACCTGTACAAGCATGTAAATAACTGAATAGAATCAGCAGTGCCAAACTAAAATAATCTCAGGACAAACTCCAAAAATAAGCCCCCCTTGTTGGACCCCCAGTATAAATAGGTTGTACAACAAAAGAAAGAAAATCCTTTCCAAAATTAGGAAGGGCTATGTCCAAAAGAGAAAAAACTCCCTCAGTCTCAACAAGAAACTCAGGGGACTAATCAAGTCGATCAAAGGTAACTTAAAGGCAAAAATAGCCTCCTAGGCTAGAGATTACCATAAGGCATTCTTCCGTTATGTACACAACTTTAAGGGGAACACCCAACATTGTGCTAAACTAATAGTAAATGGAAGTTCCTATACTGAACTGAAAGATATAGCAAATTTGGTGGCAGACAAATTTATCTCCAATTTCACCCCCAATTACCCCAGTTCCCCTCAAGGAAACACCCTCTACAATTTCTCCTCAGCTATCACTAAAGAACAGGTCCTCACTGCACTCTCCATAGCTAAAACCACTGCATCAGTGGGTCCTGATAATATCCCAGGATGCCTCCTAAATTACTTGAAGCATGACCCATCAGCCCATTTTAATCTCTGTTCAATCACAGCCTCCAGACAGGCTTCATCCATAGAGAATGGAGGACTGCAGCAATCATGCCTCTAAACAAAGGTGGACCATCAACAGAGCCAGGGAACTACAGACCATAAGTTAGTGAGAAAATACTTTTATGTGGTGCAACTTATAAGTAAGTGCATGGCATCCACATCTAAGGAGATCATAGTCTCACTATACTCAGCCCTCATTAGGCCAATAATTGAGTACAATGCACCCTTTGGCCTTGGCCTTGACCAGGCATTTGCAATAGAAGTTCCTCACTAAAATAATACAGGGTATAAATAATATGTCCTATGCAGACTGCCTCAAAGCCCTGTCCCTGTACTAGTCCTCCTACAGACTACTGAGGACCGATCTATGCCTAACCTACAATGTATTCTCTGATCCAGCCCTGATGGATCTACTACATATGTGCAAAACAGACAGCACTAGAATTACCATATCTTAGGGTCTAAACCTCGTCTGTGACACAACAAAAGTTTGCTGGAGGGACAGGTACGTATCTCAGAGATGACCCCTTCTCTGGAACAGACTTCCAATTCATGTAAGCCAGAGCTCTTCCCTAAGCCTGTTCAAGTGCAATTTGGACCAATGGATGGGAAATCACAAATTCACTCCTGGCTTGCTGCTTGTGGCCTTTATGTTTAGGGGAAGTTTGTAGATGCCCTAAGGCACAGGCATACACCAAAGCTGTTCTAGCCTGTGGGCATTGACAGCTGGGAAAAATGAGGTATGGATGACTAGGCTTAAAAAGGCTCCAGGGCCATTAGCCTAGTAACCATCAATGATCCTATGATCCAATGATGTCTAGCCTTATGTAATTCCAAGGAATAGTCTAGTATCTTTCAGAGATTTTTCTTAACATGTCTTATGCAACATTGACACACAGGAGTATAATGATTTTCACAACAATATAAGGGTTTGGAAATGTTGAAAGGTTTATTGTTCCAAACGTAAAGCTTTGTGATACCTGTCAATTAGACACTCTTGTGGGTGATACCTGTTAATCAGCACTGGCAGTAGTGTTGCTTCAAGAACACAGAAAAGAATACACTGGGTAAATAGTATGTCCTATGATCCAGAGCTCTGACTGCGGCACAGACAAGATATGCTCAAGTAGAGAGGAAATATTGACAGCTGTATACAGATGTCAAAGTTTCCATGACTACGTATATGGCAAAACTATTGCAGTAGAGTGAGGTCACAAACTGCTGCAAAGTATCTTTAAGAACTCTGTTAAGACTCAAGCAAGACTTAAGAGAATGTTACTGGTTCAGAAATTATGTAAAGGTTCAATACTAACTTGGCAAATGTGCATATAGCTGATACATTAAGTAGATCATACTTAGAACAGGAGAAGATCTGCTGGAACAGGGACTATCTGTATTATAAGTCATTTCTGGGTACATTTGTCTACAAATAAGTTAAATGTGTTAAAAAAGACATACGAAAGGAAGTGTTAAAATGTAATGGATGAAAAAGTCGCAGTCAATGGATGGCTTGAAATAATATGATATTTACTATATAGTCTTTAATCATATTATCCTTAAAGAAATGAATAGTTATGTGTATAAGAGTTATTACTCAAAGTTGACAGTTATAATCTTTTCTCAGATGAAAGAGGATATGCTTTGAAAAATCTCTAACTCTGTCAGGCATTACTAAATATAACAAAATGGGCAAGGGATGTTTTTTTGGCAAAAAATCTCAGAACACAGAGAACTATTGCACAAATATGAGATGTTTTCAGCAATCCACAATCAAAATACAAAAGAAAAATGATTTCACCTGGCATTCCTGGTTTACTATGGCATAAAGTTAGTGCTGTTCTATGCCAGTATAGCGACTACCCCATGAATAGTCATTACATAAAATCAATGCTGATTTATACCAGTATAGCAACTATCCCATGGATAATCATGACATAAAGTCAGTGCTGATTTATACCAGTATAGTTTCAGTGATCCTCTGAACAGATCATCTCTAGTTGCCATAATGAAACTCCCTTGAAAAAGAAGTGGATCCTCAGATAAGTTTTCAAGGTCATCAAAATACAATTATTAAATTATAATAAATAAATAAATTCACTAGTAGTTTTCCCATGGCTATAGTTTGCAAAGTAAATCATAAAAGTTGGCATGAGAAAGTGGACGGGTGAGGTTGCTATATCCTAAGTATTAAACAACAAATGCAAGAGGATAGAGTTTGATTGCTTGTCAGTCTGCATATTTGAATAATCTGATTAAACTCCCAGTTTCGGGGGGGGGGTTCAAGATGGGCAGTTTGAAAAGAAGGTTTCTTCTTCCAGTGGAGCTAGTGATTTGCTACATTAGCAATTTCCAAAGGAAGCCGGGGGACCTCTTCTAGGTCTTCAAAAGGAGGTCAGATAAGAGTTTATAGCTATCAGGGTGCGTAGTTAATTGTACTGTTTGGCATTATTTTTTTATTTTTGATTGCATTGTTTTAAAGTCGGTTTAATTTTAGATACTTTATTGGTAATGATTATAGTGGCTGATTTATTAACTCATTGGGCAGTGTCTTGTTTTGTTACTTACAGTACATGCTGCGTAGCATCATTTATAAATAGCTGAACTAGGAAACAAAGTGTAATTCACATACAGTCCACTCTGACTATTACATAGGTGTCTGTGACTGTGCTAAGTCTTTTACTGCTTTGCAAAGTACTGCTCTCAGCCTGAGTACCATTTTTGGTTACCAGTTTGAGCACATTGGAAAGCCCTCCTTAATGCCATCATTTTCAAAAAGGCAAAGAGGACACCAAGACTACAAGAATACTGAGAAATGTTTGTTTTTATTTACTGAGTGGATCCACCTAACAAAGAATAACAGTGGTCATTTATTCGACAGCATTCTAATAGCTATCACTACATTCGTATTTCCGGTTCTACTGCCTATATCAGTATACCATTATTACCTCTACCAACATTTAAGTAAGCCGGTCAATAAACATTACAGCATCTATAAAAAATTATTAGCTTGAATGAGAATTGCTTTCTGTTGCCTTTCAGTTTCTTGCTGCTATAAATATCTGGTCACCTTTAACCAAACTGAAAAGAAACATTTGGAACAGACGTGGTGATGTCAGGCTGTCAGACAAAGCAGCAATGATTGTGATTTGGTCTCTTTTCTTAATGACACGTGTTCCTGAGTAGAGTGAACTGAAGCCAGCTCAACCTGACTCCACAAAGTGAGTTTATGACAAACCCTTTTATAAAAACAATAAAAATACATCCTGAGTTTTGTGAAATTTATAAGAACATTTCTGGCTTTAAGTATCTAAAGAACTAATATTCTTTTATGTACAATCCGAACAGAAAATGAAATTGCCTATGGGTCTCACAGGGAAAAACTCTTCTTTTATGTGCAGTGAAAATAATGAGGCTGGCTGTGCCAGCAAACCTAAATATAAAACATGTGCCATATTTTTCAAGGCTCTGTGGTTTTAGTTTCACAAACATTGACTGTAATGTCATGTTGAGCTCTGTATGCTTAACATCACACAAACCCCCTGCCGACATACACATATATGATCAGGCATGCACACACACTCACACAGACACACTGGCAGATGGACACACACAAACACACATGCACCTATTTAAATAATAATTCAGATCTGAGGTTGTCTAAAAAGTCATTAAAGTAATTTATGTGTGTATATTCTTCTTTTGCATTGTATGGCAAAGTGCTTCAAGTTTCATGCTTTTTTTTTTTTTTTTTTTTTTTGTTTTTTTGTTTTTTTGTGGCAGACTTTAAATTATCAGATGCACTGGAGGCTAGAAAACAGTTCCTATTAGAGTATAAAGTGATTCCTTGTGGGATTTCACTCCCTTCTATCATTGCTTAGAAATTACTGTATCAGTTTTCTCTTCTGCTAGTGTGTCATATAGCAAATCTTTTGATACCAGAGCACTCTCTAGCCATTACTGCTCAGTGATTTTCTATGGCTAATTCCAGATACAAGTTCTTGATGACTTCTCTGACTAAAGTTATAACAAATATCCAAAGATGTTTCTATTCTGTAAGTAACTCCTGTCCAGGCTGAGTATTTCTTTGTCAATGTATACAAGGATACATACTATTTGGCCACATAAATGATTTCAATCACTTATTCTGAAGCAAAAGTTTTACATCCATTTCATCTCCCATACAGCATGCTATCCACACATATACTTATTTTTCATTGCTAAATAAACCGGTTATGACTTTTAGTAATAGTTTTGTCATGACTGCAAAGTTTATCAAAAATGAATAGCATAAAGCTTTTCAGGAATACCGGTTGTGTTAAAATTAGTGCTAATCTCGTTTGTGTGTGTCGAGGGAGGCTGGCACACCTTTAACCATCCAACTTTCTTTTAATTTAATTTATTTATTTAAAACTTATAAACAGGGTAGACATTGATCTTAAAGGACCATATTCAGGCATTCTGGGAGAATACAAAACAATATATAATAAATAACAAATGTTAATAAAACAAAACATTTTATAAAAACAAACAATAACCGTATCCCTCTACTCTCACTCATGAACATGACCATAAGATCATTGACTTGAGGTCATTGATCCCCATCTCCCCTTTAGAGAGTAATCCACTCTTTTCCAGAAGTGAAGTATGACATCAGATTTAGAAGTGCCAATTCTCATCCCAGCATTTTCACAATAAGTAGTGAACTGCTCCAGTGTATGTAAGAAGACATCACTATCACCTGAGGCCAAGAGATATCATCTGCAAACAACAGAGCTGCAGCCCTTACACCACCAAAATGGATATTCTCCAAACCTTTCCTGTACTTTGACATCCCATCCATAAAAATCATTATTAGTGGAATGCAGAAGCAGTGATTAAAAGTACTAAATCTAAACCAAAACTATACACTTCTTTATTGTCTCAGGTACTGGCAGTGTCTCTTAGTCTCTAGTCCCAGTTTATATATATATATATATATATATATATATATATATATATATATATATATATATATAGCTTTTTAGGCAATCACAGGTTAATTGCAGCAGTTTAAAAAGCACCTAATATTAGTAACCAGTCAACCTAATTCTGAACTCAGAGTTTTCTTTGGATTACTTTTTTTCTTTCAGATATGGTGGAAATAAATCAAATGTGGAGCTCAGGCTTCTTGACATAAGCATTTTGGCTGGAGAAACACCTGTTGTCATTTGAATAGTAGCACTATAACTTATCAAGAATCATGGCAGTCTTGATTCTACATTTCTGTCATTTTTCTCCATCACTTCTTTCAACATCTTTACAGCCTACTCTGCCAGCCCAAGCCCATGAGATGAACAATGAAATGGCATACCTCTCAACTGTCCATATTTACACAGAATATCAATATTTTTCCCTCATATTTTTGGCCTGCTCCTCATAAACTTTACGGTTTTCTGCTAAATCACTGAAGAATGAAGTCACTACATGTGAGTTTCAGATTTCATATCCTACAAAAAGAGCATGCTAACACAAATCCTATTATTTTAACAATTTTCTAAGAACAATATTTAAAATCTGTCCCTGCTTTAGGCCTTTGTCTCTCTCTCTCCACCCCCCATCCCCCCACTCTCATTATTTTAGGCTTTGTCCAGATTTCTTACTCTCTAAGAGGTTGAAAGGTTTGTGAAATGGTACAACAGTTATATAACAATTTCCATTTCTTTTGATAAAATGTGTAAATTTCAGACTGGTAAAATAACATACATCATTAGATGTTAACACTTCTTAAATACAATATATGCTAAAACTATTTTCACTGGTTGTATGCAAAGTTACAGCATTTATAATATATGCATCCACTCAGTTAGAATGATTATCTTTCAAAAATGGAAACTTTCCATGGACATGACCGTCAGATTCCATATTTATTCCAGATAATGACTTTCCAGGCCATGCTTATGAGTGTTAATATGTATTTGGTTGTGATTAGCTGTTTGCATGACATTTATCATATATCATTTCTTTCCTTATGCTGATTCATGCCAATACACCATGCATATGATCTGTTTAAGCCTTTCATTACAGAAATCCCAGTATGAACATAATGCAACATTTACAATATTATACAATGAACTTATAAATTAATTCACACTAGTCCCCCACACCAAACAACCATCAGTTATTTCAGTCCAGCCTTTCAAGACATATTCACGAGATGGAAATAAAGTAGTATATTTGATGGCCCAGGTATGACTTATTTATTATGCACTGGTTCACCTTCCTTGACATCTAACATCAGTACTTGAGCACTTATGCCAAACACTGTAGGCTCTTCTGGAATAAATAATCTACTTAGTGCCTCACAGCTAGCATTGTATGTCCATGGTTTGTAAATAATAACAGTACAATCTAGGGTTGGGAGGTTGGCCTAATGGTTAAGGTGTTTGCCTTACAAACACAAGGTACAGTGTTTGAATCTTACAGGAGATAATTGGTTAAACTTAAAATGGCTCGGAAGGGCAGTTAGCTTAGTATGAACTCTACTCATTTTGGACACCCCTACATTTTTTCCTCGGCAAGAACATGTCAACAGTCAGCACTCAATTTGCTTTCATCTCTTTAGCACAAATTTTCAGGCACTGTTTCTCTTTCTCATTTTTTATCAGTTCTTGTGATGTACCCAGTTCAAGATCAAATATTAGCATTTTCTTGCTTAAATTTGCACTTAGTATTTGTGGGCTGTTTACATAGAATTGTATTCATTAGCTTTGCAACATTGCATATCCTTGCGTACGTGCCTTTTTACTGTGATGCACATTACTGCTGTGTATCTTGGAAATTGTGGACATTTTTTATTTGCTATAACTAGTACTCATGCTAATTTATGGCATGTTTAAATGTCAGGTTATTTTCTGATAGTAACTTTCATTCATTAGTTGTTCCACACTTCCTGTCTCTCATCCCTGGCTGTATTGTATGTTTTGAATTACTTTTTTGGGCACGTTTTTTCATCTCAGGTACCTACTCAAATAGTATTGGAGAAGTTGTATGGAAATTCTTCCTCTAGCATGTTTGTATACGGTATAGCATATTCGGAACTGAATATACTAACTCACTAGATTTGAGAAGAGCATGATTTTCTAATAAGCATACGAGATGCCTGTAGGTCTTATTTTTTTCAGGAACCAGGAGACCTTTCATTAAGTTGTAAATTTCAGCTCTACAGAAAAAGAGATACATGTGCTTCATTTGTCTTCATTCTTAATATTATTTACAACAAAAATGGTTCATTCCTTCACATTATTTTTCAGAACTGGAAACTCACAACAAGTGCAAAGTTAATGTTCTGGAAACTATTGTTTGCTTGTGTACGTCTTACTAATGTCACTAGATTTATAAATAGTTCAGCTAACTTTCATTTTAACAGCATTTCCTTCTTTTCTGACTGCAGCTCTGTAAGCAATGTTTTAGCATCCAAGATAATGTCTGCTATTTCATTTTAATCATTCCTCTCACAGGAATGAATGAACATAAGAGCAGTCGAAGTGGGTAGGGAAACAATGGGAACATGAGGAGAAAATGAGGGTAACTATAGAAAATACAGAGAGGAAAAGCTTAGGGACAAAAAAAGGAAGAGCATAATGGAAACAAGGACCAGGACAGGTACAACTGTAGTAGGAACAGACTAGTATGTATAGCCAATGGAAGTATTAGCCTAGAAGGACTGATAGAGATAGGGCACAATGGAGATAGTTTACTGAGACAAGCATGGCCGGCATAGGCAACCAACCAGGCCGCCCCTAGAGCGGGAGTCTATGGGGCACGGCAGGCATAGGCCAACCAGGCGGCCGCCTAGGGCGCCGGTCTAGCAGGGGCACTTTTCCAGTATTTATTTGGTGTAGGTAGACCGGGGCACCAGGTATTGAGTTGGGGGGCACCGTGGAGCCCTTTTGCCTAGGGTACCAGTTGACCTAGGGCCGCTCCTGGAGACAAGAGGTGTAAAGAAATAGACTAGGAACATGAGAGATATAAGGATAATCAGAAACTCAGTCAACAATGCCAGATGGGAAGAGATAAGAGCTATTAAAATACAGCCAGTCTGACAAGGGGAGGACGTGCAATGAAGAGACAACTAAAGGCACAGAGGAGAGAATGCCCCTCCTTCTTAAGGTATACACTGGTGCATTTCACATTTTGGGTGGGGCAGTAGAGGAAACAGCAAGGATGGCTAGAGAAGTAGCATAGGGGAATGGGATTCACAGAAGGGTCTATATCAGTTCATCACAATGCAATAGCAGTGATTGTCGACCCTCATTCAGCAAAAATCATTTCAACAATTCACTGAATTTACCAAGAGCAAGTAAATACTTGCCCTACAGCACAGCTTTGCCCTTTTCTCTACTGTAGTGTGATCTCAGAGTTGGTATGTAGAGTTGTGGGGGTGGGTTCGATTTGTGCAGCTCTCAGTCCATTGTGCTGTAGGGCAAGCATTTACTTGCCCTCAGTAACTTCAGTGAATTGGTGAAATGATTTTCACTGAATGAGAAGCGACAATCCAGTTTTCGCTGCAATTGCATTGCGATGAACTAATATAGACCCTCACAGGAAGCATGATCAAAAGAACCACCGCATTTTGTGAGGACTGAATAAATGAGCATAACTGCCGCCTAAGGGACTGGACAAGGGAAGAGGGGTAGGAGTTGGTGAGAAACAGCAAAGAAGTGGAAAAGTCTATCTCAATCTGAAAAGCAAATCTGGGACATTAAAGCACAGCAAGATGATTGCAGATAATCGGGTAGAAGAAGAGAAGTTGCAAACTGAGTTACGGACAAGAAATGGAAAACAGCTGGCAAGAGACTAGCAAGATAAGAATGGAACCAAATTAGCAAGGGGCTGTGGTGCAGAGTACTGCTGTTCAGAACCAAAAGTCTAAGGAGCAAAGCAAACATCTAGGAACATCCTTGGATGAGGATAAAGGGGATATAGCAGACTTACATGGATTCTGTTATAAACCAAAGGCAGATTGTTCATTCTATCATTGTAGAGTGAAGGGTATCTATCTATCTATCTATCTATCTATCTATCTATCTATCTATCTATCTATCTATCTATCTATCTATCTGTCTGTCTATCTATCTATCTATCTGTCTATCTATCTATCTATCTATCTATCTATCTATCTATCTATCTATCTATCTATCTGTCTGTCTGTCTATCTATCTATCTATCTATCTATCTATCTATCTATCTATCTGTCTATCTATCTATCTATCTATCTATCTATCTATCTATCTATCTATCTATCTATCTATCTATCTATCTATATATCTATGTCTGTCTATCTGTCTGTCTGTCTATCTATGTTATCTATCTATATATAGCTCTGTGTATGTGTGTGTGTGTGTGTGTGTGTGTGTGTGTGTGTGTGTGTGTGTGTGTGTGTGTGTGTGTGTGTGTGTTTGTGTGTGCAATGATGTCAGTCAGCTGTCTCTGTTCCAGAACAACTTTCTTTAATTTCATAAAGTATATGAAGTCTGGTATTTAGTATGAAAATAAATGACAAACCTGCACACGTGTGTGTGTGTGTGTGTGTGTGTGTGTGTGTGTGTGTGTGTGTGTGTGTGTGTGTGTGTGTGTGTGTGTGCGTATACAAGAAAGGGCTGTAATCTCTCAGTCCTTTACTCTAAAAACCAAGGGATGCCATAATATTTAAAACTTTCCTCCCATGACAATGACAATAAAAACAATCAGCTGTACATAATAGTTCTGCTAAGGAAAAAAAAAACTGCTGTCAGTCTTTCTGCTACCTTCTTTCCCCAGTCTTATTCAAAACAATAAGGACCATGTTTATTTTCAATATATTACTGTAGTATTCAACAGTTAAAACAGCATAAGATGAGAGCAGCTCCAGTGCTTTATTCACAGCAGTGCCATGCCAACCATAAATCATAAAGATTCAAAAACAGTTATGCTGTACAACTTGCTGATTAATGAATAGAAAATTAACACGTTTCTGAAGTCAATGAATCTTATTTCAGAACATGGAATATTCACCCAGTGCTTTGGCCTGTTAACATTTTTCACTGGAAAAGGAAGCAGGACTCTACAGGAAATAAGATGCTGCATCTTGTCTGTGATGACAGTTATACCAAACATGCAACCTGCAGCAATTAAAATCATTGTAGCAAAGTGGTTCTACAGTGAAACTATATACAAGTCAGATGTTACCAATTTTGTGGCATGAAAGTACATAAAACATGTTTTCTGGAAGTACTAAATTATATAAACTGTAAAATGTGCATGAAGCAACATCAGACAAAATGTTTATAAAAGTAGCCTGAGTGTCTCACAGCATTGTATAGTTATTTGACGTTACATCACATACATTTCCCAAGAAAAGAATCGCACTGTACTTCACAAAGATAATTTTGCATCTAAAATGTAAATATCCAGAGATTCCCTAAAGCTGTGTATAGCAATCCATTGCACAACAGGATGCAAACTCAACTGCCTCACAAAGGTTACCTGTGTTTCGATTTTGAACAATTAAAATAGTCCTCTGTATTTCATAGTATAAAGCAGGAAAGTGTTAATGATCTGTGTTTTGTAGACTAGAAAAAAATAGCATGACTTACCTAAATGAATTCCATACGTTTCTTGTGCTCCATATATCAGAATCACAGTGTGTTCATAAAATTATAAATTGGGAGGAGAAAATGCAGGAATTTAATTATTTTGGAATCCTTTTAAGGTTTTGGAAAAAAACAGGCCTTCATCAGCCTGTTTCCATAATGTTATAATTTTCTTGCAACCAGAGGCTGTTAGATCATTCTGGAAAAGGATAAAGCTTGTTTTAACTGTTAAAATGCTAAAGAGTTGTTTACAAAGGCATATAGACTGTTACATGTTTTAAAACTGTCAAATGACTGCTGATCCTAAGGGGTTTCTTTTTCATCATAACTTTGTAATGCAGAGAGTGCAGGGGCTTATTTTCTTTAGTGCTTGTTTGGGACAATGCCCATTTTCTGATAAGCTCCAAAAAGCACTGCTAAAAGACATTTCTCTGTTCCTTATGCAAAATAGCAAAATCTGCTTTAATTATGTTTATTACAACTTCTTTGATTGCATTTCATGAGTCCATCTATATGATTTGTTGCATGCAGATGTATATAAGAATGTGTGTATGTGTGTGTGTGTGTGTGTGTGTGTGTGTGTGTGTGTGTGTGTGTGTGTGTGTGTGTGTGTGTCCATCTCTCTGTCTCTCACTACAGACACACACACACACACATATATATGTGTGTGTGTGTGTGTGTGTGTGTGTGTGTGTGTGTGTGTGTGTGTGTATATTTCATAAGACCCCATTCTATAGGCTTTTCAGCAGACCACAAATGAATATGTCAGCAAGAAGCAAATGAGGAGGCAATTCAAAAGGCAATGGTGAAACTAACATACTTAAAGGAAAATAAACATTAAAAGAATAGTGTTAGACAACAAACATTTCTCCCTGGGCCTCCACTGAAAATTGACTCGTTCCAAGTCAGACATACCCAGTAAACAGATATTAAATAAATAAATTAAATAAATAAACATGTAAAAAAAGGTTCAATAGCCATATTTATTCATCCCTAATTTGTGACTGGATCCTAATTATGTGAAACCTTTCAATAAGTGTTAGAGGACCCAAAGTGAAATTAACTCAGTTCATGCAACGTGATTTGCAAATCAGTATTTGTCAACGAATAAAACTTTTTGGTGACATTTCATTATGAGTAGTTTTCATTTTTTATTGTCCCAACAACTCACTAATTCTAAATGTACAATCTTATTTTCGTCTGAAAATCACTCAATTGCTATTGAGTTAAACTTTATACAACAGATAAGACTAAAAATTTGACTTTTTGCAATAGTATATATATATATATATATATATATATATAATACATAGTATGCAGGCACTTATTTGCTTTTTATTATTCTGGGGTAACTAACTTCAATTCCTACTGTATCAAACTAATTAAAAACAACTACAGAGAAAAGAGCACTGGAAAAAAGTGCAATGTATCTTGTGATTGACAGGATGGTAAGAAACAGTAACAGACATGCCAGTGCACCAAAACTGATGAACAAGTCCAGCTACACAGTAAAAGAAATGTTAAAAACCCTATTACTCAAGATTTTGGCAGAAAGGAATGAGATGAGGTTATATGCACAAGAAAGAAAAGTTTTGTTCTGGGTTTTATAGCTTATATAAATCTTAACCAGAAGAATGAATAAATGAATACAGGCACGGGCACACACACACACACACACACACACACACATATATATATATATATATATATATATATATAAAGAGAGAGAGAGAGAGAGATAGATACACACAAACACACACACATTATATCTGTGTAACTTCAACTTGCACCTTGGATAAACAGAGGGAAAAGCCATAGCAAGAGCTTATTCAAGAAAATTATAGAGGTTGGTACCTGATACATAGGCAAGTTGGCTGTCCAAGACCAGGCAAGTCAATGTGTCTGAAGAAAAGTAGTCTGAAGCAGGGCCAGAGAAAGAGTCAAGAAAGGCCTATGTTCTGGGAATGAATAAAATTGAGTAGAACTGTGGGTTATATGTCTTTCTTTTTCTTTCTTTCTTTCTTTCTTTCTTTCTTTCTTTCTTTATCTAAGGCTTTGTTAACTGGGTATGTGGGCTGGTAGTGGGACCACTTTAAGCCATGAGCCATGTTGAACTTTAATGAACTATTTAGGGTCTGTCATCTAAACTTCAGAATTATTATATCAAAGCATTTCAAATAATTGTCAAACTTTTTTATACTGATGTGACAAGTTTATTTCAGTAAGGGTATGACAAATTATAAATACAGCCTTTCAATGTTCTGTGAATGGCAGATATTTGTAATATGTGTGGTTTATGCAGTAAGATGAAAGAATGATGGTGGAAAATATTTGCTATTTGAGTAGAATTTCCCTAAAGTGCTTTGGGGGGGGGGGGTCAAGATTTTAAAGTAGTGTTTTTATACTGGCAAAATATGATTCTATGTTATTATTCTTGCAAGCTGAAGTAAGCTTAAACTGCAGAGTTTACATTAAACATGGAAAATATACCACAGAAAGAAAACAGGCAAAAAAAAAAAACGTTTTTTTTATTTTATAAGTTTATAGAATACCAAAACTTTAACAAGGATAGCTGGCATATCCAAATGAAAATGTTGCTCAACTGAGTGTCAAAAATATCCATGCTCAGAAGTTCAGCTTGTGTTAATAAATTCAGAAAGGAAATAACATTTCTTTTGTTTCATTTACTTGACTTGATGCTTGAAGTAAAGCAGTGCATTAACAAAACAGTGCTAACATTTACCCCAGAAGCAGTGAGTATACTAAAGTCACGTTGAAATAAGTAATGCTGTGCAATAGGGGTAATAGGAGCAACACAATGAGGTCTTAGCTGACTGCCAGCTCAGTGCTATGCTCTAAAGAACTGTGATTATTAGTGATGGAGTTTGCTTTGTTGGAACTGTGCTCATTAAAATGTATACAAAGTGCTCAGAAAGAAAATGCATGTTTTCATTCTTGTTTATTAAGCTGCACTGTGCCAAATACGTATCCAAACACAGTGAAAGAAAGAGAGAGGGAGAGAAGCTGAAGCAGGGACACAGAAGCAAAACTCTGAGAGTAAAAGTTAGTGGAAAAATTCTTAAATCAAGTTTAACAATTGTATGTCATAGAAAAGAGTGGCAGAATAATAAGTACTGCTGAATGCTTTGACAACGTGCCATGAAACTGTGGCGAGAAATGCATTGCTGAAAGCTGCTTACAAAAATAGGTGTATAACAAATTACTGGAAGGCTGCTTAACAGGGATGTGCATAGTGGAGGTACTTAGCTGCTGAAAGAAATGAATGATGCTGGTAACAATTACTGTGTTGGGTTGTCAAATTGTAAAAAGTAATTTGTCCAGATCTGCCCACCCCAAGAAACTATACCACACCATCTTGTCATAAGACATTTATTAATAAGAATTTCTAAATCACATAATTTAGTAATCATGTAATTCATTAGTCATAGAATTTATTACTCACAGGATTTATTAATCACAAATAAAATACATAACTTAAACTGTCTTTATTTTTACTTGACTGAATTATTTATATATTTTCTGGACAAATTTTGTTTTCTGATCTGTGCTGAAACTTTTTTTCTCCCACTCTATAGCTGTTGTGTTCTTAAAGTTGGTAAAACTGATCTAACAGCTTTTATGTTATCTGATTGCCCCAAGGCTTGGCTGTTGTCTTGCTGGTATAAAAATATTACCTTTTAGTAAATTCCTGCATATCATGGGAGAATCTCCCTGTGTTCTGACTGAGAGTGCTTCTCAAACAATCTGGAAATATAGAGCTGATAAGTATATTTTTGGCACTTTAACTGTTCAGTGTTCTGCACTGTCTTTATTTTTGCTTGACTGAATTATTTATATATTTGCTGGCTGAATTTTGTTTTCTGATCTGTGCTAAAACTTTTTTTCTCCCAGCCTCCCACTCTATTGCTGTTGTGTTCTTAAAGCTGGTGGCTTTTGCAGTTATCCACCCCTACTGTAAATTTGATCAGGGACACTCCTCCCAGTCACATCCCTTTACCTCATTCCACCTAATATAGAGATCATTTGGGAAGGCCAAACCCCTTAGTCCATTAACCTTGAATTATCTTCTGTTCCTGCTCTCTCCCTTTCCACTTTATAAAAAAAAACACTTTATTCAGCTGCTTATATTTTTCTAATTTGTGTTTGTTCCTACTACTCTGTTACTTTATCTTGCTTTGCTTTTTCCTGATACTTGCTGCCTGTTCTCTAAAGTATTCAACTGCATCTTTTCTGTTGCATTTATTACTGCTTGTTTATAGCCTGTCTAAATTGTTAAGTGTTATTCTTAACTGTTATTCTATGCTCTTAGTTTTGGTTTAATCACTTGGGCTTTAGGCCCACCCCTTAGCTTTCCCTGGCCTTTCTCCCTCAGGTTCTGACAAATATGGATGAACAATTTCCTACAGTTTTTCCTGCCAGTCTGGTTGATATGGGCATCCTGAGACATTGTAGCAACTGCTTCATGTACACAGACAACCATCTACATCTACCACCTAGAAACACAATTTGTGAAAGATGCAATTACATTAGGAACCTAGAGTCCAAGCTCTCGCCCATCAAGCCAGTATATCTGGCACCAAAAAGGTTGTCACCACAATCACTACACCTCAAACACCACCCACACCTACACAACACACACCTACATATGCGGAGGTCCTGCACATAAACATACCAAAAGAAACAAGTAATCTACGTGGTATCACCGAAGTCTCAAAACAACCCACTAAACAAGTGTAGTGGGTCCAAAAACAAAACAGTGTAAGAATCTTCACTGTGTGGAAGATTTTCAGTCCATATATCTCTAGTTAATCACTGTATATTAATCAAATCAGACAAAAGTAGTAGAAGTAGCAAACTTAAACTCATCTTAAGTAAAAAATAAATAAATAAAAAATATATAATTGTACAGAATTACTAAGTATTCAAAAGTAATCCAAGCAAGACAGGTAGTCTGTTTCCAGTCAAAAATCCTTTATTAAGTACACAGACAAGAGATCCAAGTAAAACAAAAATAGAGTAATAGTTTCCTCACAAGCTTTCTAAGTATATATATATATATATATATATATATATATATATATATATATACTTTTTAACAGGCAAGGGAGTGGTTTATTGTGCTGCAAAACAAAGTGTTATTGGTACACGTTAAATTCACATCCCTTCCCCCATCAGTGTGACATTTGAGCTGGTTCTGCCCTGCTTGGTAGCTATGATAATAATATAACCCTTATGTACTTTAAATAAAATGTATAATGATGTGGTACCTCTTATTTAACCAGATTATTAAGTCTGTGATTTTATCCAAGACAATATACTACATGGCTGGAAATATATCAACCTTAGTCCATTTGGCAATCAAAAAATATATATATAAATATATACATATACACTTTGCATGTAAAAAATCAATTGTAAAAATCATATTCTATTTTCATAACCTATTGTTAACAAAGATAGCTTTCGGCCTTCTAGACTTCTTCAGGTCTGTGTACAAGAACCCTAAAAGCTATATATAAAAATATATATAATTGTATAATTAGTCAGTATTGTTATTACACATCATTTTGAATAAAGTGGAAAAAAGAGAACCAGAAAAAGAAAAAAATAATAAGAAAAAATGTATGATGACGGAAACAAAATATACACAAATTACAACTGATTTAAAATGGTATTTAAAACCAACTGGTAGAATAAAATAAAATAAAATTAGTCATGTAAACAATGTGGCAATTTTCTAAGTTCAAGATGGATAAGGAGAAAGTCACAGTTAGTTGTCTGTCAGGTGCCAGACTCTGCCATATCACATATGCTCTCAAGTCTCTCAACAACAGGTACTGTTATGACTCTGTCATAGTCCATGTTGGCGTGAATGACTTGAGACATACCTCTCTGGACTATATGAAGAGAGACATGATGAGGTATGTCCCTAGCCTTAAGCAGCATTCTGCCATCACCCAGAATAATGCCTAAATACAGACAGAAAATGATTGACTTTAACAATTGGCTTAGTTTGTGGTGTCATTCCAGGGGGATCCAGTACCTGACAGCCTGGGAAGATATGATCGACAGACCATGATGCTTTGCCAGAGATGGCCTGCATCTGTCTCACCTTGGCTTCTGGCTACTGCCAAAGGCTCTTGCCTCCCCTATAGTGCCCTTTTTAGGAAAAAAGTTATGAGGTTAAAACTACCAACATAAACATTTCAAAAAAATACAAATTAAAGATCATGCAGCTAAACACTAGGAGTCTAAACATGAAACTGTACTCATTGCAAGCATTCCTAACCCTGGAAAATTCTGACATCCGCGCAGTCAGAGAAACCTGGTTCAAAGCTGCGGAGAGCACTCCAACATTACCTGGTTACTCATCCTATCATACATTCAGACCCCAAACTGTTGGCAGTAAAGCCAAAGGAGGTGGAGTTTCAATATACACTAAAGGCATACACACCTACAGGCTGGTCAAACAGTATGATGCACAGGAGACACTCCAGGTGCAGGTAACCATTGACAAGATCCCTATTCAAATCATAGCTAGCTACCGGCACCCAAAACTGACTCGAGATGCCCAATGTGCCTATTTGGACCTGTTCGAATCTATCAAGATTCAACCCTTTACCCTGATCCTGGGTGACTTTAACTTCCCAAACATAGATTGTAAGAACTACTCATGCCAGAACACAAATGCGCAGTGATTCCTTGATTTTGTCAATGTAAATATCTTGGTACAGCTAGTTGATACCTCCACAAGAGGTGATAATATCTTGGACTTGATTTTAACTAACATGAGTAAACACTGCAGTATCCCTATAGTATCATCCTCCCTGGTAAGATCCAACCATAAAGCTGTCACTTTCAAAGTCACCATCTCCCCCAACCTCCCTCTAGCTAGGATCAGACATAAAAACTTCTTCAAATCCAATTATAGCCTCCTGAGGGATGGTATAAACAGCTTCACAGTCCCCTCCCCCTCTGTAGATATTGGCACCAATATCTGAAACTACACCAAAGCACTACATGAGCATTTATATAGATGCATGGAATCAGGAATATCCGACAGGACTAAATCATCCTCCTCAAGGAAGAGTGAACCTGTCTGGTGGACAGCTGCAATAAATAAACTCTATAACAAAAGGAAAAAATTGCTGCCAAAGACCAAGAAGGAGCAGATGCCCAATTGGAAGCAATGTCTCCTTAGTCTGAACAAGCAAATAAAAGCAGTAGTGAAATCCTCCAAAGCAAACTTCAAGTTCAAATTGGCCACATCTACTAGAGACAATCATAAGGTCTTCTTCACATATGTCCACAACCTCAAAGGAAGCACCCAGATCTGTTCAGAACTGGTGGTCAAGGACACCACATATACAAATGCCATAGATATAGCAAAATTGCTGCCTGACAGATTCAGTGAAAACTTTACCCCTCTGTCCCCGCCATCAGTAAATTAGGACATCTCCAGTACCTGCCCCCTTCACCTTATATCTTGGGAACAAGTCATCACTGCTCTCTCAAAGGCAAAAAAAAAGCCTCCATGGGACCCAATAACATCCCAGGTTGCATTCTACGTGAACTCAGGCAGGAACGTGCAACACCATTAGGCACCCTATTCAACCAAAGCCTGAGTATTGGCTTCATCCCAGATGAGTGGAGGACAGCCACTGTCATCCCTTTACACAAAGGTGGAGCATCCACCGATCCAGTAAATTATAGACCCATCAGCCTAACTAGCCTGATCTGCAAGGCCATGGAATGGATTATCATGGACATCATTAACAAGGACATTGGCAACCTCCAAACACTTGATCCCACACAGTTTGGCTTCATCGAGGGGAGGTCATGTCTGATAAATTTGGTCGACTTTTTTGAGACAGTCACCAAAGCCATGGATGAGGAGAAGACAGTGCACACCACCTACCTTGACCTGGTCAAAGCCTTTGACACTATTCCCCACTCGGGCATAATAGATAAACTCTCTCAACTAGGCATCAATCCATATGTTACCAGATGGGTAGCAAACTGGATGACTGCTAGAACTCACCTAGTGAAAATAAGGGAAGCCACCTCAAGTAGTAGACCTGTAACAAGTGGCATACCCTAGGGTTCAGTCTTGGGGCATCTGTTATTTGGGATATACTTTTCTGAGGTGCAGGCCAAAACCAGTGGGCTATGGCTGACCAAGTTTGCAGATGACAGCAAGCTGGGTGCTGTCATCAATTCCCCTAGTGATGTGGACATCCTCCAAGATGGTCTCGCTCAAACAAATGACTGGTGCCAGAAATATGGCCTCAAGCTGAATACCAAAAATGCATCATCATCCCCTTTGGGGAGAGTGACGTCCTCACAAATTAGCACATTAATAACAATGTCCTAAGCATGCCATCAGTCATGAAGGATTTGGGCACCCAGGTTGATAGCAACCTGACTTTTAACCATCATGTTGCTTCCGTTGTACAGAAAGCCTTGGGTTGGGAGGGTGGCCTAATGGTAAAGGTGTTTGCCTTACAAACACAAGGTGCAGGGTTTGAGTCTCACAAGGGATAATTGGCTAGGCTTAAAATGGCTTGCAAGGGCAGTTAGCTTAGTATGAACCTATGACCCTATGACATGGCCCACCGCATAAGTAAGGGCACCTCATCCAGGGACAGGGAGGTCATAACATCCCGGTATTTCTCCCTTATAAGGCCCATTATTGAGTACAACACTCCTTTCAGCATGTACCTTGCAAAGCACATGCAGCAGCTGGAGAGACCACAGAGGTTCCTCACCAGGAGAATCCAGAGCCTCAAACATATACCACACACAGATAGGCTAAAAACCCTATTCCTCTACTCAATTTCATACAGACTACTCAGAGGTGACCTCTGTCTGGCATACAAGGTGATCATGGACCCCACATTGATTGGACTGCTGCATATTCGCAACTCAAGCTCCCCTCGAGTAACCTGCACGAGTGGCCTCAGCCTGGTCTGTGACATCAACAAGACATTGGCAGAACAGATTTGTGTCCCAGAGACCCACCCATCTATGGAATAGACTCTCTCTCCACATCAAGCAGAGTACCTCTTTACCCCTTTTTAAGCGCAACCTGGATAACTGGATGGGAAACAGAAAATATACCCCTGGGATTCCACCCGTGTCCCTGCTGGACAGGGGCATCAGGTGCTGATTTGTCTAAACATGGAATAAACTCTTGGCTAGGCTTATAAGGGTCTCAGGGCCAATAGCCTTGTAACCTTCTATGATCCTATGATAACAAATTATAGTAGGCAGTGTTCACACCTAAATGTGATCTCCCCATCCCACTGTTCCTGCACAGAAGTAAGTTAACTCCTCCTTACCATTACCTCACTTCCTCTCCAACTAGCCCTTCCTTAACTTTAACCCTTCCTGGCCTGTAACACCACAAGAACACCTACATCCACTTAACTCTTTAGAAACTCCTCTGTCCCTCCACACTCCCCACCCTCACCCCAAATCCCACAGGCATCTCTGGATGAATTAGTTTGCATCCAAACCACATTTGCTGCATTTTAAAGGTAGAAGTGAAACCAAAGAACTCAAAAGCAGTTCAGTGACAAATTATAGTTGACTTGGGGGAGATGTGGAAATGTGATATGATTAAAATAAAACCTTGTTAGTAAATGCGGACTATGAAAAGTAGGCTGCTTAAATAAAAGTTAAGCAATAACTCTACTGAGAATAATAATTTTGTGACAACACAAAGTTTGTATCTAACCTAAAGAATTAGAAATACCTTGTGATAATTACACGAAGGTCTTTGTGGCAACTTTTGAAGGAGGCAGAAAGTAAAATCGTTTAATCTCGTGTTGGCTTCAATTGAAGGAGCACTGCATTATAAAAACCTCATACTGGAATCTGGTACACTTTATGTTTTGAAATCCATGCCACTGATAAAATGAAACATTAAAGATAGAAAGTAGATAACAATACTTATGCTAAAGGTGAAAGTATACTAGCATCTAACAAAGACAAAGTTGTTAAGATGCAGCGGGGAGAAACTAATGACAAAACAAAGCAGGGGGTCACAGGGTCACAAATATGCCAGTGAGTTCTGTGCAACCTCCATTCTGTCAAAGATGAACAACTAAGTGTACCTAAAATACAAAATGAACCCACTATGTGTATCTGAATGTGCAGCTAGCATACAGTAAAATGATGCTTAGAATGAAAATGTTCTCCAAACTGATGGCAACAATTAAACAGTTTGGTTAATAAACTAGATATGATGGTAAATGTTAGGAAGGCTTTAACACAACCTGTAACAAAACTCAGTGAGCAACAAAAAAAAAATTGATAGATCACAAACTCAAACTCACATAGGTATACTAAATAGTGTTGACAAACTAGCTGCTTTAGAAAAGGTTGTGTATAACTTGGAAGCAGAACAAAAACACGTTTCTTGATTTAAGAGAGAAAAGCAACGCTAATCTGAAATCCACATGGCTGTTAAGTACATCCAAAGTGATAAAGGGGAAATATGACAAGAATGGCAAACTGACTTTTTGAGTTACTAAAAGTCTCACTGTGACGATGTGAGTTATTGCCATCTGTGCCAGGGAGAATGGGGCAGTATATGTGTAACATATGCCAGCATAGTTGGCTGGAGTTTTGTTAATAATTTTCTGTCATTTGACTATCACACTAACTTGTACAGTTGGGTATGCTAAAATGTATCAATATTGCTATTATAACTGATTAAATGTTTTTTGTTTAAACAAAGAATTATATAATTTTCACATACTGCAACAGATTTTAGAATAGCTCTGTGTCTGTATTCTATCAGAGTCATGTGATCAAATGTGATGTCATTCTATAACCAGCACTGAGGGGATGGAACTCACAGATCAACTTGTTTTGTTTTGTTTTGTTTTCTTTTGTTTTGTTTTCTTTGGAACCTGATATAAAAATCTATGGCACAGTTATCACAGTCAATTCAGTTGAGTTCAATAGTTTTGAAGATCATCACCTTGCCTTGTGGAAGCAAACAACTCGGCATCTAATCTTGCCTTGCTATATTAATTATATTAGTTAGGGAACAGTTCTTCTTTAGACAGGAATTACAGTGAGATTAGCATTGTTTTTCTGCATTTGCTTGAATATGGCCAACTGTGTTATTTTTATTTCTCCTGTGACTGAAACTCTGATGTTTATTGCACTTAGATATTTAATATTCTCATGTTTTCTATTTTATTATTTATTATTAAATATTTTTATACCTTTCATTGTGGCTGGTCTTTTAGAGATTAATTTTAACCTCTTGAGAGTAAAAGTAATGTATTTCAGTTTTTCTTGGTTAGGGGTCGCTACAGCAGAATCCTGGTCTGCTAATGATTGGCAGTGTATTTTTATGGTGCTGAGTTGCCAGCCCGATGCCCAACCTTCAAAGAAGGCATACCCATTCATGCACCTACTTGCACATCTTTTATGTTACTCGACATCTTGAGCATACTTGTGCTTATTTTAGTGACACCTTGGCCACTCCGAAAAGCCTTGCTGCTTGGGTTACACTCTACCATTTTTATTAATATTGATTTTACTCAGTGTAATTGGAAACCCTTGTAAGAGCCTTATAATGGCTGACTGGTGTCAACATCATTACCTTATTGTCTGAGCATAAGGGGGCACAGCTAGTAAATCTGTGCCAGTCTTTCCCAGGAGTGTGTGTGTGTGTGTGTGTGTGTGTGTGTGTGTGTGTGTGTGTGTGTGTGTGTGTGTGTGTGTGTGTGTGTGTGTGTGTGTGTGTAAGTCAAATACCTAGGTGTGGGTGTGTCAGTCACTCAGAACTGCTCTTGGGGAAACTGTGCTTGATGCAAATAGCTGCATTTGAAAATATTGAGTAAATCCATTCCTGTTCTCAGTGACTGTCTCTCACCGGTATTGGTGGTGAGGATTGTGGCTCCTTGATTACTGGCCTGGGTAAGATGGCCCATCACACTCACTAAAAGAGTTCATTACATAAATGAAAAATTATGTTCTTTGTAATGTTCTTAGCAGTGAAGGGGTGCATATTATTGAAACTCTTTGATTTGGCTCATGGTTTGAAAAACAAGCTTGGTTTTGTAAACAAGGAGCAAGTATGTTTCAAACAGACTTGGTTCTTTCAGAAAGGAAACTTTGGTCACAGAAAGTGATTCAACAAAGCAACCAATGGGGATCCTGTTGCTGAATAAAGTGAGAAATTGAACTAAGTGGGGCTTTCAAAGTCCATACAAATGGAAAAATAATTAAGAAAATAAAACAGTCATGCATAGGAACTATTGCAATTGATTTACAAAACAGTCAGAAAGTGTTGATAGAAACCTTAAGCAGACAGAAATTACAATAGACAAAGAGTTAGAACGCGGGCAGATAGCCTAGTACACTACTATGAAACTATGATACAGCAAATACCCTAACTGATAGTGTGAGCTTACTAAATAATTTGAGACATAAAGAAGATTGTGGTTTAAATGGAGTCTGAACTACAGTGTGTAAAGGAATCCTTGACTTATAAGCACTGCACTGATTGGAAAACATATCAAATCACAATGTAAAGGAGTTAGAGACAAGGTCTGTGCACGTACCTCATATAGTGCCTATAAATACAAGGTTTTCCTTGTTATAAGAGCGTGTCCAAAACCAATGAGTGTCTAAGCACATGGTACTTCCCAGGGGAGTAAGAATAAGCACAAGAATGTGTGAGTTTGGAAAAAGCTGTGACTCAAAAGAGGAGTCAGTTACAAGTAATAAAGGTAAAGCCGACTTTTATGTAGAGACTGGCATAGAGTGTAAATGCAAGGTAAACACCTCAGCCAGCATTTCAGACTGAAGCTCAGATTGCTTCATTTCAGCATAAGTAACATGAAAATTCAAACTGTTTCAATTTGGCATAGCAAATTCAAGAAATGCAGATTTCTTTTCAGCATAGAAGACAGGAAAACTCAAACAGTTTTTTTTTAGAAAAGCAGACAGGAAAATAACTCAAATTTTAGCTGATGGAGTACCTGCAATCACACAATTTTCAGCAAATATGCTGGGTAACAAACAGCATAGTATCTTGTTGGTTTTCAGCACTTGATATAGTACTTAATCTTTTAAAGTACAATTTTAAGTTTCAGGATGGTAACTTGCAGTTAAGAAATGTTCCTTAAAGTACTTTCCAGTCTGTTGAATACATTTCTATGTTCTCCTGACACTTGCACATGAAGTAAATACTGAAACCTGCAGTGCAGAATAGCTCCATCTAAAGGCAGTAGCAGCCGTCCTTAAGACAACAGTCAAGTTTTTACTTTTCACCAAGCATTTACAAAGCACATGAATCATAGGATTATAGGAATTACAAGGCAAGTAAGTCAAGATATCCATCAGCATTACCAGTACCCATGCTCACAGTTTACCACCCACGTCTAGTTGTGCAAAATATTCTGTTGAAAGAAAAAGGGGTATCTCACTGCTTAACATGCAAAGATGGCATAACTGCTAGGTAGTAAATTTGCCCCTCCAATGTGTTTTATTTAGGGGTTGGTGGAAGTTGAATTCCTTCACTGGAGAATTTTTGGATCTGTCTGGCTGTTTTATGGAGATACAACTGATCCATTAAGGTAGGGTTGTTGATGACCATGGAATGTTAGATATAGTTCTGCTCAGAGGAACCTATAAGACAAAAAAGATAGTGATACACTTATGTACCTGTTTTAGAAGTTACAGATTTTTAAACTGATTATCTTTTTTTTTTTTAGTTAGGAACATTTGGGGTCTTTTTAGTTGTATGACATGTTTGGCTAGATGCATGCCAAATAGAGCATCACACAACATTAACAGGCTTGATAAGGACTGGGTTCAGAGGGATAATGATGTCCTTTGACCTGGATGAGATACAGTACCTTTAGATATCTGTCCTGCTCAGACTGCAACAGTCAGGTATTATGTACAAAAGGATTTCCTGAGTACTGTTCCTAAATGATAAACTAAACACAAAGAGCAAATCACACCACTAAAGGCCGTTCAAACAAATATAAAATAAGTAAGAAAAAAGGATGAACATTCCACCTCTTGCTCTCAAATAACTGAAACACATTTAATACAAACCACAGTTAGGGTGGAAGCTTGGTAGCTCTTACAAGAACTGTTAAGCTGTTACAAACAGCAGTTTAAATTGAAGCTTATTAGAACTATTAAGCTGTTGACATCAGCTGAAACACTCTTGATACAAACAGCAGTTAAAACTGTTGGGCTGGTACAAACAGCTGAAGCACACGATATAAATGGCAGTTTGAGTAGAAGCTTGCGATCTATGTAGAAGTTTCCCATTTCTAGTTAAACTGATAAAATCTCTTTATTATATAAAACAAATAGTAAAACAAATGGTAAAATACAGGATAAGCATTTTTGGTTATGCTTAACCATCTTCAGATCCTGTTAGAAGTAAGAAAAACTTCCATTTTAATACAAAAGCATTTGCCACTCCCATTCTGAAGACATCATTCCTTAAAGTAAAAGCTTAAATTATATATACTTTTTATTTCTCAGACCTTGCTCTTTTAATATAGGTTTTAGGGGTACTACCCCATTCAATCCTGGGGGATGATCTGCTCTCAGATCCATAATCCACCTTGCTTCTTCGGCTTCCATTTTATTCATTAGGTCACCATCTCGTATACTTTCTTAGATGTTTGATAAAGCCATAAATCTAAAAGAGTGGATCTCAAATCTAGAGATATGTTGGTAGAGAGAATTAGTTTCTACCTTGTTTCTTATATCACATAGGTGGCGAAGAATACGTTCCTTGAATTTACTGTTCATTTTGCCTATATAATAAGCTGTGCAGATACTACAGGTTGGAATATATACTAAATTCCTGCTGTTGCAATTCACTAACCCTTGGAAAGTATATATATTGCTTGTTACAGGATGTATAAATGTATCTTCTGTGTTAATCCAAGCACATGCTTTACAGAAACCACATTTGTGTGTACCTCTGTTAGACCTTGTAGGAGCAGCCTGAGTGATAATATTTCTCATCTCTAGTCCATCTTTTTGGTATAAAAGCCTCTTTAAATTCTTTTTGTTCTTAAATGCAAAGCTGGGTTTTTCTCCTACCAGATCTTTAATTCTAATATCTGAAGTTAAAATCGGCCAATATTTTGTAATGGTGCCACATATCGCTGCATCGTCTGTGCTATATGTGATTGTACACCTTACTTTGTGCTCTTTGAAGCAGCTTTCTCTACTCTGCTTCATCTCTTGGTCACTCCACTCAATGTGTTTACTTATGGCAATACTTATTACTGGCATAGATGGGGGGTAGCAATGGGGAACCCCTGGGCTAATAGCTATCTCAATCTGGTACTTCCCAATGGGAAAGGAATGGTTGGATGACACCAGAAACAATTGGACCAATAAACTAATAATGTATAGTAGATTTGTGAATGATATCTTTATTGCATGGGAAGGAAGTGAAACTTCACTTAACAACTTCATCGATTTTTTGAGCATGACAACTACCTTCCTGAAATCCCACGTTAAAAGCTCACATCATGAAATATAATTTTTGGATGTGAAATTGAGTTTAGATCCTATAAAAGGTATTGAAACAATGATATACAGAAAACCTATGTGGTGTAATCATATGCTCCGCTACTCAAGTATGCATCCCAGACATATTTTCCACAATACAGTGGACAATCAAGCAATACGAATATTTAAACTTTGTACTAACAAAGACATTTATTTGATGGAACATGAGAAACTGCTGAATAACTTTATGGAAAGAGGGTATAAAGAAAAAAAGATTACTAAAGGCAAAGAGCTAATATTGAGAATATGTGAACAAAAAGGTAGACCTCATTATTCTAAGAGGAGTGAACAAGAGATGAAGCAGAGTAGAGAATCTGCTTCAAAGAACACAAAGTAAGGTGTACGATCACATATAGCACAGATGATGCAGCGATATGTGGCACCATTAGAAAATATTGGCCGATTTTTAACTTAGATATTAAAATTAAAGATCTGGTAGGAGAAAAAACCCTGCTTTGCATTTAAGAACAAAAAGAATCTAAAGAGGCTTTTATACCAAAAAGATGGAATAGAGATGAGAAATTTTATCGCTCAGGCTGCTCCTACAAGGTCTAACAGAGGTACACACAAATGTGGTTTCTGTAAAGCATGTGCTTGGATTAATACAGAAGATACATTTATACATCCTGTAGCAAACAAGATATATACTTTCCAAGGGCTAGTGAATTGCAACAGCAGGAATTTAGTATATATTCCAACCTGTAGTATCTGCACAGCTTATTATATAGGCAAAATGAACAGTAAATTCAAGGAACGTATTCTTCACCACCTATGTGATATAAGAAACAAGGTAGAAACTAATTCTCTCTACCAACATATCTCTAGATTTGAGATCCACTCTTTTAGATTTATGGCTTTATCAAACATCTAAGAAAGTATATGAGATGGTGACCTAATGAATAAAACAGAAGCTGAAGAAGCAAGGTGGATTATGGATCTGAGAGGAGATCATCCCCGAGGATTGAATGGGGTAGTACCCCAAAAACCTATATTAAAAGAGCGAGGTCTGAGAAATAAAAAGTATATATAATTTGAGCTTTCACTTTAAGGAATGATGTCTTCAGAATGGGAGTGGCAAATGTTTTGTATTAAAAAGGAAGTTTTTCTTACATCTAACAGGATCTGAAGATGGTTAAGCATAACTGAAAACACTTATCCTGTATTTTAACATTTGTTTTACTATTTGTTTTATATAATAAAGAGCTTTTAACAGTCTAACTAGAACTGGGAAGCTTCTACGTAGATCACAAGCTTCTACTCAAACTGCCGTTTATATCAAGTGTGCTTCAGCTGTTTGTATCAAGAGTGTTTCAGTTGCTGTCAACAGTTTAACAGTTCTAATAAGCTTCAACTTAAACTGCTGTTTGTAACAGCTTAACAGTTCTTGTAAGAGCTACCAAGCTTCCACCCTAACTGCAGTTTGTATTAAGAGTGTTTCAGTTATTTGAGAGCAAGAGGTGGCACATTCTGTTCCTAAATGATAGTCAAAGAAGATGGAGTTGTCAACCCAGATGCCCAGGCCACTGATTACTATGTTCAGTTGAAGTACAGTACTACAGTGGCAGCCACTGACTACAAAGTGGAGTGGGGTCTGTAGAAAGAAACTGAATGGGTGGGGCTAAGTGCAATTAGTTTTTTTTTTTTTTTATGGTAGGCCAATGACCTTGAACACTACCTGTGATCATACAATAGATGTGGCCATTCACTTACATCCACAGACTGCCTCAGAACTCATTCTTTGTGGCCAGTTTATTGTCTATATACATCTTAGATTTCAGGCTACAATCAACAAACTCAGCCTTAGGTGAAGTGGAGCCCTAGGCAAATGATGCCATAGTCCTCCCTTTTCCACAATGGTCCATCATGCCCACCCCAGTGCCCCTTCTCTGTTCTCTCCCCAAACTGCTGTAGTAAGTGTGGAGGAAGTAACAGAATTAAGCTGATGTCCTGAGGACTGCTAGGCCTCAGAGGTCATAGAGGTCTAGATGCTCTGGGGTTCATCTTAGAGATTTTTTATTATAACTTTTTGATCAAATAATGGCCTGAACAAAAATCAAGAATAAGGAAGAAATTCAGTCTTAATTTTTTTTTCATTCAAATAAAAGTAAGTTGTGCCTAAAACTTAATGTTCAAAGCTAGCAAAATAGTAGTTCGCAATAATATGAGATGGCAGATGATTGCAAGGGTATATAAATCATAACCAGGAAAAGTGCCTGCTTCCCTACTCTCCAAAATAGATTGTTACCTTCAGAGTGCCCCTCTGGCATTAGGTTGGGATGAACGTAAAAGCACGGATAACCACAGACATTACACAGCTGGGGGGTTTCACAGGGGACCAAAGCACCTGGAGAAAACTACACAGAAAAAGGGAGTACATGGGGGCTCCCCACAATTGTTGCAAGGACAATGGTCTCAAATTACATTTAAAAAAATTAGCATAGTTCATTTTGGTAAAGAAAACTGCTTCAATTAACATATAAGAGATACGCCACTCCAGTCAGACATTGTTGTAAGGGATCTGGGTACTCTTACTAATAATTCCTTATCAATGACCATCACATCTCCACAGTAGTTTAAAACGCCTTTTATCTAGCTCATCTAATTTCCAAAAGTATTCCTACTAGATCCAAAGATGTCTTAATTCCCCTTATCAGACCCATCATTGAATATAATACACCTTTTGGTATGTATTTGTCAAACATATCACACAACTTAAGAGACTTCAGAGATTCATAACTGAAAAAAAATAATTGGCCTCAAAATCTTAGTTATCAGTAGAGACTAGATGCCCTTTCCCTGTACTCAGTCTCTTACAGACTCTTCCATTCGTGCCATGAAAGATCCAACCCTATTTGATCTCCTATTCTTTTGCAGAACTAATGGTACATCACATACTTAAAGAAACTAAACATTCATCATTAGAGAAATAAGACATATTGTCATGATAGAGTCATATCTCACCATATATCTCACCTCTTGAACAAACTTTCACTATATGTCAAGCAGAGTAGCATTCTTGCCAAGACACACATTCAATGTATTCGTTTTTCTGGGTTTTCATGTTAGGATATTTTTTATTGACTTCACCATCTGATCTGATCCTACAATCACCTCCCTCTCTCTAAACTTCTAACTTTTTTCTTCTTTAGTCCTTACCTCCCCCTATCCACAGCTGTTGCCTGCCATTACCAAGTTGCTCTCCCGCTACTACTCTAACTATTTTTCATACCCTTCCCCTCTCTACCTCTGTATTGACATTTGTTCACCCCTGCCTTTTAGTCCATAACTTTCCCACTGTCTGTAGGACTCCTACAACTAACCAACTTTCTTTTCTTTTCCTTAATTTAGGCAGTTTACCCTGTCAGTCCAATGAAGAATGGTGCAGTTCTCCCCTCCATCAAGCTTTGAACATCAACACCTCTTCACCTCGGCCACTTCAACCCAGCTAACTTCAATCACAGATTAATGTATGTATTTTACTCTGTGCTCCTGCAAATATATGTTTACTAGCTGTAGCTCACACACCTCCAACCTAACCTAATCTCTCCTACATGACTTATACTCCTCTGCCCATCTAACCTACTTTAGCTCTTCCTGGTTTCTGTTGTTTGCTTTTTGCTGTTTCTCTAATAAATAACATTGACAATATTTAGCTGTAGCACTTATGCATGGCTTTTCTGATTGTTTTTTTCTTAAATGTCATTTTCCTGCGGTCCTCCATCTTCAATACCTACTTTATCAATACCATTAACAAACTTATGCCAACTTCCATCCCAACCAATCCTTCACCTCCGACCACCCCCATAGTATAGAACCGCCCTTTCTCACTAAATCCAATCCTACTAGTTACATTAACTTCTTCTCAAACTTAAACCTTGTTCTCCATCAGTGGACAACATAGGCATCGGAAGCTGTTGAAGACTGGAGGGGGCAGAGGGTGACAGGGACACTTAGTGATCTAAAAAGGGCAATTTTTTTAAAACTATTTACCGTGAAAAGCCGAAAGACACAAACAAACAAAACTACCACAACATAGGTTCACTTAGAGGACAGTTTAAGCTTAGCCAATTCCCTTTTGGTACTTGAATTAACATTTCCTGATTGGTCTTACTTATTCCATGGCTGATAATTGTATGTTAGCCCTAGTAAGAATAACTGTGATCATACCATAGATAATTTGAGGGGGACCCATGTAAGGGATGCAGCATTTAAAAACTGCTTCTATCCATTAGTGGCACTTGGTGCAATCCTGGAGTACATTCTCTATTACCCATCCTTAGATCCAAGTTGCATTTGAATATGGACAGATGAGCTTTGTTTTAATGTTATGGATAGTCTGTTCTGGAACAGTGGTAGCCTCTGTGATATATATCCATCTCTCCACAGCATTCAGTTTAGATACCTGGCCTGAGTATTTCTGATGCCATTTGACTTGCTGATGTTCAGTAGGTCCATCTGTATTAGGTTGGAGGATGCCTTATATGCCAGACACATCACCTCTAAGCACTCTGTAGGATACTGAGTATAGTGATAAATCTTTGAGGTGATCCATGCAAGACCCATTGTTTAGGACTTGTATCTTTTTAGTAACGTATCTCTGTGGATATTCCAACTGTTGCATGGGTCTGGACAGATACATGCCAAAGTGGTCATTATACAAAATGATTGACCTACTGAGGGCTTTGTAAAGAGGAACAATAACATCTCTAGGTCTAGTCACAATCAATTTGTTTATAAGGTGTGCAATATAGAAAGACTTTCTTATGACTCTGGGCACATGCTGGTCAAAAGTTAGGCCACTGTACACACAAGTTCCCAAATACCAAACAACTGGGTCAGTTCTCAGTTTTCTTTCTGAAAGAATAAGGGTAGACAACCGCAGAGCCAAATGCTTACTGGACTGACTGAGAGAACAAAAGGAGTGGTGCTTGCTTAGGTTATTAGAACAGAGATGGAAAACTTAAAGTGAAAGTCGGCGATATTATCCAAATACATCCTGAGTGATTGCAGTACAGACATTCACAGCTGGAATCCATTTAAACTTGGATAGACAGATAAATGCAACAGATCGTCATTTTATGAACAGCATTTTTGTAAATAAAAATGAATATTCAACTTATGTAAGTCCTAAACAGATTGGATTTTAAACTGGATAAGAGACAACTTGGCATGTTAAGTTTGCGCATATAGCAGGTAATGTATAAACTTGGAAGAGGGGAGTATTCCAAGGTACTTGTTTTGATCACAATGGACATCACTATCCATCCAAGCTACACTGATTAAGGATTCCTATCATTCCACCAATCAAACAAATGATCAAATCCCAAAAGATCAACTCCAGAATGTAGAAACAAAAAAACTGAAAATCATGCACAGCCAAAAAACTTTAAACGTTGCTTATATATGGGGGTGTGCCTTCTGTACTCACCATGTGGAAGGCTGCTCCCCCCCACATCCCCTGCTAGCTACACATACTAACTCTGAGATTACACTGCAGTGTGGAAAAGGCAAAAACCCACTCCCTGCTATACAGTGATCACAGACAAAAAGCTATCGGCATTTGTTGAACTTCTGATATTTTGTCTAAACATGCCAATATTATATGCATTCAACATTCTGAGCAACCAAAGCAATGAATGGTACCCCTGATTACATATGAACAGAACATTGATTTGCATATATCGAACTGAAAATAAAGGGGTTTTAAAAAATTTCCTTTTTAAAAGGGTTTTGGATCCTTTTTGGGGCAAAAAAAAACCCCCAATTGGGGTTTAGGCCCCTTTGTTATTCTTTTTTTTGGGGGGAAAAAAAAAAATGTTATCTCTGGGGGGGGGGATTATTCCAAAAAAAAACTTTTTTTTTTTTTTTTTTTTTTTTTTTTTTTTTGATTTTTTTTTTTTTTTTTTTTTTTTTTTTTTTTTTTTTTTTTTAAAATTTTTTTTTTTTTTTTTTCTTTTTTTTTTTTTTTTTTTTTTTTTTTTTTTTTTTTTTTTTTTTTTTTTTTTTTTTTTTTTTTTCTCTTTTTTTTTTTTTTTTTTTTTTTTTTTTTTTTTTTTTGGGGGGGGGGGGGGGGGGGGGTGGGGGGGGTGGGGGGGGGGGGGGGGGGGGGGGGGGGGGGGGGGGGGGGGGGGGGGGGGGGGGTGGGGGGGGGGGGGGGGGGGGGGGGGGGGGGGGGGGCCATGTTTTTGGAGGGGTACATGCAAATTCATTCCAAAAGGATGCAAATGAGGTTTTAGGAGGCAAAACCCATCCTAAGGGGTTTTAGTCAAAATGTATAGTTGCAATGAGACTTTCTAAACCCCGGGACATGCGTAAAAAAAGGTAAATGACCACAGTCCAAGGGCCAAAATGGGCCATTAAATTCCCGAGAAAATAAAAAATTTATATTTTTTTAAAAAAAGGATGTTTAAACGGGAAAAAACGGGTCCTTATAAAACATAAAATGAAGGTTATAAACCCACAAATGTGGGTTTCATGCAATACATGGAATGACAATGCAGGGACCAGCAGACCAAAACAACATGGCCACCGTGTAGTGGTTGCTAAGGGGAAGCTGAGTCTAAGATATGTAACTAAGCATTAGTAGGCAATCTCATGTAAATGAGGGTTAGGATACTGAATCTCACAGTCACATCGCAAATGAGCACAGTCTGAGTAGTGTAAGAGATACATAAGGGGGAGGAATAGAGTAGGAGATAGGTGACATCACAGGGGGGAATGGTAGAAAGAAATGCAGTTCATAGGAGGCCAGTGTAACATGACAGATGACAGACACAGATCATGGAAAGAGGTGTGCCACTAGATAAGTCATGGAAAGTCAAGAAATGGAAGGTGTACACTGTTACTTACACCAAAGTTTCCTGCTGGGCATGCATGCGCACGTGTGCACACCATGAAGCACGAGTAGGGCAGTGTGCACACGTGTAAGGCAGACAGAGCATGTGGGAGCGTGTTGGGAGATGTTTAATGCTGTTTGCGCGGGTTTGCGCGCGTGTAGGGCAGGCTGAGTATGTTGGAGGCTGTTGGCAGACGTGTAACAGTGTTTGAGGTGGTACAGCGTTTTAACCCGAATAAGTAGATTCTGAACCGTGTAAGCACGTGTGCGTGCGTGTAAGCCACTTTGAGTGTGTTTCTGATGGTATGCGCATTGCTCCCCCCTGAGGAAACAGAGAGGAAAAAGGAAGCAACAGAATTAATAGGAAGCTAGCAGGGATAACTGCTGAAGCTAGCAGGTGAAAACAATTAGAAGCAGGCAATTACACAGGCAGAATAGTAGCCCAGCCCAGCACTTAAAACTCTGCAAATAGTAGTGCAGGATGTTTCTCTTAAGAGACACTGCAAGACAGGAGTAAGCCAATAGAAGTGAAAACTGAAAAAGCTTAACTCAGAGCAGAAATGTTAGGGGCTGCCATTGCTGTCATAATGAGACATAGGCGACTTGCTGAGGGTGGTGACAATGCAGATGGTGCCAGACAACCCACAGTGAGGAGACGGAGAAGAGTGTACAGGCCCAGGGTCACCTACCACGGGTTACATGAGCTGGAGAAAGTAGAGCGCTATAGAGTGGACAGAGAGCTCCTGCAGCAAATTGTTGAGCTGTGCAGGCCACACCTCACACACAGAACCAACAGAGGGGAACCCATCCCAGTGGAAACCAAGGTATGTGTTGGCCTAAGAATACTAGCAACAGGTACCTTCCAGAGACCAACTGGCGATATGATGGGGATATCACAGGCATCAGCCTCCAGGGTACTGCACCAGTTCCCGGATGCCATGTCAGCACATTCGGTGATCATGTATATTTCCCCAATGCCCGTGAGGTATTGGCCAGCAATATGCGTCTCTTCCAGCAAATAGCGGAATACCCTGAGGTAGTGGGTGCAATAGACTGCACGCACATACACATCAAAGCACCAGCCGGTGAGCGGGGTAGGGCTTACATTAACCGCAAGGGCTTCCCCTCCATCAACCGCCAGGTCGTGTGTGATGCCCAGGGCATAATAATGAATGTGTGTGCTGGCTTCCCTGGGAGTTACCACGATTCCCACATCTGGCATTTGACTCAGCTGTACCAGACATTTGCCAATGGGGACATCCCACACAGACACCTAGTGGGGGATGCAGGTTATGCACTGGAGCCGTGGCTGATGACACCCATCAGAAACGCACACACACCTGAACAGGAACACCATAATGAGGCACACGCACAAACACGTAATGTAATAGAGTGTGTGTTTGGGCTGCTCAAGTCACGGTTCCGGTGTCTGGACACATCTGGTGGAGCCTTGCAGTACACACCAACTACATGTACCCAAATTGTCATGGTATGTGCTATGCTACATAATATGATCTTTAAAACAGCTGCAGCAGGACCAGCATAGGGACGGGCCAAACAGCCCCCACCATTGCCAAGGCCATCACAGGCAGGCGTGACTCGGAGGAGGAACAACCTGAGCCTGCCCCAGTAGGCAGAAGGAGGCATGCCCAGTATGCCCTGGCCTTGGCAAAGAGGCAATGCATAGCACATACACTGGCTCAGTAGGAACCCTGGGAATGATACCCCCTCTGACTCACTCAAATAATAACATGGATGCCTAAAATGACATGACCTGCTCACAAACATGTACAGGAAGTGTAATATGTGCATCCGACAGAGGCAGCCCTGCAGCACCACCTGAGGCATGAATGCCATGTGTTAAGTAATGTAACACCATGTACTATATGCACACATGAGCACTCTGACTAACATCCACCCTCACCAAGCATGAAGCCACAAAATTACGATGGGATGATCAAGTGCAATAACTGGCTGAAGTAATGCAGTTAGTCAAAGGGGAGCCAATGTGTTTCAGGCTGGGAAGACATGTGGAGCATGACATGATGCACCACCTGCTAGGGGTGGCGTGCACCTATCATGCCATGCCCCATGGATACTGGCAAAGGCTGTCAGTACCCACAGCATGCCCTGAATAGGTAAGTCTCAAAACACAAACCCACCTTCATAGGTTCTACAAGGGATAGGAACCTAGATGTAATGCTACCCAATGACAGATGTCTAAACAGCAAGATGTGTGCAGTGTAAATGCACACAGTATGGAGAATGTAGATACCAGTCCTGTAATAGAGAACTGGGTCAAGGCTCACATCAGCACCCTAACACTAACAGGTCACACCTCATACTGTGCTGTACAGCCGCAAAACATGGAACAAGCTACAAAAGGAGGGTGACTAGCAAGAAATGACAAGGATAACCATACTCCCATGTTGGTACCACAACAAGAAGCAGCATGGATTAGCCATGGTCAAATACCAATGGCTAAAACCGCCTCCCAGTATATAGCCTGCTGCAGACTACTGTCCTAATACCAGGAACTGCACCTGGCCTATGTTGGAATACATGAATATATCAAGCCCCCCAAACCACATTATATTGCTTGACTGAAAATACCCAGACATACACCGGGAGCATTATACTAGTACCAACACAGTAGGAGAAAATTACCCAGAATCCATAAACCAAAATGCCCAGGAACAATGTACCACTCCCACAAGAGGGTAAGCATACTGGATGTGATAATCAGCAACATGTGTACTGGATGGCAAGATGAGAAGTGTACCCCTCACTGGTAAGACCAGACCATAGAGTAATCACACTGGATATACACATCCTGACCCCAGTCCCTGGCCAGAATACCACAGTGAAAAACATGTGTAAAGCATAGGTTGCAGCCCTCAAAACCGATGTTGAATCCACAAAAGGCCCTGTGCAAGTGCAGAATATGGGACACACCACAGAACATGTTATACAGGCATTCCATGAACACAGCCAGGAATGCTTGGAGTATGCAATCACAAATAACAACACACAATGCCATACACGCAGGCATCTGGCATGCCGGACTCCAGCCATTACCAAACCATGCATGAGAATGAGGAAGCTACCACATGATAGAGCAAACATAAAAAGGGAAGTAATCACTGACCAGTACTATGGCAATAACATATGTCCACACATACAATCCACTAAGTCCAGCCACAACAAGTAGAATCTGTGAATCCAGAGGCAATGTGACACCAGTCCCAAGTACACAGACAACCACAACACCCCCCAATAAATACAAATATATGTGATAGATGCATCCATGTATCCAAACCAGCGGTTGAGCTCCACCAACTCAGTACTGTCAAAACTAGTCAGGAGGAGAAGGTAACCACCTACACCACAAACCCAGTCCCACATAGACCTACCACAACTGTAAACCAAACACATAAACACAGACAAATATTCCCGGAGGCCTTAATTACAAACACACCACACCAACAGAAGCCTCCAAAGCAGATCACAAGCAACCACAACCTTCAAATATAGCACATGCAACTAATAGTACGCAAAGCTGGTGTGCCAAACAGTCACAGGCCAGAAGGAGAAACAACATGCCTGATACAGTCGTAATAGGTGTCTGTATAGGCAGACACACTGCTGTCCCACTCACCAGACTGAACAAGGGAAAGGGTAGAGTAAGCTGCCTGTAGGCTGCCACAAAATGCCACATAACACAAGTACGCAGGTCACCCCAAAGCAAGCAGAAATATGATGCACTCAATGTCCATGCTGGTGTGAATTACCTGAGATGTACCTCCCTGGTCAACATGAAAAGAGACATGGATGGTCCCTCTGAGTATGTACCCCAGGCGGTATGACACTGGCTGTGTGCAGCATCCAACCCTCACCAAGAATGATGCCACAGTACAAACACAGAATGCTCATGTTTAACAGCTGGCACAGTTACAGCTGTCAGTCCAAGAGGGTCTAATGTCTGTCTGCTTGAGATGTCAAGCATGACAAGCCATGCTGCTGTTCCAGGGATGGCTTGCACCTGTCACCCGTGTGCGTCTGGATACTGGATAAGGCCTTTGCCGCCTCCATAGAGCCGTATGTAGGCAAGGCCAAAAAGACTACCCACCACCCTAGAAAACATAAGTGGTAGGAAACATAAGGGTAATGCTGACCAATGCCAGATGTGTAAACTGCAATATGCATGCCCCTGAGGCACTTCCCATTATGGAGATCATTGATGTCTGTGCAGTGACAGAAGCCTGCTGCAAGCCTAGTGATAGCACACCAACACTACTAGGTTATACCACATATCATGTGTTATGGCCCCAACACCTGCACCAAAACATCAAAGGAGGGGGAGTATCCATATGCAACACAGACACCCATATTGCCAGGTAACTGACAATGCACAAAGCAGCGGAGACCACCCATGTGCACATAACTGTAGTCAAAACTGCTGTACAGTATGTAGCATGCGAAAGACCACACTCTCACACACAAGAACTCCACCCAGACATCCTGAAGACACTGGACAGTATGAATGTCCCACCAAATACCAGACAAGGTACACACAAATTACCACATAGGTGTCAAACCATTATGTATGCAAGGAGTAATCAGGGACCTAGGGACACAGGTCGACATTAATCTGTCATGTGACACCCACAATGCCAATGTGGCTATGAAGATTGTCGATATTGGACACCGTATCATGAAAGGATTCACATCAACATCAACAGAGGTCACTGTGCCGCTGTACTGTTCCCTTATCAGACCCATAATCTAGTACAATGACTCATATGGGATGTACCGTACGTGACACCTGCAGCGGGTTGGAAGACCTCATAGTTACCCCACCAACAGGATAAAGGGTGTGAAATATATGTCATATGCTGCCTGGCTGTAGACACCTCAGCTGACTGCAGTCACAGACTGCCTACACAGAGGCATTGTATGTCTGTTGTACAAGGCCATGTCCAACACAGGAGTAATGGACATGCTCCACCACAGGAAATCAAAGTCATTGGAGCTGTGAGAGTCACAGATGTCAGCCTCAACACATAACGAAATAAGATGTGCTGGAGGGACAGATACATAACCCAGAGGGTCCCCACACCCAGAAACAGGATCCCAATCCATGGTAGGCAGAGCCCCTCACTGACACCCCTCAACAGGAATATTGCCAAGTGGATGGATGACCGTACATGTAAACTGGGGGTCCTCACTGTGTCACGACCAGACAGAGACACAGTGAAGAACTTCATAAATGGCCATAATTGAACATAGCAAGGGGTGGCGAAAGACACACACACTCTGGCTAGGCTTACTAATGGTCTAGGGTGTATAGCCTAGCATGAACCCATGAACCTATGAAGATACAAAACGTACAGGACACTAAGGATAATCACAAGGGTTACCCAACTGATGGTAGGAACCATGTTGGGCATCCACAGATATGCTCCGAATCACACAGATATTACAAACAACATACCAAACACACACACATATTGCTAACATACAACCTGTCAGGTGCAGTGCAAACCCCCCCCCCCCCAGAGTGCAAAATACCTATCCCAGCAGACTGATGGTCCCCTGACATTGCAGATGCTGAGGTAACAGCCATCATCTGCAAAGCAGAACACACAGCAACAAAGGTATGTGATGGTGTCCTGTGCTGAGGCCAACATGGACTCCAAGAATAATGGAATGCCAAATCACACTACTGCCCAATGTCAGCCTTACCACAGAATATGTACCCAAAGAGCAGTGTACAACAACAGTGGTCCATCACAACAAAGGTGTTGCTTGAATGGATACTCCAAACTACCACCCCAGGATCCTGACAAGCTTGTTCTGCACAGCTATGGAAAGGATCAGTATGTACCGCAGACAGAAGGCTATTGTGGACCTACTGATACTGGACCCTACACAGTGTGGCTGTCGTAACTGCAGAACCTGCCTCTAAACATGTCTGACCCATTTGAAGCAGTCATTAAGGTCATTGATGAGGGCAATGTGGTCCTCACAGTGTAGCTGGACCGTGCACATGCTTCTAGACAATACCGTACGAGTTCAGTATGGATATGTTCACCAGCTTAAATATATGCCCCTATGTCAGTAGAGGGGTTGCAAACCAGACCAAGGACAGAACTGACATGGTCAGACATGCCGCATCCATATCAGACTACAAAGCGGATATGAGTGGCATCCCACAAGGCCTGGTCTTGCCCCCCCCACCCCCGTTCTGTATATATGTCCCATAGGTATAGGCCAACATGCAAGGACTGTGACTGAACATGTATGCAGAGGAGTACAAACAGCCCACCATATCCGACCCCCAGCTGACACAAGCAACCCACAAAAGGGCCACCTACAAACAGACAACTGTAGCCATAGCCATGTCAGCAAGCTAATTGCAGAACTGTGTATAGACAACCACCATGGATATACAGTAAGTGCCCACAAATTACCACACAGGTGTCAACCCATGAGGTACCTAACATGTAATGTGAGACCTGGGTACAAAAGGTGATAGATATCCTGCACTGGACAAACATGTGGCTGTAGTGTTACCAGAAACATCTACTACATACCCACCCAAACATGAAGGTTGGCAGATGTAGATAAGGGAACTCACTGTGGCTCTGCAGTCATCCTCCATCAGCATCACAAGTGACTACAATAGCCCCTGTGGGATATACCACAGCAGACACCTCCATCAGCTGTAAAGTCCACAACAGTACCCCACCAGGAGTAGCAAAGAGCATGAACAGATGCCATGTGTAGCCTGAGTAAACAAACTGCAGCCCCACACACCGCCATACTTCCCAGCTACAGGAAAGCTGTGCCTGATGTATGAAGCCATGTCCAACCTGGAATGAATGAACATGTTGCACCTTGTACAATCTGAATGGCAGTGAGCTATGCACATGAGAGACCTGAACCCCAGCACTGACATACATAGGACAAGCTGTACAGAATGATCCATAACACAGAAGGCACCCCCACTCTTCAGTAAACTCCTGGTACAGGTCAGCCAGAGAGTCACATATCGACACCCCTCAAGAGGAATCCTGATGAGTGGATGGGAGATGGTAGGCTAACCCTGGGTATCACTGTTATGTCAGAGGTAGACGGAGGCACAGTATACTAACCATGACATATGTCATGGCAAACTCCAGTTACAATGTGTGTGAAGGACAAACACACCCTGTGACTAGCATCAGAAATGGCCTAGGGAACATCGCTAATGTTTGCCAATGTCCACCCATGTTGTGGAATACACTAGCAATGTTGGACGAGCCTGGTGTATGTAGTCCATATCTGAACATATTGCAACATGGTCATATGTGCACAACTGGCCCCTACACAGTCTGTTGTGCTCACTATGAAGATGTCAAGCAGTCATAGGACTAAAGCCCAGGATACTGTCCACCACAGTGAAAGTACTGAACCAGTACACTATACGGTACTACAGTGTTAGGTCATTATGAAAGTATGTTGAGAACTGTCTGCAAAGTATCCCATGCAATCCCTGCAGGTACAGTATAATCCCTGTTGTGGCAGACATGAAGCAGTTGGCCAGTTAGTACACAACATGACACCCAACACACAACCATAAACGTGAGATATTGTTGAAGTTCACACACACCCAAATATGTGGTGGACTTCAGAGTGCAACATATGGAAAGCTCACACTGGGCATGCTCGCACACTTTGATAAATGAGGCATATGTCAGACAACATGCCATGGAAAGGCTGAACTGGGCATGCTCACACACTTAGGCCATATCTCCATTTAGCAGTTGGCCACACATATCTGGTATTTATACGTGTCAGTCCAGGAACCAACCACAACACAGCAATCAGCCCAGTGCACACAGTAAATGACTACAGAGACATAAGTGATATAGTGGATCCGTCATATGCAAACATCTTCCACAGATACACAAGTTGGTCATAGGAACAGGGAATGCTATGGCAATAAAGACCTGCAAACAGTAGAACAGCACAACAAATATTGTGCATCCGACAATTGAACATATGGGTGTAGAGGTCAATACTAGGCTTGTTGCCCTAGGGAATGACAGCTCAGCCAGAGTGTGCTTGGCATCTGCATCCCCAGGACAGTAGGCTACTGTGCCACTGTAAAGTAGGTCACAGAAGGCAACATGTGAGGCTAGTGAGCTGTGCCTCTGTCAAGCAGGGGCACCGTGGAGGTCCCAGGGATTGAATGTGCTAAGCCACAGCCATGTTGTCGGTGTGTGCTGTGAGAGGGTTGCTGAGGATCTCTGACAGTAGGTGTCCGTCAATAACAGACTGAGGGGAGCCTATCTGCATTCTCTGGACGATTCCACTGTCAACACTGTGTTGTAATGAGTATGTGTGAATGAAGTGCCGTGCCGTAACTGTTCACAGATGTCCTCCCTCTGTGGGCTACAGCTCTGCAATGTATTAGGTCACTCTGTCTGTTGTACGGCGCATATATGGCTGGTGTACAGCTGACAGGTGTCTTGTTGTGGAGCAGTCATGGGTATATGTGGGATAGCATGACCAATGCAAACCATACACATGCTCATAGAATGCAATTGTCAAGGATTATGCTGAGTGGCCAGTATAGTCCCCCAGCATGGGTCCTCTGAAGTCGTCCACCCCAGTCTACACAAGTGTAGAGTCTGCTTGTGCTAAATACAGTTTGTGTGCAGTGACAACCTTGCCTGGGGTGGAGATGGGATATGGATGTCCAGGGAAAGGTGGGTATGGTCAGATATCAACAATGGGGGTCTACCTCTGGTGTGGAACAGTGAGTACCCACGTTGCAGATGGACAGGTGCAATATGTATTCCCCCATGGGGCTGTGGTGTGTGGTTCTGCCATAGCACAGGGACCCAAAATTTGTAGTGGGTGTAGGGTAAAATGGTAGAGGCCTGAGTAGTTCTCACACACAATATGCCTGTACCTGATGTTAACAACTGGAATGGTGTATGTGAACACCTGCATATCCTGGCACTGTTCCCAGGGAAGCTAAGTGTGTGTCCTGGATGTGGGTGTGGTGTTCTGGACTGGTTGTGTTGTGTGTTACAGGTCCTGTGGTCCCAAAGCATGGTATAGAACATAACCTGCCAGTGCGATGTGCATATCTGACCTTGACGTATGTGGCTGCAAATGCATATATATGCTATCCCCCACCTGACAGGTAGTACTACATGTACATACCTCTGTAGAAATAAAGATGTCAGCACCCTATAAATACTACAGGTGCAGAACAAATGCCCAGTAATTCAGATAGTGCGCTCTGCTAATGCGTTTCCCTCAAGTGTCATAATATAGTTAGGTAGGGGTTTGAATCCTGCAAATGCTCAGTGTGGGTGGGTGAGTGGGGTTTGTGTGTGTGAAAGGCTGTGAGAGGGAAATGTCCCATTTGGCAACTGGGAAAACACACTACAGGATGCACATTCCCCTTTCTAAACACTGATGATGTCAGCACCCTATAAGTACAGCAGGAGAAGTGAAACCTCCTAGTAATGCGAATAGCGTGCTCCGCTAATGCGTCCGTCTCAAGTGTCATAACATAGTTAGGTAGGGGTTTGAATCCTGTACATGCTCAGTGTGTGTGGAGGGGGTTAGTGTGTGTTCAAGACTGTTTGAAAGAAGTATCCCTTTTGCCAACTAGGAGAATACACTACAGGATGCACATTCCCCTTTCTAAACACTGATGATGTCAGCACCCTATAAGTAAAGCAGGAGAAGGAAAACCTCCCAGTAATGCGAATAGCGCGCTCTGCTAATGTGTCCGTCTCGAGTGTCTTAACATAGTTAAGTAGTGGTTTGAATCCTGCAAATGGCAAGTGTGTTTGGATGAGGGGGGTTAGTGTGTGTGCAATTTTGTGTGAGGGAAATGTCCCTTTTGGCAACTGGGAGAACACACTACAGGATGCACATTCCCCTTTCTAAACACAGATGATGTCAGCACCCTATAAGTACAGCAGGAGAAAGGAAGCTTCCCAGTAATGTGAATAGCACGCTCTGCTAATGTGTCCGTCTCAAGTGTCATAACATAGTTAAGTAGTGGTTTGAATCCTGCAAATGGCAAGTGTGTGTGTTTGGATGAGGGGGGTTAGTGTGTGTGCAATTTTGTGTGAGGGAAATGTCCCTTTTGGCAACTGGGAGAACACACTACAGGATGCACATTCCCCTTTCTAAACACAGATGATGTCAGAACCCTATAAGTACAGCAGGAGAAGTGAAGCCTCCCAGTAATGTGAATAGCGCAGTCTGCTAATGTGTCTGACTCGAGTGTCATAACATAGTTAGGTAGTGGTTTGAATCCTGCAAATGGCACGTGTGTGTGTTTAGATGAGAGAGGTTAGTGTGTGTGCAATTTTGTGAGGGAAATGTGCCTTTTGGCAACTGGGAGAACACACTACAGGATGCACATTCCCCTTTCTAAACACTGATGATGTCAGCACCCTATAAGTACAGCAGGAGAAGGGAAGCCTCCCAGTAATGCGAATAGCGCACTCTGCTAATGCGTCTCTCCCGAGTGTCATAATATAGTTAGGTAGGAGTTTGAAACCTGTAAATGGCATGTGTGTGTGTGTTTGGATGTGGGGACTCTGTGTGTGTGCAATTCTGTATGAAAAACATGTGCCTTTCTGAAACAGGGGATCACACTACATGAATGCACATTACCCTTTCCAAACAGTGATGATGACAGCACCCTATACATACAGCTTGAAAAGAAACATCTGCCAGTGCTCAGAATAGCGCAACCTGCTACAGCATCACTCTCAAATGCTCTAACATATTTAGGTAGGGGTTTGAAACCTGCAAGTGAGTGTGTGTTTGGATGTGGGGAGTTTGTGTGTGCATTTCCGTATGAAAAACATGTTAGTTTTGGCAATCAGGAGATTACACTACCTGATGCACATTACCCTTTCAAAATACTGATGTTGTCAGCACCCTATAAGTAAAGCCAGAGAAGAGGAACTATCTAGTAATCAGAATAGTGCACTTTGCTAATGCGTATCTCTCACGTGTCGTGACTTAGTTAGGTAGAGGAATGAATCCTGCAAGTGTGCGTGTGTGTGTGGGGGGGGTAGTAGGGTGTGTGTAAATGCAAGTGTGAGAGAACAGATCCTTTTGGCAAATACTACAATACACCAGATGCTGCATATTCCCCCAGTAAACACAGGGGATGTCACCACACTATCAGCACAGCCAAACAGGGCTAGTTGGCTAGTAATGCCAATAGTGCTCTGCTACTGTGTCTATTACCATTGTCAGAGTACAGATAGGTATGTTTTGGTAACCCACAACTGCCACGTGTGGTTGTGTCACACAGTATGACCTTGTGTGGGTCTTTGTACATAACAATGCATGCCATTGCCTAAACCAGCAATGGCATTGCACACATGATGTATGTGTGTGACACATACACATAAATACCTGTGACCTGCAGTAGTTACCATGTCTGACACATGCCTCGGTGGATAAATGGTATTTGCAATGTATACCAATATGACTGTGTCTTACTGTGCAGGGTCCGCACACGGTATGTGTCTGTACAGTGTGGGTGTATATGGTAAAATACCTTCAGCAGGGGATACACATCTGGTCTGGGCCATATAGTGTACATGTAGTCGATGTACATGTGCTGCATGTTCCCACCTGTTGTGGTAGTGGTAACATGTCATTCCACTGCAATTCAGTGACCACATGCTGTGAACCCTTCAACTAGTGTGTTGTAGCTACAGTAATGCTCACGCACAATGTTTGGCTGGATGCAGTCCAGCCATATAAACACAGTTCTTGAGACTGTCATATTGCCAGTGTTGTTATGAAGGATAGGTGGTCTTCCTGTGTATGGGAGGGTTGTGTGTGCCAGGCTATGAACCAGATGGCAGTCCAACACACTGTTAGCTGCACATGATTAGGCCCTGATGCTTTGTGCTGTGCCAACAACCTGGAGGTGTGTGTATCTGTGGTACCTTGGGATACCACCCCTGTCCATGTGTGTTACATGTGTAGGGACGACAGGCATGATGGGGCATAACCTGTCAGTGATGGGTAACACCTGTGAGCCATGAATCAGGAATCTGGTACTACACAGACATTGCAGTTCACCGTGCTGAGGACAGTGTCCGGTGCATGCATCTTCTGGTGTACACTGCTGTTGTTGTGTAGCAGCACTGTTAGTGTCTAACCTGTGTGATACCCACGGAGGTGGCTATGTAAACCATGTCCTGCAGCATAAGGCAGTATGTGTGTACCAAGGAGCTTTGCCATTATACATCGGGCCATGGGTGTCACGTGCAAGATGACCCTTGCACATCATTGTGGCTTCCTAGCATGTAAGCACCGTTGACAGCCAGCGGATACCCTATGAATGACATTGGAGACTGAGCATAATGTAGACATACAACACCCTTCCCACATATAGTGGTAGCATACCTGGTGAGGGTATGTTGGCAACCAAGATCAGGCTCATACTGGCCTGTGCCACATGCTGAGAGATCCATTCTATGTTCCCTATCATGTTGTCCAGGGAGGTATGTCTCAGGTCAGCCATACTGGCATGGTCAATGAGTGAGTCATATGTGTCCATGCCTATGACTGACCTGTATGCATGTGTTCTGTGGTGGACCATAGTGCCCCTGAGGCATATCACTGTGACCTTCACCAGATACAGCCTGTTGAGCGGGACCCCAGTTCAGCACCCAAGACAGGTACCTGACACGTCTGTAGCAGGTGTGTTGTGTAGCCCTACAGGCTGTGAGTGTGTGGCACAGGGGATGTGTGTGCCATGTGTGGCATGTGCTCTGTTCGACGGAACATATGCCTGTGTGCCAGCTGCAGAGGTGTGTGATGCTCAGGCAGGATGCTATTCTGAGTCCCCACGTATGCCCCAGTGTGTTCAGCATGCTGTCAGTGCGTGTCAATGTCTGACTTGTATTGTAGTCACTGTAATATATTTTATTTATTTATTTATTTATCCTACATTTGTTGACGGGATAGTCCGACTGGATGCATGTCCATTTCAGGGAGGCCGGGAGAAAAGCTACAAGGGTAAGCAGATACAGCATTACATAATACCAGCATTACATATTACAAACAGATTATTTACAGAGATTACATAAGTAAGCAAGTTAAACATGTTCCACAGGTTAATGTTAGTCCTGAGCACAAGTCAGGATTAAATTAAATTACACAGTAAACTGGTTAACAGATTTTACACATTCGAGTTGGCCAGGCTTGATACATTGACATAGCCAGTTAAGTGACAAATGTTGTTTTGAGTCTAGTGTTAAATTGACCTAAGGTGGAAAGTAAGGTAATATCAGCTGGAAGTGAGTTCCAGGATCTACTTACAGAGTTTGCAAAGAGAATCACCGGCTGTGTTATTAAATTTGCTAGTCTGAATTAGTAGTTTGTTAGAGGATCGGCGGTCTAGGATTGTTATAGGGGTGATAATATTTGAAGTGCAGGAGTATTGTCCGGATTATAGAGGATTTTATAGGCCATAATCAGTTGGTTATACTGTATTAGGCTGGGTAGTTCAAGCCAACCAAGCTGATTTAGATTGATGCAATGATGTGTCCTAAAAGGCAGCCCAGTGGCAAACCTGGCAATGTGGTTGTAGCAAATTGAGTGTTTGTTAAGGACAGTCTTGTTCATATTTGAGAGTAGAGGGATGCATACAGAAGGGTTGAAAGAAGGTGTGAGCGCAATGGCACCTTTAGCTGGAGGGGTTAGGAAGGCCTTTATTCTGTAAAGTGACCCTAGTTTTTCTTGATGGCTTTGATAATTTGGTTAACATGTAGGTCACATTTGAGATTATTGTCTATGATGACACCTAATAGTTTAGTAGATGGGTCAGGGGAGATTATTGTGCCATCAGTTGATGTTATGGTAAAGGTGAAAGCGGTAGACCTACGTGTTGGTGAAATAACAGCAGTTTAGTTTATTTGGGATTTAGGATCAGACAATGTTCAGAAAGACAGTTTTCTATTGTATTAAAGGTGGTCTGGGTAGCTGACCATAACTCTACTGGAGATGTGGCTGAGCAGATCAGAGTAGAGTCTTCAGCATATTGGATACAGCTGACTTTTGGGATGACAGTATAAAGGTCATTAATGAAGATGGAGAACAGCAAGGGCCCTAGTATAGAGCCTTGTGGTACTCTGAGGGTGTTAGGTAGAAGGTTAGAGAGTTTGTTCTGCCAGAGGCCAGCCTGCTGTCGACCATGCAGGTAGGACTGAAACCATTGGAAGGCTCCAGTATCTAGACAGAATGTTTGCAGGGTGTGGATTACAAGTTGGTGATCAACCATATCGTATGCCTTGGAAAGATCCAAGAGGGCTGAGGATATATAATTAGTGTTGCAAGTATGGTTTATGGTGTTAGTAAAGGCTAGGAGGCCTGAAGTAGTGCTGTGATGAGGACAGAAGCCATGCTGAGTGTCTGCCATAAGGCGATTTTGGATTAGGTGGTGCATGAATTGTCTATGAATAAAGTTTCCATAATCTTTGCAAGTGGAGAGAGTATAGCTATTGGCCTATAATTGGAGAATTCAGTAGAGCTGCCTCCTTTGTGAAGTGGGATTACATAGGATATTTTCCAGATGGTGGGAAATTTAGATTCTACCATGGTTCGTTTGATTAGTTTTGAGACGGGGTAAGCAATAGCATCATCTGATTTTTGTAGGTACTCGGCAGGAAGTTGATCAGCAGAAAGTGTAGTGGGTTTCACTTTTTCAATCAAGGTACGGAGAAGTGAAGTGGCGACTGGTTGGCAGCTGAACGCAAGTAGGTTTCTAGGGGTGATACTTTCAGGACCAGGGGAGCTAGGAGGTAGATGGCTAGCTAGGGCTTGAAATGTCTCAGTAAAGAATTGGTCAAAACTATCAGAAACATCTTCAGGGGTTTTATCAATAGTAGCAGCAGGGATTGGGGTTGAAGTTTGTCCAGGATGTAGTATATATGACATGCCACCTGACAGGGTATGGCATTACTGGGTTCAGAGAGCTCAGTCCCCAGATTGGCTGTGTGGTGGCATCCCACACATGTGTTGTACGTTCCTGGCCAAGGGTGATGGCTGACTGCATACATGTGGCAGCTGTGACATTGCCACATGACTCACATAAACCACAACTGGACCATTGAGGTGATTCACAGGTTACCTTTGCACATGCTACCTTAGTAGTGTGATTGCCATGGTGAGTACCAACACATAGGGCCAATGGGGAACAACATACTGAAGGTGTGTATGTGTGGGTGTACCGCTACTGTTTCATAGCACTGGCATACATGACTGCACACGTGGGTAAATGCCAGGTAAGACATGTGCAATGTGTCACAGGCAACGTACATGCGTACAGGACAGACAGTGACGTTCTGTCATGTGTAAAGTTGACATACGTATCGTACGCTATGCAGATGTCACTAGGAGTCTACAGAAGCACTGTAACTCTGCATTGCAGGTGTAAGCAGTGTTCCAGGGAACCTCAAGCGAACATGCATGCAAACAAAGCTACAGTAAGCAGGGCTGGAAGTAGTGCATTGTACAACAAAGAAGGGGTAACAATAACAGTAAGTAACAATGCAAATATGTAGGCACTATCAACATGTACCCAGGAATACACAGCACAGATGCCCATGGTAGAACTGATATCATGTCATAGTTATTTGTGATTTGGATTACATTGGTACTGCACACATATCTACATGTGCGAACATCCACATTGCATAGTCGTTGTGGGCAACTTGACACCATTACTGTACATGTCCACCATTGCATATCACTACTTGCGTTAGCTTCCCCCCTGTGCTACCCATGTATGCGGCTATCTGTTGACAACCTTACCACCGGCATGCAATTATGTGCAGCTGTTACACTTTGGTATGTACTATGGGTGCAGATAACAATTCAGGACATTCATACAGTTACTGCAGCAGGCATGCTGGGATATACACAGTCATAGCAGCACACTGTACTGTTACCAACATGATACTACTAATACACTTCTATGTAGTCACCCTGTGCATTAGCAACGTGTTTACCTGTTCCCGCAATGATGTTGGAGATTGCAGGAGGTGGCACAGTGTCATCATATGCACAGGGTGTGAATTAGGTATGCCTGAGTCAGCCACTGATACCACCAATTGACATGTGTGTGTATGTGTGTTGGTGAGGGGCAGCAGTACAGGGTGGGGCAGTGTTGGTGCAATGTGTGCGTGTATGTGGTCGCCCTAGGTGTTAACATTTCACATGTGTGTATGCACGCACACAGTTCCACCTCATGGCTGCCATATACAGGGGTTTGTGGACAGCCACAGACTGCACCTGGCAGGTCATACAGATCAGTGTCTGTGGGCACGGACACGGTACCTGTGCCTGGCAGGGGTGCTACGGACCGTATCCAATACTAAGCCAGACTGGGTACTGTCATCAGAAGCGGGAGTGTGTTGACTGGAGACAGGTCCCTGTTGGGACTGTCCAGAGCCACGTGCATGTGGTCTCCTGGGGCGTTCCGATGACAGCACAGACCCAGCATTGCTGGGGCTGCTGCTGGCACTATGGGGGCATGCACGAGCCTGTTGTCATCCGCGCCGACTGCCAGCTGCTGCTGTTGCCGGCATACGCCACGTCCGCGCCAAGCGCCCACCATTGCCCTGGCTCATGGACATTTGGTTGTGGAACTACGGTAATATGTCCCCACAACGTCTGTCTATGACATCGGTGAAATTACGGATAGCATCCGCAATGTCACGCATACTGTCTGTCATGGCTGTGCGACATGCTCTCAGCTCCCTCAGACCCTGTCTGGTGTACCTTTCCATACGCGACTTTGCCTGCATGACAGTCCGAAACATAGCTGAGTTTGACAGACCTCTTTGGGCACGTCGGCCAGAGGCAGTATGCCCACGGATGCTCCCACGAGAACCCATGGGCAACTGTCTGTGTGGTACCATCGGAGGACCCTGCCCATGGCTGCTGTGTGGGGACGCATGTGCCACAGGTACCACATTACCCTGGTCTATGCCCACTGTATCCTGTCCATCACCTAGGGACAATGGTGACAAAGGATGTACTGGCAGGATGACTGTGCGCAATGATGGGGTTGACAGCTGTGTACTGTCAATTGGCTGACCAATGGCGGACCCTGACACACCTTCCTGTACCATTACACAAATATCATCATTACCAGTACCCGTGGCACAAGATTCAGGTTCCCTGCTGCAGGTCACCAGAGCAGCACCAGAACCTGTGGGAGGAAGACAGGAAACACAGTTTACAGTCTCCAGACATTGTTACCAGTGATGCACTTCTGCACACATGCACACATGCATACATGGACACATGCACACATGCACTTAGGAGTAGCCCCTCCAGTCTGGTGAGGGGGGGATGTGTGGCCACCCCACCTCCTGTGGCAACCTGTTGCCTGTGGATATCTGATGCACGCTGACGGACACTTCGGATTAAATCACTGCAGTGATGTCGTACCTGCTCATATGTCCTGTTATGCATGCCAATATCATTTACCCTATGGACAAGGTCTTGCCACAGTGCAGCCCTCTCCTGCTGATTCTGACTGGTGCGGGAAAACAGGATGTCATACTCCCGCACCAGGCTCTGGTGGATCTCCCCGTCTTCCGCTGCAGAGTAGGCGGGATTACGCTGATGCACCATCTCCCTGGAAGAGAACACAAACAGGATATCAGCAGACTATGTCAGCAATATATGGCACACATACTATACATGATACTCATGTGTAGTGATATACTACTACTCCCATATGTTGCATGTGTGTGTGTCGTGGTGGATACACAGGTACATGGCCAGATATCAGTGCTCAGCCAACACCTGTGCAACAATACCTGCCACATTCCACACAACATAGTAGCATGCCCCATCGGTCAGCACACACTGACAGGTCCAATGCACAACCTCACTCTGGGGTTCATCCCAAGGTACTGTATGTGGGACGCCATCCACTAGTGTGATGTGGACACAAGTTACTCGGCCTGGATATACATATCCCACCACCACCACCAGCACAGTAGACTACTTTGATATGTATGTGATTAGACAATTATTCACTTGCTGGGACTGAGATGGTATCCATGCAGCACACTGGGCCAGTGGAAGCCACAACCCACACTGCTGACCCTTTGCAAATGCTTACCACGGACATGCCACAGATTGCATGGAACTTGCACACACATTTCTAACCCAGACCCTATGCACAAAGGTTAGGTATCCTGTCCGGTGGACCCCAGACAGAGGCAGATTGTATAACAATAGCAGGAGGCTACTGCAGGACAGAGCACATTCACATTAAGGGAAGGCATCTGTGGTCAGCACTGGTACTACGCTACGGTCCATCATAACAATGGCCATGGCCTACTCTGGGAGGGAAATGGCCACAAACACTATGGATGACCACAAGGCCTTCTTCAGTTATGTTACACATATGGACCAAATGCCTCAGATATGCTCTGTGTTAATACACACCTACTTAACATTCACCAAACACACGGATATTGGCAACAGTCTTGCAGACAGGTTCGGTGCACGTATCCCCCTCCTTCCCCACCAGTTGAAATATTTATCACAGCTGTATGTAACCTCCCTATCATCTCACATGTCCAGGTGAGGGCTGCCCTCAGCAGAGCAGAACACACAGCATCACTGTGACCTCATGGTATCCCTGGATGTGTGCTATCTGCACTCCAAGAGGACATACAACCGCATATAACACTGATAATTTATCTTGGCCGTACTACAGGATATGTACCTGGACAGTGGCATACAGCAACAGTGGTCCCACACCACTAAGGAGGCACCTCGACTGACCCTGGGAACTACCACATAACCAGCCTGGTCTGCTAAGCTATGGAATTATGCAGTATGGGATGCATATGCAGTGATATCGGGTACCTGCAGACACTTGTTCCCAGCCAGTGTGCCTTTGTGATGGGCTGATCCTGCCTTTTGAACCTGGCTGACCTTTCAAAGCAGTCACTACAGCCATTGCTGAGGGCAACGCACAGACAACTGCTGCCAGGATCATGACCTAAGACTGATTGACATGTAATGTATGGTCATCCCTTTGGTGGAACTACGTACACAACATATCACATGGACATACCTATAGATACAGACCTATGACACATTTGGAGGGTTCACAGTATGCACACTATTAACCTGCTACTTTGCATTACCTGTGTTTGTCGCAGCTGGTTGCGTTACCACTGCTTCTGATTGCTGCTGCTACTGTCACTGCTGACAGCTTAGAGTCACAGAGTCACAGTGTGTAGGTTTTTTTTTTTTTGTTCTCTCTCTCTCTCTCTCACTTTTCTCTCTCCCTCTGTCTGCTTCCAGAGAGTGCAATGAATGTATTGCATGTGTGGAGTGTTAGTACTGGATGCTTTTGTAGGTATCTGCATAGGTCCATGTGATGGCCTCTGCACCAATTGTAAGCCAGCATTTGCTAATTGCATGCAGCCAGTTGTGTACTGATTGCAGTTCTCACTGTGATTTCAGGTCAGTGCTATAAAAGGGTATGTGGGATAGGCGTTGCCCTTTCAGATTGTAAGGGCGGGGACCATGCTGGTATGCTGTGGACACTGTTCTGTGAGTGTAAAGGTTAGTATCTCTCTCATGATTCAGGCTGTGTTGTAGATTCAAATTTCTCCATTCCTCTCTCCTGTTCCCTGTAGTAAGTGTGTATGCACAATGACACCTACAACTATATATATATATATATATATATATATATATATATGTACATATACATACATTTATATATGTACATTAACTGACATTATTACCTACAAGCTAACAACTAGCATGGCTGTTTCTGTTCACACACTACTATTATGGGAATTCAGTAGTTTTGACAGTAATTCTACATGACATGCTTTGGGTACTACACATCCTATATTCCCTTTACATTCATACCTACTATTACATGTTATATTTATTTTAGCACAATGTTCTTGTATAAGAGTCATGGCTTAGTGGTAGGTCATACAGACTAGTGTTTCCAAGGTCCTGGGTTCGGGACTGACAGTGGGATTTTATTTTGCTTTTGAACTGAGTACAGGACCTGTCAATCAAAGTGACTAAGGCACTTTTAAGCAGTTGTAACCGGGTTAGCGCTGGTTTGCGTGGAGCTCACGCATGCGCACTGGCGGTTAGCTCAGTGCACACGCGCACACCCGCTTACAACCGCTTACCAGTGCTTACTCTGGCGCACACCCGCGCTATTTTCTTTGAAAGAAATGAAAATGGGGAGACAGGAAAGTGGTGAAAAAGGGGTCACAAAGAGGGTAAGACAGTAGGGAAACAAGCTTGGGATTTGCAGGAGGGATGTAGGTAAGGCCCATAGCTGCCCATTTCTTCATCAGCAACAGCTGTGCATATGTATGTAATTTGGAGTGACATTTGAAACCTTCCACCCCTGAGAGAGGTGTCAGGACAACAATAATACTTGTTGTACAGCTAATTTTAATTGATAGATTCCATGTCCAGCAGACATGTGTGCGGAATGGGCAGCTATGTATGGGGCGTAATTTTTTTGTGGGTACAGAGTGCCCTTTTTTTTTTTTCAGGTGAGAGTGGTATGTCAGGTGAAGGAAGTCTGTACAGCTGGGGAGGTAGGTTGGGTAGGTAAACAGACAAGACAAACAAGACGCATACAGTGGTGTATGACACGTGTTGGGGGGGGTTACACAATTGACGGGGACAGAGGTTTGGATATCCAGAGCCCATGAGCCCACAGATGGCGACAGTGGAACTGATATCCCCACCCATAGGCAGTTGCCACTGTTCCTTCACTGCCCAGGACGGGGCTGTGCTGGGGGCTGTGTAGGCCGGGCAACAGGCATGCCCATAAGTTGTGCCACCCATGCCTCAAGCTGGCGTAGGGGCTCGAGAACAGAGTCCTGAATCTCCCTACGCACCACAGTCCGGACGCTACGGAGGGTGAGTGGTGGTTCTCCTCCGGCCACATTTGCAGAGGGGGGGCGAGCCCCATCCCCTGCAGCGCTTCCACCCACAGGTGGCACAGGGCCACTGGAGGAGGGTCCAGACTCGGCACTAGTGCCAGGTGCACTCGCCAGCTGAGGTGGGAGAGGTGGGTCCGCTGGAACCCGCCTTCCCTGTCGTCCTATGTTTTGCATTATGTCATGACAGTTTGGGTTAGTGACATATAATACCATTCATGATTAGTTGTAACAGCATGCATTAGTATTCCCATTAACCAAACACCCAGATATTCACACCATTGAACAGCGTGCATAACACATGCATAATTTGAACAGCAATACACAGTCCAACAACATGCAGGGTTAATTGATGGCAACAGGCCATCAGGTTTGGATGTATGAACAGGGCAGATGCATCAACGGACATGCAAATATATATGACCCAACAGGACAAGCGTCCAGGGGTGTTAATTGTGATTGCACATACCATTTTCATGTGGAATGGGTTATATGTGGTTATAGGGTGGGGTGAAGAAAATAATATTAACACCTTCAAATACCAATACATATGCTGTACATTTCTAATAGCTACAGATATATACACACTACTGTTCTAACTACAGTTTCCTATGATAACTATTTCAACTTGGTGATAGGACTGTTACTGCAACATCAATATACATTTTATTGTTCTTCATACACATTCATATCTAGCTTTGTTCAGCTACATCATCCTGCTACATTTGCTTTATATAGCTGTAGACAAGTGTGGATGTTTGGTATATCAGACAATCATCCTATCTGCATATTGCAGACTGAGAGCAACATATCCAGATTTTGGGATACACATTCCAGATGCAGCAACACTTTGAACAGATTTCGCTGTTTGGTTTTGATTCTCACATGCATTTCATTCTGTCTTGACTGCAGTATACTTTATTCAGGGGTTATTACTACTGTATTGCTGGATTCATGACACTTTCTCACACTCTCTCACTTGCTTTCATTTTACTATTCAGGATGGTACTTACTTCTAGGCTTTCTTGACATGTTTTACCTGTAGTTATTACAATCCTTTCCAGCAGTCTCACTTCTGTCATGTTTCAGTATTTCAACAGGGATATATTTCACACATGTGATTTCATCATCTTCTGCAGCTATACTTTTCAGCCTGCTGCAGGTTGTGTACTATTTTCTTACAGGTGGGGCATTTTTATTTCAGAATTTATGTCAGACATTTTCATTTTTCTGTTTGGCTTACAGGCTGCAACACACTTTTGTAATCAAGCAATACTTGCAGACACTTTCACACTGTTACTTGCACATTTTATTCCTTAGTGACTACACTGCACTCTTTTGCTGACTGTCATACTTTTATATTTCTTTACAGTTACTGGTAGTGGATTACTGACCTGCCTGGTGGCGCAACCGCACCAGCCTATTGCCATAGGCTCTGCGGTTCGCAGAACGGACACCTGCAGCTGTAATATAAATGAAGTAATATTGGAATACACATCTCCATAATATCAGCTAGTTTAATTTCTTACATACATAATTAAATGTAACTTACTCAGTAGTGGGGCATTGGGCATTTGCCGGGCCTCCTGCATCCAAAGGTTCAGTTGGTCCTGCTTGCATCTCTTCAGGTCCGCATGGTGGGGATGGACCTGCTCACCAGTCCTTGGAATCCCTGTGGCACTGGTGAGATCATGAGCCAACCGGTCCCATGCCTCAGCCCTGTATGCTCCCCAGAGGACCTGGCCCTGCATGAGTTGGGCCTCATGATTGTGGACTAGGAGCCAGACCATGTACCTGGACTCCTTAATGCCCCACCTCTGTGCTCGAAAGCAACTACCCTCTCCTACTCCTGTCATTCTGCCTGCAGTTCAGTTCTACAATCGTGTATGCTGTGTATTCCCGCCTATGGGGCTTATATAGTCCGTTTTCCCACATATCTGTGATTGGCCATTTTGGAATTGTATCAACTTCAGTAAACCTGCATTGTCATGCTCCAGTTTGTATTCATTCCTATATATTAGCTATTATTGCATTTACAGGTACTGCTGTCATAGCTTAGTGGTTTGGTACCTTGACTATGGTGTGTAGTATCCTGGGTTCGAACCTGGCCACTACTTTTTATTTTTTATGACTGTCTAGACATGCTGAGGGGTGTGTCTGTGTAAAGGCAGTTTTGATACGGCTTGCTCAACGTTGCCCGTCGGTTAGCTTGTTTGCGCGGTGCGCAGCTCCGCGCAAACGGAGTACGCTGGTTTAAGCCTCATTTGGCTATCAGCACACATATTACGCTCAGCTCAGTTAGGGGCATATAGCTTTAGCGTGTTAAACCACTGCTCAGCTACGGGCACTCATTTTGCACCAGTTAAACCACTGCTCACCTACGGGCAGATGCACTCACCCTGTTAAACTGTAGCTCAGCTATGAGCACATCTGGCATTTTTTATAGTTTTGTTACCTCACATTTCTTCAATATAAATGGGCTATTTCATTACATTTTACATAAAATGTGATTTTATGTGTACATATTTGTCAGGGACTTGTTTCGTGCTTATTTTGCTAGAAATAAAAATTGGTGTTGTGGGGGCTCGAACCATGAATGCCTGCTCTTCAGCCAACATCTCTACTGCTATGCTATTGCTTCTTGGCTTACTTTGCATATTTAGTTCTTATATGCTTTCCCACTGACTGCTAACTGTGGCTGCGCTTACGGGCACGCCAGCATAAGCCGCACTCACGGTTAAACATCTTTACAATTTAAAAAAAAATTATGAGATGTTCATTTGTACATTTTATGTTCGTAGTCTGTGGGGGCATGTGTTGTGTTGCATTTATTCACATTTCCATGGACTCTGTCGTGGGTGTTTACTTTGGGCACTTTTCCTCTTCTGGGGGCGTGTCCGCTTACAGGGCTCGGCCTACGGACACGCCCCCTACTGTCTTACATGGACCGTGTTAGCCTTAGGTGTGATTCAGCATGCTCTCATGAATATGTAGAGCATGCTGACATCACTCTGTTTAACTGCAGCCTCCGTGTATGAGTTATAACTCTTACACGGAGGCTTCGTGAATCCTGCCCAATGACTTAATGATTTGAAGGGTGTTACCATAATTTATTTATTTATTTATTTTACATTTGTTGACTGGACTAGTCTAACTGGATATATGTCCATTTTCAGTAGAGGCCCGGGGAGAAAAGCTACGATATATGTAATAGTATAACACCATACAATAAATGCAATAGTATCATAACATACAATATATGCAGTAGCAGGAAGTGACATTAAATTAATTTAGATCAGACATAAAAAAGTGTACAGAGTCGGCAAGAGAAAAAAACTTAAGATAACATATAATACGAAAAAGAAAAAAAATAAGCAAGATTAGTTATTTTACATCAGAGGCCTGGGTACAGGCATGCATACTTATACTTACAGCTAAGTAGAAGGTGAGTACCTCTACAGTAAGTCACTCATTTAATAGAGCTGAGAGGAAGTCTCCTTTAATACTTAGGTAGTGGTTGGCATTTTTAGTTAAACCAAATAGACTGGTTATAAACTGAAATAAACTCAAATAGACTGGTTATAAACTGAATTTATTAAGTGAGAGAAAATGGAATAGAAAAGCATAGCTTTTTGCAAGAAATTAAGGGGAGTGAGTTTGAAATTAAGTCCAGATGCATAGATGAAAGGAGAAAAATCAGAATAATAAAGATTAAAATAATAATAATAATAATAATAGCAATAATAATAATAATAATAATAATAATAATAATAATAATAATAATAATAATAAAGATTTTGGGACAATATTAGAAGTTAGTGAAAAAAGTGGCTGTGTTTAGCTGGTCAGGTGATAGAGATAGCAATAATGCATTAGCATTGTCGCCTCACAGCAAGACGTCCCATTCGATTCTCAGCTACAGCGTCTTCTGTGTGGAGGCATGCGTGAATGGGTGTGCCTTCGTTGAAGGTTGTGCGTCAGGGCTGGTAACTCGGCACGTAAAAATCCACTACCAAACATTAGCGGACCGGAGTTCCGCTCTGGCGACCCCTAACCGAGATAAGCCGAAAGACACAACAACTTTATAAGAAAGCAAAGGATGCAAAGAGAGAGAAAGGTGTTGGACTGCAACTTCAGCTGATCTAGATAGTATTTTTTCCATTTTTATGTATAATTGGTGTGAAGTGTCGATATTTTGTGACAACTAGGAAGGACATCACAAACTGAAATATACTCTGGTGGTCAAATCCACCAGGAGTGAATACAATGAAAATTATGTAAATGCAATGAATATTAATCTCTGCCGATTCAAAATCCATTGCATTTTATTTTTTTTTAAACATAACTTTTAGTATGGCTTCTTGTGATGCTGTGTCAAGGAGAGAGAGAAAAAATATCTCTGAATGAACTGCATTTGATCCATATGGAAGTCTAGTGATGTCAAAACAAGAACTGTCCTACATAGGAAATACATTGGAGTATACTGCTGTCTATTTCACTGTTTTATCCCAAGCTGTCACAACTGGAAAATTGCTCTTTCTTTTCTGAAAAGCTGTGATTCTGGACAACTACCAAGTTAGAAATTGCAGGGCACAAGCTACTACATGGGGGTGTAAAAGGACTGCATTACACGGAGAAAGTGTTTTATTTAACCTTTTTGTAAATTATTCATTCATGGAAAACTGATAATTTGAGGACTGCACAAAAGTAAAACTTCTTTAACTGGACTTTCACCAGGTGCACTAATTCAAGCACTAGCATCACAGAATCAAGAGCATATAAGATGTGGAATCAGTTAGAGAAAGCTATGCACACCTATTTCTATAGATACAGAAATAGATGTGGATGTAGATATGCTTCAAGTGATGCCGGCTGTATTACCAACAAATGTGCATTTTATATCTAATAATACCATGCACTAAATTAACAAAAAAAAATAGCATTTACCATGGATATAGACAGAAGGGGATGGGATATTTCCCAACTAGGATGACTGTGGCAGCAGCCCTGCCTATTACCTTATCAGTGCTAAAGGGCACAGTCAGCCAGTAGGACCAAGCCACTACTCACCTTGTTCTGGAAAGCAGGTTAAAATGTTTCTGTGAGTAAAACAAGACCTTGACTGGAAAGCCCAGCCCATCCAATGTCACCCACCTCAGGTAAGGGTCTAGGGTCTGAGTCTAAGGCTGTTTTCCTTAGTTCCTGTTAATATAGCATATACCTTTTAAACATATGACTTACAGCCTTTGCTGGTAAAAAGAGTCTGTCACTATTTCACTATTACGTTTACAGTCATCGTTAGGAGTAAAATGAATGCACATGATATAGCGTTGCATGGAAGCAGAGGTTATTAGCCTAAAAGTAGTATGATATCCCGGTGCTATAAGTAATACCACCACATCAAACTGCATAGAAATTCAAACTTCAACAAAAGGCTTCCAACAAAAACTTGTAAATTACCACTTAGGGTAATCAAAATTAGGGTTATCACCTGTCCCTCTTTGTGAGGGACAGCCCCTCTTTGGGCAGTTGTTTCCTGCAAAAAAACTACAAAATGGCAAATGTACTGAGATTTTAGAACAAAAAAATATTTCCAAAGTTTTCTTTAATAGTTGCTTAAAACCATTATTTTGTGTCTGAAACACCTAAATGTTATATGAAACAGCATAAGCAACTCAAATGCCATAAGAATGAGCTTTAGTTTGTGTAAAAAAGTGAAGTTCTGCCCTTTGCACTGGCCGTGTGTATGTTTTGTCCTGCAAAATCTCATGTTTCTACAAAAAATGTCCCACTTTGGGCATTCTAAAAGGTGGCAACAATAGATCAATATGTTTGTCAGTACGATGACATCCTGGCACCGTTCTTCTTTGGTCATTTCATCTAAGCATTTTATTCTAAATTTGCATCATTCAAGAGACAGATATAAAATGTGATTATTTGTGGGTAGGGGTATCTGGAGACCACAGAGAGCCAGCAAACATTTCACCACATTATGATATCTTCTAAATGCATTCTGGTATTGTGTAACAAATAGTAAATTAAATGTTTGATCCAGCACTGATTTCGCTGACTTTTGTTAAATTATTATTAATGACAATACTGCTGTTATCAACATCATCGTTATTATCTTGTACGATAAAACAATGTAGTTTGGATACATTGTTACTCTCTGTAACCCTTTAATTCAGCCAAATCTGTGTAGATAAGAACCTCCCTATACCTATGTCTCTTTATTTGTTAACGAACTTCAAATCTGGGAGAAAATCGTATCTGAATTGTGTGGCAAGATAACGTGTGTTTGTTTCAGGTATCAATGAATGTACTTAATTCACCTTAAATGGGAAAACTAGTAAGGGCTTGTTTCATTCTTTGGCAACTGTGAAACAGATCAGAGACACTGCCTGCCACTGCCTGGCATTTACTTTTTGAAAGCTGTGATGGACTTTGGCCAGATGAAGTTGTTTGCTGAGGCCTGCTGTTACGGACAAACCTATTGGATGTGGGCTAATCCCAGCAAGGTGTTGGAAATGCAGGTTATATGGACTAGGCAGTGGATGGAGTCCGGCTCAAGTGGGGGATTCTGAAATATGGATATGGATTTCAAAGGGTGTGAATACATCTAGATGATGAAGGCTTTACACCCGATTGCTCACCAAGCATCCCAATTGTCCAGCTAATGTCCTGTCCAGAATAAAAAGAAATAGTACTTGAAATGAGTCAGCATAAAAATATATGGCACTACCTGGGTGTCCTATACATCGAGTGCCCTTCACTAGGCTCAGCAGACAGGGAAGAGACTTTTGTGCAAAATTCGTCTTTCGTGTAGAATAAACTTCAGCAACATACCTGTCAACATCTTACTGCAACAAATCTGGACAAAGCCTAGAATAACGTGGGGGCAAAGGCCCAAAAGTAGGACAGCTTCTACATTTTTGCAATTATAAACTTAAAAAATTGCGAGAATAATATGAGTGTTAATGATGTGAAGTCGGAGACTCAAATGTATGCTGTTATTTAGTGACTTCAATCGTCAGCTGTTTTCAAGAAAACCTCAATTTTATGAGACCTACCAAAACTATGAGGCACAAATCTGGGCATTCTGCAAAAACTGGACACAGTTGACAGGTATGTCCAGTACCCCCCAACACACACACACACACACACACACACACACACACACACACACACACACACACAAACACACTTTCACACTATTTTTATTATTATTATTGTCACCATCGAGAAATGAAACATTGCTTTCAGCATAGAAGATTGAATATTTGCTTATTTCCTTTCTTCAGGAAATTTAGTAAAAAAGTGCCAAATTGATTTAGCTTGAAAAAAGCACCACGATTACCCAAATTAAATAAAAAACTATCAACTCCAGGAGAGCAGCCTATCCACAGCCTGCACATACCAGAAGATGAGTCGGTGAACAAAATAAATGCATGTAGAAGCCGGAGAGAGAGAGAGAAATAGTTCCCAGCATTGTACAGAATCACACACACTTACCAGCAGCAGCAGTAGTTTAACTTCTGACCGCGCTTTTGTTTAAATCCATGTTAATGTGCATTGGGTTGTCCTTAAAGAAAACTCCACCATGGACTTCTGGTAAAAGTGGGGGGTGCCCCTCCCCCTTGCTCTATGGTCCCAGTGCCTATGGTGGACAACTTGTTATCTCTCTTCCTAAAGGCTGCTGCTAACTCCATAGCATACCCAGTCTCCATCCTCATAAACCGCTCAATCTGTGAATCCACTACTCCAACTCTCTGGAAGAAATTCCACACCATACCTATCCACAAAGGTGGAAACTCTGTAGAACTCTCTAATTATCACCCAATTGCCATACTCTCTCCCCTCTCCAAAATTCTTGAGCATTGTGTGCATAAACAAATCCTGCCCTGTCTTACTCAAGAAAACTTCATCACCCCTACCCAGCATGGCTTGCCGCCCCTACCACAGCACCACTACCAGTCTCATTTCCTTTACTAACACCATCTCCCTAGCCAGAGACAATAATAAACTAGTGTCCTGCCTCTTCTTAGACCTCTCTAAATCCTTTGACACTGTCTGCCAATACATCCTCCTCTCCAAACTTTCTCAACTATACCGCTCCCCTGCAACTATCTCCTGGTTTAACAACTACTTCACTAATAGACAGCAATCTGTCAACTGGTTCTCTGCTCTATCTCCCTTTCTCCCCATAAAAATGGGCATCCCACAAGGCTCAGTTCTAGACCCCCTTCTTTTTAACATCTTTACTAACCAACTCCACACATCCTGTCCTCACTCATCCATCATACAGTACACAGATGACTGTACTGTTATCACCATTGCTGACTGCGGTGGTGGTGCTGCGGTAGTGTTGTCACCTCACAGTAAGACGTTGTCCTGTTTGATTCTCAGCTAGAACGTCTTCTGTGTGGAGACATGCGTGAATGGGCGTACCTTCGCTGAAGGTTGTGCATCAGGGCCAGCAACTTGGCACGTAAAAATCTACTGCCAATCATTAGTGGACCGGAGTTCCACTGTGGCGACCCCTAACCGGGAAAAGCCGAAAGACACAACAACAACTAACCAACTCCACACATCCTGTCCTCACTCATCGCTCATACAGTACACAGATGACTGTACTGTTATCACCATTGCTGATAGCCCCTCTGACCTGCTCACCCAGGCTCAAACCTCTTAACCTCACTAAAACTTGGCTTACTAACAACCAACTCATACTAAACCCTAAAAGTCAAAAGTCCTCTCTGCCATCTTAAATAGTCTTTCACCATCTCTCCCTTAATAACACCACTATCTCATCTGAACTCCGCACAAAGCTCCTTGGAGTGATCATTGATGCCCAACTGAAATTCGACCTCCATGTACACCACTATATTAAGAAAACCCACCAAAAGCTTGCCTTACTTTATAGAAACAAAAGATTCCTTACCGCCAACTCCAGAATCTTACTTATCCAGGCTTATCCTCTCCCTAACCTCTTCTACAGCTGACAAATACTTATTACCTTACAGTAGCCAGATTTGCAGCTAAACTGCCTCATAAATCACATCACTGTCTTGCTCTCCAATCACTCAGCTGGTTAGAGTTTCCTAACAAACTCTTATTTACTCAACTTCTCTTCATTCGTACTATCCTAAAGCCCTCTTCCTGCCCTAGCATATCTGCTCTTGTCTCCCTCTATAACCCACCACACTCCATCAGAAGCTCAGACCAATATCTCTTGCAAATTCATAAAACTAAAAAATAATTTGGACAAAACCTCTACAGCTACCTTCCTGCTCTGTCATGGAATAAGCTTCCCATGGCCTTAGAAATATTACCCATGCTCTTGAATTCAATATAACTCTCAGAAATTACCTATACAGCACCTGGAGATGTCACTGCAATTATCCTACTTGAAATCTTCCCTTCCCTCATTCCTCCTTTCTTCTTCTCCCGCCCTCTCTTTCCTTCCTACTCTTCCTGTCCTTGCTCAATTTTTGCCGATAATGTTTTTTTCATAATTGTCTAGTTGCAATTGTGGTTTCTCTACATTTTTATTATTTTTTTAACTCTAATAACTAGGAATTTCATTTCTCAGAGAATGATTTAGGTAGGTATAGTTGTTTTGTGGAAGTTGTAGACAGAGTGTGTGTGTGTGTGTGTGTGTGTGTGTGTGTGTGTGTGTGTGTGTGTGTGTGTGTGTGTGTGTGTGCGCGCGTCTGTGTGTGTGTGTGTGTGTGTGTGTGTGTGTGTGTGTGTGTGTGTGTGTGTGTGTGTGCGTGTGTGTGTGTGTGTGTGTGTGTGTGTGTGTGTGTGTGTGTGTGTGTGTGTGTGTGTGTGGTGAAGAAAGTACATAGCTTGTTAACACCTCATAGCCTTAATCCTCTGTGCTAACTGCCAGACTGTTTTTAAGAAAAGGTATAATTTAAAAACAAGTTTAGACAATGACAGGTTTGAAGTTGCCACAGTAGTAACAAAGGAAAAGTTGCTTTTGTTTGTGGCTGTTTAAAATGCCATATGTGCCTCTATACAGATATGAAGAAGCTTCAGATAAAAATTTGTGTTCACTAATACAACATATTTATGAAAATCATTATATAAACCAAGGAGCCTTGGGCTGTTTGAAAAAATGAAGCAACTGAAGAAGTGCAAAAATATAAAGAACAAAATCTAGAGTTTTCTGAAAGGTATAAAAAGGAAATATGGACATGGAAAGGAAAGAGAGATCTGATATGGTGCATTATTTATGCAAAGGAGAAAGTGAGATCTCATATGGTGCAATATTTATGCAAAGCAGAAATCTAAATTAATCAACACAAAATAGCAGCCCCAAAGATATTCAAAGAGAAATACAGGCAAAGGCATCCAGATACGGAAAAATTCACAATAAAAAAATAAGATCACAAAGAGGGAACGTGGAACAGAAGATTAGTAAAGCAGAAGTTAAAAAACAAAAGATTATGTTATGGTATACTTGCGGAGTGAAGTGATTAGTGCAAAATGTCTAACACTTTTTACATCACAGTGTAATGAAACAAGTTCCCAAAGTAAGGAGGAGCAGGAGACATCTGAAGAAGAAATATGGACGTTGGAAAGAAAAAGAGATTTAATATGATGCAATATTTATGCAAGGGAGAAAGCAAAACTAATCAATACAAAAACAGCAGCACCAAAGATATTTAAAGAGAAATACAGGCAAAGACATCCAGACATGGAAAATTTTACAATACAAAAACTAGGAAAATAAACAGGAAAAACAGAAAAGGGGATTAGTAATTGAGAAGTTAAAGAAATAGAAACTGAGGTTATAGATTACCTGCAAAGTGAAGGATTTAGTGTAGAAAATCTAACTCAGATAATATCACAGCAGGAGTGTGCAATGGATCCTAAAATTAAGGAGAAACCAGTGGAATGGGAAACATCTGATCAATTGCCATATGAAGATACTTTGGAGTCTCTCATAGGAAACCAGTACAAACATTCAGCTGGAGTAGCAATAGACTACCCCATCAGTATTCTAATTAACCAATCTATCTTAGAATCCACAGTCCCTCAAAATTGGAAGAAATCCATCATAACCCCATTGCATAAAGGTGGAAATACCAAAGACTTAACTAATTATTGACTCATTTCCATCTTCTCACTGTTATCTAAAATACTTGAAAAGTGTATACACTCTCAACTACTAAAACACCTCTCTGATAATAATCTCCCTGCCCCCACACAACATCCCTTTCAGGAATCTTTGGTCTTCAAATAAACTGCTTCTAAATGTATGCAAACCCAATAAAAGAACTGGTCAAACCGTGTACTCCCACTCCATAGCAAAATTATGGAATGCCCTACTCCCTTCTAGTGGCATCCCTGTCAAATCTATCTCTCATACTAAACTCCTCAATCTCACCATTGATGAAAACCTCAAATATGATTTCCACATTCAACTAATGATCTGAAAAAAACACATAAAAAACTAGGTCAGCTATATAGAGTCAAATCTTTCCTTTCTGATTCCACCAGAAAGTAAATTGTATATGCAGTTCTTCTGCCAACCCACTTTATATATCATCCACTTTCACCAACCTGCTCTACTAGGAAATCTCAAACTTTCAGCAGACCTACAATAAAACTGCACATGTGTCGACAACTTGTCAACACAAACCCACTATTGCACAGTCATTAGTCAACTGAACTGGCTTGAATTTCCCAACATTCTTGAACACAAACAACTAAAACAAGTCCAAAAAAGTCTTCACATCCCAGACAAGTGTCCCTCACAAACAACAATTAATGCATGGTACTCCCTACTTTGCACACTTAGATCTATAGACAAATTCCTGGTAATGATTACCCCCAAAAATAATTCACATGGTGATGCCCTCTAGTTAGCATTTGTATTCAAACTCTGGAATAACCTCCCTACAACACTCAAAAGTATCAAGAATATAGTTTAAAACTAAAATCATACAGAATGCACAACTAGTTATGCAAATACACACCCTGTCCAGGATAGCTAAACCACACAATTTATTTAATTTTTCTCATCCTATCTTTTCCTTTTATCAGTCTCGCACTATTCTCCTTCTCCCACCTTTTGGCCCACCCCCAATATTCTATTACTGTTCTATCATACCCATCTCTTCTTTCTACTCTTTTTTATGTCACTCTTAATTTCTCTTATATCTAAAATAACATAGAAAAACAACTATTTCTTCCTCTTCTACTACCATCTTTCTAATTCTGTTTATCTTCTCACCCCTATCTCATTTCCCAAAATGCTTTAAATGTCTGAACTCTTCCAGAAAAAAGTCACTTACACTGACACATTTAATTTCAAATTTAAAATGTCATCTTTAACTCTAATGAATTTTGAAAACACTGTAATCACTTTGAATGTGTCATCTACTGCACATCTGCTACCACTATCCTTGAATGTATAACTCTGATTGATTAACAGTCTGTCACTTGTGTTATTCATCTTTTTAATGTAAAACATATATAGAGCTTTTCTATCCAGGCCACTGTTAAAAAGGATCTTTGCCTGGTCAGATTTTGATGATAAGGTAAAGAAATGCAAATAAGATAAAGTAAATAAGTTATTTGGTACTAAAAAGTAAATCTTCCCCTAACACTTTTCTTCTAACGGTTATTTACAAAGTTAAAAATAAATAAAAAAAATAAGTTATTGTTTCACTCAGTTATTACCATCATGAAATGATGTGTAATGATTCTGTTTTGTGGCTAATTCTTTTAATCAAACCAAGGCAAATAAATTCCTTTCTGTCTTGGTGAGAAGAGTCAAAATGCAGAACTGTATCTTTAAGGTGTACCTTTAATTTCGTATGGATACTAAAGAAAAATAGATGTGTTGCAATATAATAGAAAAGTAGATGTGTTATAACATAATAGAAACTTTATTTGAAAGTCTTGTACCATATTTAGTATAACTCTAAAAACCCAGTGTAATACTGAAGATGCTTGCATCTCTTTTTTGGGTCTATATTAGATCACCGAATTATTAAAAAAGTGAATGGTGATTAATTGACCCTATGTAAGCAAAAGCTTACAATGTCGAAGTGTCAGAACAGCGATTTTTTTTCCCTTGGAAAAAAAAATCGCTGTTCAAACAAAAATAAAAAACAAAACACTTTAAACATTACATTAAGTGGGGGGGGGGGCCTCACCCCCCCACCCCCTACTTAAATATACCAACTCTGAGACCGCACTACAGTGCCGAAAATGGCAAAGTAACGAAGTGGCCAACTGAATTTTTTCCCAGGGAAAGAATTCGCTTAAAAGCTGCTTTGATATTTTGCCATTTCAGTCTTTTAAGTTCGAACAAGACGCATTCGAAAGAATGCATCTTCAGTCTTCCAATAGGAACCCTCTTTTTATGAGCTTGTACAATGGCCACCTTTTTAGAATATAGGTATTTCACAATCACTGGAGGTGATTATGTTGCATTATTGTGCTACTTTTTAATAGTTCTACTAGTTTTATTGGTTAATGTGGTTTGCACTTTATTTTACAGGTTCATGCAGTAGCAGAGTCAATATAATTTGAACACTCTCTGAACGCATATTATTCCATCTTTCAGATATATCTAGAATGAACAAGTTCTTATGATGAGCCCTGAATAAAAAAAGTAGTTTTATACTGAAGATTAGTTTGTTTCAGCTGCAGTTAACTATATAGTTAAGATTTTCTTGATCCACTTCCAGGCAGCAAATTTGAGATTTCTCGTTATGATAATGTTGCATTAGATCAGCCTTTCACTGTTAACAGTGGTATAGGCAAGATTTTCAGATTTGTACTCACAGCTCCCAGACTGCTGCTCCCAACAAGCCACACCCACATCAACACATTGCTATCCATGCACTTCCTTAAACTGCTGACTAAGCCACACCCCTTTCACACTGCTGCTCACTGAATGGATCATTGAAGCAACATCATTCCAAAAGTGCATCATCATTGGTCAAAATAAATACCTTCCCATTTAAATTTTTGCAGACTTCATTCCAGTGGAGCTGTATCCAAATTGCACACACACACACACACACACACACACACACACACACACACACACACACACACACACACACACACACACACACACCACACCACACATGTATACCAGTTGAATATGCTTTGCAGTGGTGCAGCAGTTAACATTGTCACCTCACAGCAAGAGGTTCTCTGGTTCAATTCTTGGCTGGGGTGCCTTCTGTGCAGAGTTTGCATGTTCTCCCTGCATTTGTGTGGGTTTCCTCTGGGTACTGCGGTTTCCTCCCACATTCTAAAGACATGTGTGTAGAGCATTTCTCCCCAGGCCTCCTCTGAAAATAGGCTCTGTCGTTGTTGGACTTTCCAGGTCAACAAATGTTAAATAAATAGAAATACCAAGCTATTACCAAATAGTCCCAAGTGTCAGTAAGCACTACAGAACTCCACAAGGCAACACTGAACATCCACAAGCATGTATAATGTTCCCTTACTTTTCAGTGTACTCATCTGTTAAGACAATTCAATATTTCTGCATACTACTTACCGAAGTTGTCATATAACCCTTGTAAATCATAACTACCAATGACAAATAAATAAAGAAACAATATTACAATCTTGCAAAAAGAGGGCTATATGAGCCACCTGGTTATCTTGAATTCTGGTTTAAGATAGAAAGATGTAATATCAAGGACAGATTTTAAATCCATCCATCCTCAACTCCTTTTCTCATTTTTGCACATGGGGTCAGGGTGTCACTTCAACAGTGACAATCATTTTGAGCCAAGATTTACACCACCAGTGGCTAGTCCTGCCACGGTAGTTCATCCGAAACTCTCACTCACACAGACACACTGACACCTATGGCCAATTTAGAGTGTGCAATCCACCTACTGCATATCTTTGGAATGTGGGAGGAAACCAGGGCACCCAGAGGAAACCCACAAGACCGCAGGGAGGACATGCAGACTCCAACAGATTTTAAATTTTGCTCTTATATACTTAGAAAGTTACTCGAAAATCTGGTTTTGTAATAATATACATTTTGTGAGTCATATGACATTTGAAACTCAAATATACCTTGTTTAGTGACTGCAGGCCACAACAGATTTGTCAGAAAATGCACAGACTTTAAGAAAAAATGCTTGTCATTGCCAAGTGCTACACTGATTTACTTGCATCTACCAAAAAAATTGTTTGAAGCATATTGCCATACTTTTTAATTGCTTTGTAACATGTAAAAAAGACTATTTAACCATTACACCACTTACTCTAACCTAACCCCTTTATTTGAAACAAAACAAATCTCTTTCTCTCTCATTGCTAATTTGGCAAAACACATAAATTTTTACTTAAATACTCTGAAATACTTGCCATTGCCAAATAACTGATTAACAACTTGCTAAAACGTGAAATATTGCATCACTTACCTTAGTCTATCTCCTATTTCCCCTGATTCAGCAAGTGAACAAAATGAATCCTTGTTGTCAGTAGAGTGAAACTTGTTGCAGTTCACTCTTGTTGCCTGGATTGAAGAACTGACCAAGTGCACTCGTTCCAACAAAAGACACGAAAAGTAAAGAGTGCTCGCAACCAACAGGATGTTAATAAAAAACTTTAATAAAATGCAAGCGCTTTTGGGCAAAGCCCTTCTTCAGACACTGTCTGCTTATCCCTCATACACACTCAGACACTCTCTGAAGAAGGGCTTTGCCCGAAAGCTCTTACATTTTATTAAAATATTTTATTAATGGCCTTTTGGTTGAGAGCACTCTTTTTACTTTTTGTGTTTTTACATTGTACAGGAGCAGTGACTTTAAGTGGTAAGGTCTCAATTGTTTTGCTGATTTTCTTTCCAACAAAAGTGGAAAAAAAAAATTTGTTGTTGTTTGTTTTTTTAACAAATATAAAGTGACAGAAATTCACACTGCAAGCACAATAACCTGCAGTTACCCAGCAGAAGAATTAGCCACAGCAGTTACTGAAACACAGAGACCTGATCAGAAGTAGTAATAAAAAAAAAACTGTCTTCTGAGCAAATCAGCACCATCAGCCAGTACAAACTATACAGCAAATAATAATGCAGCAAAAGGCTGTTGGTGCTGAAGCATATTTAAAGTGTTCCTGTAACAACGCCATTAGACCCTCCCCCCTCAACTGCAGTACTGCAGTTGTTGACATCACTGACACACTCCCTTCACCGCCTTGCACAATATTGGGTAAAAGATGAAAGGAAAGCCACATCAAAGAACCATAAGTTTGGCTGAATTTCACACCTTTTCCCTCTATCTTCCGGGCTGTGCTAATTGGGCAATTATCACCCAATTAAATAAAAAAATGCAAAGCATGCAAAAGTCCAATGAACTGCAACTTAATATGCAGTCTCAATCACAGCATTTGCATGTGCTATTTTCAGTGGCGGCTGGTGACTTCAAATCAAAGTGGGGCTGCAGGAGACAGCTGAATGGGCGGGGCAAACTAGAAAGGGGCAGAACTATGTTACAGTGAGATCAACCCTGACCATGCTTCCAGGATTAAGGTAATAATAAATTTGTGTTAGTTTAATTCTTGCTGTACAGACACAGTAGTCACATCCTGTATACTGATCCCCATACACATTAATCTTACAAAGCCCCCTGGCAGGGCAGTCACTTTATTCTCACAATTTCATAGGCCCCCATCCCAATTGTCTACTGAAAGTACCTGGTTTGAACCTAGAAAGTTAAAGAAATGAAAAAAAAAGACAACAGCTACATTACTGTATTGCTTTTACATAAACATAAGCCAAAGGTCAACACTTGTACTCACTCCATCTCACTATACCCAAAGGCACAGCAGTCTTGCAAAGGCAGAATTATAATAGTAAATACTAATACCACACATTTCACTTACAAATAACCCCCCACCCCACATACCCATTACCTACCTAAAGTAGATGGTTTGGCCTAGCTATCATCAGTAATAATGTTTTATTTCTGTATTGAACTGGTGCATGCAAATAGTCAGAATTTGCATTCTATCTTGATTCACCCAAATGCATATTAGCCCTGCAAAACCAGAATTATTACACCAAATCTACAGTGCCAAACATTTCATCCACAAACAGCCATCATATCAATTGCCAACCTAAAGTATCTGCTTTGACCATCCAAGGATTAAAACAAAAATCACAATGATTGCATTAATTTAGTCTATTGCACAGAAACAATAGTTACAGGCTTGCATGACAGCTGACTTTACCCTAATACACATTAATCTTGCAAAGCCAGGATTACAACAGTAAACAGCAAGGCCAGTCAACTCGTTTTATTCACAAACACCCCCATTACCTAATTAAAGTAGCTGCTTTTTACCCTGTCAGGATTAAAGTAGAAATAATAGTAACAGTTGTGTTGTATACTTGCATTATTTTTATTTTGTTGACAGAAACATTAGTTATGGCTTGTGTGTGCCAGCCAAATTCACATTTAATTTATAATCCAAATAACGATTAGTACCACAGGAAAATGTACACTTCTGAACAGAAAGCACAGAAATAAAATCATAAAAATAAAGAAAACTGCTCAGGTGCAAAACCATGCAGAGAATAGCAAGCAGCATACAATAAGTCTCTTCAGACCAAAGTCATATAAATCATATCAAACAGCATACGACAAGTCTCTTCAGACCAGGAATAGAAGAATAATCTAATCCAATGAAGCAAGATGCTGTTAGCTTCTTTAAAACCAAATCTTTTATTAACAGATATCTGGTGCTTCTTTAAAACCAAATCTTTTATTAACAGATATCTGGTGGCTTCTTTAAAACCAAATCTTTTATTAACAGATATCTGGGGGCTTCTTTAAAACCAAATCTTTTATTAACAGATATCTGGTGGCTTCTTTAAAACCAAATCTTTTATTAACAGATATCTGGGGGCTTCTTTAAAACCAAATCTTTTATTAACAGATATCTGGTGGCTTCTTTAAAACCAAATCTTTTATTAACAGATATCTGGTAGCTTCTTCAAAACCAAATCTTTTATTAACAGATATCTGGTAGCTTCTTTAAAACCAAATCTTTTATTAACAGATATCTGGTGGCTTCTTTAAAACCAAATCTTTTATTAACAGATATCTGGTGGCTTCTTTAAAACCAAATCTTTTAGTAACAGATATCTGGTAGCTTCTTTAAAACCAAATCTTTTATTAACAGATATCTGGTGGCTTCTTTAAAACCAAATCTTTTATTAACAGATATCTGAAACCAATTCTTTTATTAAGAGATATCTGGTGGCTTCTTTAAAACCAAATCTTTTATTAACAGATATCTGGTGGCTTCTTTAAAACCAAATCTTTTATTAACATATATCTGGTGGCTTCTTTAAAACCAAATCTTTTATTAACAAATATCTGGTGCTCCTTTAAAACCAAATCTTGTATTAACAGATATCTGGTAGCTTCTTTAAAACCAAATCTTTTATTAACAGATATCTGGTGCTTCTTTAAAACCAAATCTTTTATTAACAGATATCTGGTGGCTTCTTTAAAACCAAATCTTTTATTAACAGATATCTGGTATCATTTGCTTGTTGAAATGAATTACTTGTAAATGTAAACATTCTCCTAATGCATTTGTTAACCTTAAAAGAAACAGAAGGAACAAAAGGAACACATTCCTATTCAAACCTCTTCTGCCCTTAAATGCAATAAACTACTTAATGAAATTCTGTCATTGATTCCAGGGAAAACTGTTGCGCTTAATAAAACCTGCCTATATGTTTCCCTGTACTCCAAAAATCAGGGCCAGATACCTCCTCTCTCTTGTCTCCCCACCTTTTCCAACACACAAAAAAGAAACTTCCTAAAATCTTTACATCCCATAATATGTTTCTATAGGGCGTTGTTTTTATCTTGTCTCCTTATTGTGTACATATGCTGATATATATTCCCTTTTTTAGCTTATTCTCCGTTTTTCCTATGTAGTATGCACAACACGACTGGCACAGGGCTACATACACTACTCCTTTTGTGTTGCAATTATAATTACCTGTTACTGAAACTGTTCTTTTGTAGCCTTCAATCACTATACTAGTTGTTTCATATATGTATCTACACTCCCTACATCCATTGCATTTCTTCATACATCCAAGTGAAATCCTGTCTTTGTTCTTTTTCCTTTCAAAACATTTTTAATGTTAAATTCCCTTCTGAATATGATTTTTGGTTTGTTACCTACTTTTTCTGTTTGTCCAAATGCTCCAAAAACACAGTTCCAGTTTTTTCTATTATTTTCCTTACATCCGAACTATCCTGGTCATATGTTAATATACAACTAGTACCATCTTCTGGTTTGTCTGTCCCTACCAGGCTCTCTGGATTTTTCAATATAGGAGGGTAACACTCATTTCTTCTATTTACTACATATTTTTCTTGAACCTCTAACACACTATTGGGGTACCCTCTTACTCTCAACATGTCCTTCAGTTCTTCTAACTGTTCTTGGAACTTTTTGTCATCTGTTGTCAATCTAGATGTTCTAATCATTTGGCCCTTAACCAAATTCCTTTTTTGCCAAAAGGGGTAATCACTTTCGAAATGTAGGAACCCATTTCAGTAAGTGGGCTTTCTATAAATTCAGGATTCATAGCATCTATTCCCTCTGTTTTTATATAGGTGAATATCCAAGTAGTTAACCACTTCATCCTCTATTTTGCTAGTGAAGCTTATAAAATTTGTAGAGGAATTAATGTATTCCAAAAATACATCAACCTCTTCTGACTCACCTTCCCAGAGAATTAGAATGTCATCCAGGAATCTATAATATCTATAGATGTTTTTCCTGAACCTGGAACTTGGCACACATTCAGTTTCCCATTGCCAAAAATTATGTTGGCAAACACTGGGGCTACTGCTGCCCCCATTGCTACCCCCCCGGGTTTGTTTGAAATATTCTCCCTGGAACCAAACAAATTTTTTTTTCAAAACTGATTCTATAAGGGTAGCTAATACATAAAATTTGCCTTCTGAATACCTAGTTCCTTTCTTTAAGGCTTCCTGAAAGTATTCCATACCTTCCTCATGTGGAATGAAAAGGATTTTTTTAGCTTGGTTAACAAGAATAGGAAAATGTGTACATACTTTTAAAATGTCTACTGATGGTTTTTAAAGGGAGGAATCAAATTTCAAGTTTAATTAATTGTTTAATTAATTGTAAAATGTGTTGATTGGGGCAATTTCTTTAATGAATTGTGTATAAAAAGAGGGAAGAGGGTAAGGTATGTGTATCTGATGAAGTTCCGTTTTGGAGTGTGAATTAAGGGAACAAAAGTGCTAATAACCTTAGCTGCCTAGAGTCTGTTTTTTTGGAAGAGAGTTTACCCTGTGTGTTCTTTGTGGACATTTGGTTTGGACTTTTTGTTTTTATTGTGTATTCTGGTGCACAGGGTGCTTGATTCACTGAGAACTGTGATACCTTGGATTAATCTGGAGTTGGCTCTGAAGAGAGAAACTAGAAGCAAAAAACTTTTTTGGTACTGTCATTTCTTCATTTAACTGTGTATTTTGGAGTAAGGTTGAGCACAAGGAGCTTGACCTACTGACTTACTGATATATTAAGAATTGACACACCTTGGATTTATTTTGGCTCTGAAGAGAGAAACTATAAGTAAGAGGAGGTGGAGAATGGAAACGGGTTGTTCTGTGGCATCTGACAAGGGCAGTATCGAGGACAATGTAAGCTTACCACAACTGATATCTGTGATTACCCAAATCAATAATAAAGTGGACCTAGTTTGTTCTGGTAGACTTAGAGAAATTAATGATTGAACTGGAATTAACACAGGAGTCCATAACAATGTGTTTTCATAAGGGGAACCAAAAGAAGCAAGGGCGTCCTATTTGGGGGCGCTACAGAAAGGTGCAAGCATGAATGGTGTAAGCGAGGCTGGTGAAAGAGGGGTGTCAGTGCCCCAGCCAATGGGAGAGGGAGATTTCCTCACTTGGCTGAATAGGGAGCCTGTACCATCTTGCAATGGGTATGGGGGCCAGAGAACCAGCAATGAAGACCCTATTTCCAGCTTTAAACAAAAGGTGTATAAGCTGGAAAAAGCACTGAAAAAACTTAGAGGGCTTCAATTAGATAATTTGTTTTTCGAGGACTGCATTCATTATGGTAGGGTACTGAAGAGGTTGAGGATCTGCAAGTTCCCCAACAATATTGAAAATGGTTCAATCCTTCACCATGAGTTGCTTGAGCTGTTTGACTGGACCGGCATGGAACTCATGCGGCTTTTGGTAAAGGAAAACCAAAGAAGTATAAATATTCTGAAAGAAGAAATAACAGTTTTGCAGAGAGAGATTACGTTGCATGGGCTATACGAGTCCAATACAGGGATTTACAACAGTATTTTCCCACAAGTGGAGCAGCATGAATCTACAATCAAAAAGAAGAAGCAGAAAAAGTTAAAGAGAGACCAGGAGGAATACGAACAAAAAAGGGCATATCCAATTCCTGGTGCGAGCAACCAGCCGAGGGTATTGTTTGTGGAAACAGACGAGGAAGCCACTGAAATGCAAGTAGGAGATGTGACTGATGGCCCAAAAGTATTTAGAGAACAAAGGTTGGATTTGGAACAGCATTTTTGACCCTTACCAAGAAGATCTGCATGTCTGAAAAACAAAAATGGTTCCTGGACACTCAGGAACAAAAATCAAAACTGGAAAGGGTATTGAGGACTACAAGGGGGGCAGAATGGAAGGAGGGGAAGACTGCCACCACAGCAACCATATTAGCAATGGTAAGGCCTCTCGAATTTTTAGATAATAACTGGCTTGAAAAATGGGGTGAATGCCCTGTTATAGAGACACTTGTTGGGACTAATGAGAATGGACATTCAGGGAATAAAAACCCTGTTATGGTTTTAAGCATAAGTAATGAAAATGCTGTTGAAAATGTCCTTTTTGAGTTAGAAGTATCCAATGGTAATTATGGCAATAATTTAAATGAAAATAATAGAAGAGTGAGTGAAATGAGTAACAACACTGACCCAAATGGGAAAGTTACTATTGGACATTCAGGGAATAACAATTCTGAAAGTGTCCTGAATTCAATGAATGAGACAATTGATGTAAATCATGGTCTTTTTGAAATATATGACCTAAATGTTGATAACTTAAATGAAAATATAAGTTATATTAAAGCAACAAGTAATAGTGTTGGTTTAAATGTAGAAAATGTTAACAACAACATTATAGTAATGGATGGGCCTATTTGTATTGAACACATGGAGAATAAAAACTGTGTAAATGTGCTGAACATGACTGATGAAAGTATTGGTCTTTTTGAAGTGAATAGTTTGAAAGCTTTTGAAATGCATGACCCAAATGTCAACAACTTAAATGAAATAATAATTGCATGAATGAAAAAAGCAATGTTTCTGGTTTAAATACAGAAAATGCTAATACTAATATTATGGTAATTGATGGATCAACAGGTATTGAATATGAGGAAAATAAAAACTGTATAAATGCTCTAAATATGACTGATGAAAGTATTGTCTTTTTTGAAGCTAACAGATTAACAACAAATATAAGTTTTAATAACTGTATAGAAGAAACGTATAACATTGATAATAAAGGGGAGAACATGCATATGAATGTGGAAAAAGAAAGTGACATTATCTTTGAATATAAGGGGCTTAAGATCTATAACTATAGTGGAATCCCTTTGAATGACACTTATGGTGAATTATTAACAAAGGGGTTTAGCTTCATTCCTAAAAAACAGAACCACATGATCAGGACAATTTTGGATTTAAAGATTTTCGCAAGGGCCATCAACTTAAAACTGATAATTGAAAATGGTGAAGTAAAAGAAGATAAAGTGGCTATGCTGAAATGAAAAGGTACATACAACTCCCCTTTGTTATCACCCATGGCTTTGTTTGAGAGACTTAATGAGATAGAATTTAGAAGTTTAAAAGGTAATAGAACTAAACAATGGGAGCAAAATTTAACAAACGAGGAACAAAAAGTTTTAACAGAAATAATGAGGAACCATGAATTACGAATGAGGACAGATAAGGTGGGTGGTGTAGTCATAATGAGTCACCATGACTACACAAGCAGAATGATGAAATATCTGAATGATAGTTCCTACTTTAGTGTAGCATCACTGAATGAAATCAATATTTTAATGTAAGATTGGACATGACCTTAGAGGAACTCTTTCAAGAATATAGTTTCAGTGAAGATGAGATGAAATTCCTGAAAGTGAATAATCCAGTAATACCTGACTTTTTTGGGATCCCCAAAATTCATAAATCATTAGGGGATCCACCAATGAGACCAATAGTGGCAGGAAGGGGGAGTAAAACAGAACCCCTAGCAAAAATGCTGGATTTCTACTTAAAGGGTTTCTTTGAGGACAAAAAACGTGTTAAAGGATTCCTGGCATCTATTAAAATGTATGGCAGAAAATGAATTTAAAGAAAAAATAATAGTTGTAAGTATAGATGTCAAGGACCTTTTTGGAGTATTCCACATGAAGAAGGTATGGAATACTTTCAGGAAGCTTTAAAGAAAGGAACTAGGTATTCAGAAGGCACAACTTATGTATTAGCTACCCTCATGGAATCAGTTTTGAAAAACAACTTTGTCTGGTTCCAGGGAGAATATTTCAAACAAACCCGGGGGGGTGGCAATGGGGGCAGCAGTAGCCCCAGTGTTTGCCAACATCATTCTTTGGCAATGGGAAACTGAATGTGCTAAGTTCCAGGTTCAGGAAAAACATCTATAGATATTATTTTATTTTTTATTTTTTATTTTTTATTTATTTAACATTTGTTGACCGGGAATGTCCGACTAGGTTCCACAGAGCCTGTTTTCAGCGGAGGCCCAGGGAGAAATTCTCCAGATTATAGATTATAGATTATAGATTACTGGATGACATTCTAATTCTCTGGGAAGGTAAGTCAGAAGAGGTTGATGTATTTTTGGAATACATTAATTCCTCTACAAATTTTCTAAGCTTCACTAGCAAAATAGAGGATGAAGTGGTTAACTACTTGGATATTCACCTATATAAAAACAGAGGGAAGAGATGCTATGAATCCTGTATTTATAGAAAGCCCACTTACTCAAATGGGTTCCTACATTTCGAAAGTGATCACCCCTTTTGGCAAAAAAGGAATTTGGTTAAGGGCCAAATGATTAGAACATCTAGATTGACAACAGATGACAAAAAGTTCCAAGAACAGTTAGAAGAACTGAAGGACATGTTGAGAGTAAGAGGGTACCCCAATAGTGTGTTAGAGGTTCAAGAAAAATATGTAGTAAATAGAAGAAATGAGTGTTACCCTCCTATATTGAAAAATCCAGAGAGCCTGGTAGGGACAGATAAACCAGAAGATGGTACTAGTTGTTGTATATTAACATATGACCAGGATAGTTCGGATGTAAGGAAAATAATAGAAAAAACTGGAACTGTGTTTTTGGAGCATTTGTACTAACAAAAAAAGTAGGTGACAAACCAAAAATCATATTCAGAAGGGGATTTAACATTAAAAATGTATTTGAAAGGAAAAAGAACAAAGACAGGATTTCACTTGGATGTATGAAGAAATGCAATGGATGTAGGGAGTGTAGATACATATATGAAACAACTAGTATAGTGACTGAAGGCTACAAAATAATAATTTCAGTAACAGGTAATTATAATTGCAACACAAAAGGAGTAGTGTATGTAGCCCTGTGCCAGTCGTGTTGTGCATACTACATAGGAAAAACGGAGAATAAGCTAAAAAAGGGAATATATATCAGCATATGTACGCAATAAGGAGACAAGATAAAAACAATGCCCTATAGAAACATATTATGGGATGTAAAGATTTTAGGAAGTTTCTTTTTTGTGTGTTGGAAAAGGTGGGGAGACAAGAGAGAGAGGAGGTAACTGGCCCTGCTTTTTGGAGTACAGGGAAACATATTGACAGGTTTTATTAAACGCAACAGTTTTTCCTGGAATCAATGACAGAATTTCATTAAGTAGTTTATTGCATTTAAGGGCAGAAGAAGTTTGAATAGGAATGTGTTCCTTTTGTTCCTTCTGTTTCTTTTAAGGTTAACAAATGCATTAGGAGAATGTTTACATTTACAAGTAATTCATTTCAACAAGCAAATTATTTTTTTAAAAAGTGTATCCTTAAATGAAAAGGAATTTTTTTTAGCTTGGTTAACAAGAATAGGAAAATGTGTACATACTTTTAAGATGTCTACTGATGGTTTTTAAATAGAGGAATATGCAGGAATCAAATTTCAAGTTTAATTGTTTAACTAATTGTAAAATGTGTTGACTGGGGCAATTGCTTTAATGAATTGTGTATAAAAAGAGGGAAGAGGGTAAGGTGTCTGCATCTGATGAAATTCCGTTTTGGAGTGTGAATAAAGGGAACGAAAGCATAAATAACCTTACCTGCCTGGAGTCTGTTTTTTTGGAAGAGAGTTTAGCCTGTGTGTTCTTTGTGGACTTTTGTTTACCTGGGTTTCTACAACTGGCTAGAGTAGAAAAAAAACTTTTCAGCATATGTCCAGGGAGAAAAGCTCCAACATATTAGAAACATTTTTAAAGAAATATTCAGTATATACTTGAACAGATATGAAAACCATACATTAAAAATTACTCATAAACTTGCTAATTATTTTACATTCATCTTGAAGTACAGACAGAAAAGTATTACAATTTTGCAAAGCTGGAATTACAACAGTAAACATTAAGGCCAGTTTTCTTTCACTCATAGCCCCACTTTCCACTGCCTACCCCACCTCCAGTATCTGAATTGATCTTGCGAGGTTAAGAACAAAAACAAAAACAGCAACAACAAAACAAAAAAGATGACACTCTTATTAAGGTAAGCATTCTTTTTTTCACATAAACAATACTTGGAGTTCAAAGCTTGCGGCCAATCTTAACTTCACTCATACGCACATTACTCGTACAAATCAAACCAGAACTGCAGTCATTCCATTTGCACACATGCATTACCCCCATCTCAACTGCCTACCCCGAGAATCTGCTTTGAGTCTACAAGATTTAAAATAATGAAAATAAAAGACCATGGTTACATTACTGTATTTCTTTCACATCACATAGCCAGGAACTTGCACGTGATCTTACTTCAGTTCACCCATACACACTTTACTCATGCAAGAGTAGAGTTTGTTTCAACTACAAAACATTGACAAACCATTCTAATATATCTTAACTAACAATGCAAAAAAAGATATTAGGTTAAAAAAAAAAGTGTCATTCACAAACAGCGCACCCCCCCCCCCACACACAGAATGCACTGCATACTTAGTATCTCATTGACATCTGCCAGGATATTATATTTAAAAAAAAAAAAGATAGTCATAAACAGCCCCCAAAACATACAGACCACTAGCTTCTGCTTGACCCTGTCGGTGTATTATATTAAAAAAGGAAAATCTTCAATAGTCCCCAAAACACATTACCTCCCTATATCTGGTTAACCCTGCCAGGATATTATATTAAAGAAAGGAAGTCATCAACAACTAGCAAAACAAAAAGACCATTAGAATCTGGTTGACCCTTCCAGGCTGCCAGTGTATTATGTTAAAAAGAAACTTTTCAAAAAAATAAGAACTTACCTTACATACTAACCCGATCACTGTCTCTCCACTCTCTCCCTCACAACTAAAGCACAGGAAGAGAATGCAAGAGTAAGAGGACTAATCAGCAGCCATGTCATGTACATGACAGGCTGATGACTTCACAGTCCTATCAGTCAGCTTCTCATTTCTCGTGGTTAAAACTGCAGTGACTCCTGGGCATCTTCATTGATGCCTGCAGTCGTCACAGTCCAGACTGTTTTTAAAACAGTCCAGAGAAAGAAAATATATTTTTTTCTTTTTCTTTTTAAAGCAGAACTTGAGCACTCATGCACACTGCTTCAAGTTCCACTTAGAATCGCATTCAACTTTGCACACTAAATTGCATTTCGAAAGTGATCACCCCTTTTGGCAAAAAAGGAATTTGGTTAAGGGCCAAATGATTAGAACATCTAGATTGACAACAGATGACAAAAAGTTCCAACTAGTGTGTAAAGTTTAATAAACTGTTTTTTTTTTTTTTTTTTTTTGAAGAAAGTTGGGGGGACTGCAGCTCAGCAGTCCAATACCACATGCCACCACTAGCTATTTTATTTTGTTTTATTTTTTACATTTTTGTTTTCCTCTCCTGGGTCCTAGTGCCTGCCAAATTCTACCGCCCCCCCTCCAGATAAACTGCACTGAAATGCATACAGTGACTATGCAGCCCGATGTCCTTGATCGTTAGCGTATCATGGACAATTTTAAATTAAAAGGTTCCTTAGTAAACATTGTTATTTCAGTTTTGTGATCATTTTAGTCTTTAGTTACTACATCTAAAATTGAAAATTCTGCCACTATAGTTCAATTTTGAGTATGAGCTGCAGTAACTCAAATATAGATGTTATCAGCAGCAGCAGCATCAGCACCACCACCATTATTATTATTATTATTCCTATTATTTCTATTATTGTTCTTTGATAAAACGTGCAATTCAAATTTCCAAGGAACTTGGAAAATAAAGAAGATGGAAGCAATATAATAAGGATGGGAATAGGAGTCTATACAGGCATATATTTGCATCTTGAAACATATTATAAAACAAAACTGCTATATGTAGTCTGAGATATACATATAACATTAATGATTAATATTCATATGCAAAAAATAAGAAGATTAATACTTTGGCACACACTGATTCAATGGGATGAAAAATGGAAGACTAAAAAAGTATTACCCCAAGATTCCCAGTTGTAAAATTCTAATCTATACTGCTAGAAAATAAAAGTTATACCTGCAAACCAAAAGTAAGGAAAATATAACAGAACTTGGAAATGTCTGCTGAAACTACAGAAAAAAATAATTAAAAAGCAATGCCATCGACACTTTAATTCTTATATTATTGTAAAAAAGCATCTGATTTCACCAAATGAAAAGATAATTCTGGAAGGTGACAGCTATCTAAGTTACCCTGTCTTGCAGTTGCTTTTTAGTAGTATACCCTGCTGTAACCAATAACCTAATTTCAGGGTGTTAGTATCTACCTTAATTTTAATGTTGTTACTGTCTATATTTTATATGTCCACTAAATTAATATAGGGCCGGATTCAGGAAACCTCCATGTAAGACTTAATATGTCTTACTCGGAGGCTGCAGTTGAACAGTATGATGTCAGCATGTCATGCATATTCATGAGGGCATGCTGAATCATACCCTAGTCTAACACAGTCCGTGTCGGAAAGTAGGGGGCATGTCCGAATGCTGAGTACTGCAAAGGGACACGCCCCCAGAAGAGTCAGAGTCCTGAAAGGAAACACCCACGAATGAGTCCGCTGAAATGTCAAGAACACAACACCACACATCCCCACAGACTAAACCCTACTGAAAATGTGTAAAATGTAAAAAATAGCAGTTTCATTTTTTTTATAATTCCCAAAATGTTTGACCGCATTTGCGCTCGTTTGCGTGGGTGTGCCCTTCGCTCAGCCACAGTTAGCAGACATTGAAAAGTATATAAGATCTACATATGCAAATTAAGCCAAGTAGCAATAGCGTAGTGGCAGAGACGTCGGCCAAAGAGGAGGTAGTCACAGTTCGAGTCCCCACAACATCATTCTCCATTTTTATTTAAATAAGTATGAAACAATCCCCTGACATATATATATATATATATATATATATATATATATATATATAAACTATAATTTAAGTAAAATGTAAGGAAATGGCCCATGTATTTGTGAACAAAACCGACATAATATATAAAAAAAGGATCATAATTGCCCATAGCTTAGCAACGCTTTAACAAGCTTAATATGAGTGCCCGTAGGTGAGCAGCACTTTAACAAGCTTAATATGAGTGCCCATAGCTGAGCAGTGCTTTAACAAGCTTAATATGAGTGCCCGTAGGTGAGCAGCACTTTAACAAGCTTAATATGAGTGCCCATCGCTCAGCAGCACTTCACCCAGCTCAATATGAGTGCTTATAGGTAAATAACGCGTTACCCAGCATAAGCCATTTGCGCAGAGCTGCGCAGCGCACCAACCAGCTCACCGTCGGGCAACATTGGGCAAGCTGTAGCAAAGTCGTCTTTACACAGACACACCTCCTAGCCTGACTAGACAGTAGTAAAATAAAAAAAGCAATGCCAGGGGTCGAACCCGGACTACTGTGCACCATAGTCAAAGTGCTGAATCACTAAGCCATGACAGTTGTACTTAGAAATACAGTATTAGCATACATATAGGAATGAATGAAAATAGAACCATGACAAAGCAGGTTTGCTGTAAGCTGATAAATATCCAAAATGGCCAATCACAGATAAGTGTGGGAAAACCGGCATATATAAGCCACATAGGTGGGAATACACACCATAACTGGTTGTGGTACCCATTTGTAGTCAGGATGGCAGGTGCAGGAGAGGGAAATCGCTATAGAGCACAAAGGTGGGGTGTTGAGGAGTCAAAATATATGGTTTGGCTCCTAGTCCATGATCATGAAGCACAACTCATGCAGGGCCAGGTTCAATGGGGAGTGTACAAGGCAGAGGTGTGGAACCGGTTGGCACATGATCTCATCAGTGCCACATGCATTCCAAGGACTGGTGAACAGGTCCGTCACCACCATGCGGACCTGAAGTGACGAAAGGAGGACTAACTGAACCGATGGATCCAGGAGGCCCATCAAATGCCCAATGCCCCACTACTGAGTAAGTATCCATGTAATTAATATGTAAGAAATGCTACCCTAGCCTACAGTATGGATAGGTATGTTACAATATTCCTTCATTTATATTACAGGTGCAGGTGTTCGTTCCGCGAATCGGCAAGCCTATGCTGATAGACTTTCGAGGTTGCGCCACCAGGCAGTTTAGTAATAATTCTGCTGGTATTGTTATAGAATATATGTGGGACAGCTTGTAAAAGAGTTCAGTGTTGTAACCCAGTAATAAAGGTCAAATAAGCCTAGAAGAAAGATTCTCTAGTATTGTAAGATTAGATAAGTGATGCAGTCTGGAAAAAGTATTGCAATCCAGTAATAAAGATTAAACAAGTCTCAAATAGAGTTTCCACCTGTAATGTAATATCAGATAACTGCTTCAGCCTGAAAATGAGTGTTGTAATCAATCAACAAAGGATAGACAAGTGTCGAATACATCCCTGTAAATTCTGCCATATGAAATAAGTGAGTCAACTGGAAAGGATTGTTGTAACCCAGTAATAAATGTTGATAAAGCCTGGAATTAAGTACCATCCTGAAATGTAAATATACAATAAGTGAGAGAGTGTGAGAAAGAGAGTTTGAAGCTACCAAGAAAGCTGTAATAAGTCTGGAATAAAGGTATACTGCATTCACTACATAATGGAATGAATGAGACAGCCACAACCAAAGAGTGAAATGTTTTTAATAAAGTACAAAACCTGGACTGTGTCCATCCCACAATTTGGATATGTTGCTGTACCCTTGCATTATGGAGATAGTATGGTTGTAAGAAATGCTGAACATCCACAGTTGTCTAGATCCATATAAATCAAATGTAGCAGGATGCTTTACCTGAACACAGCCAGATATGAACATATATGAATAAAAATGGAATGTATATTAATGTAGCAGTAACATCCCCATCACCAACATTCCTAAGGTTACATACAGGAAACTGTACTAATACATGCAGGGGGTATATATCTGCATCTACTAGGAATGTACAGTATATGTATAGGTAGTTTAAGTTGTTAATGTAATATTTCTCCACCCTACCCTATTTTCACAAATGATGCCATTCCACACCAAACTGGGTATGTGTATTCACAATTAATTCCCATGGACATTTGTCCTGTTGGTTTATACATATCTGCATGTTTGTTGATGCATGTGCCCTGTTCACATATCCAGACCTGATGGCCTGTTGCCACCAATCAACCCTGCATGCTGTTGGAATGTCCACTGTTGTTCTAAATATGCATGTGTTATGCTTGTTGCTCAATGTTCGGAATTCATGTGTGTTTGGTTAATGGGAATACTGATGTATGCTGTTACAACTAATTTTGAATGGTGTTGTTTATTACTAACCCAAAATACCATAAAATACTGCTAAACATAGGACAACAGGGAAGTCGGGTTCCAGCGGACCCACCTCTCCCACCTCAGCTGGCGAGTGCACCTGGCACCAGTGCCCAGGCCTGGACCTCCTCCTCCGGTGGCCCTGTGCCACCTTCGGGTGGAAGCGTTGCAGGGGATGGGGCTCGTCCCCCCTCTGCAAGCATGGCCGGAGGAGAGCCTCCACTCACCCTCCATAGGGTCCGGTCTGTGGTGTGTAGTGAGATCAGGTGTTCCATGACTGATCCCCTACACCAGCTTGAGGCGGGAGTGGCGCAACTCACAGGTGTGCCTGCCCATCCTATCCAGCCCCCAGCACAGCCTCGGCCTGGGCTGTGAAGGTGCAGTGGTAACTGCCCATAGGTGGGGATCTCAGTTCCACTGTTGCCATCTGTGGGCTCATGGGCCTGCAATATCCAAACATCCGTCCCCGTCAATTGTGTTTACCCCCCACATGTGTCATACTCCACCCCTGTATGCGTCTTGTTTGTCTTGTTTGTTAACCTCCCCAACCTACCTCCCCAAATATACCTACTTCCTGTACCTCACATTCCACTCTCACCTGAAAAAAAAATAAAAAAAGGGCACTCTGTTCCCACAAAAAAATTACGCCCCATACATAGCTGCCCATTTCGTATACATGTCTGCTGGACATGTAAACTGATAATTACAATTGGCTGTATAACATATTTTGTTGTCCTCACCCCTCTTTAAGGGGTGGAAGGTGTCAAATGTCACTCTAAATTTCTAACATATGCACAGTTGTTGCTGGTAAAGAATTGGGCAGCTATGGGCCTTCCCTACATCCTTCCTGCACATCCCAAGCTTGTTTTCCTACTGTCCTACCCTCTTTGTGCCCCCTTTTTCACCACTTTCCTATTTCCCCATTTTCTTTTCTTTAAAAGAAAATAGCGTGGGTGTTAGCGGGAGTAAGCACTTTTAAGCAGTAGTCAGCGGGTGTGCGCTTGTGTGCGCTTAGCTAAGCATAGATAAGCATAGCTAAGTGTCGCGCAAACCCACTTACAACTGCTTAAAAGTGCCTTAGTCACTCTGTATGACAAGGCCTGTAGTCTGCTCATCAGCAAAATAAAATTCCCCTGTCAGTCTCGAACCCAGGACCTTGGAAACACTAGACTGCATAAATTACCACTGAGCCACAGCAGGTATACAAGAACTCGGTGCTGAAAGAAATATATCATGAAATACAAGGAGTGAATGTAAAGGGAAAATAGGAAGGCCATTACATAAAGCTTGTTCTGTGTATCTTTACTGGCAATACATGTGGAATTGCATTACATTAGTGTGATAAGAGAAACAGCCATGCTAGTAGGTAATAATGTTACAGTAGCACCTTACAAACCTCACACAGTATCAGAGCAGGATAAACACTGTCATATTTGAATAGGTAAGAGGACAGACCTCCCAACTGTGACTGATTTACAGGGATGTCCCTGATTTGCAAACAAATGTTACCTGTGCCCCACTGACTCCCTGTGAAATGTACTCACAGTAGGCAGAAAGGTGGGGAATCCCACGTAATGATAACTGTCAATAAGTTACAGTAGACACTACTTGCATGTCAGAAATGGTGTAGTAATACATATGCTCAAAATACCCCACAGTCACAACTGCAGAATATCTGAAATATATCATGGGTGTATCCCACTGATATGTACCTTTCCCTGAGGCTGGTTAAATATATACCTGAGAGGATCTGAGGCCTGGAAGTGTCAGAAACACACAGGCATATCAGCCTGTCTGCTGTTACACACTCTGCGAATAGCTGCAGAATTACTTCCACAAGCATGCCCTTATGTAGGAGTACAACACAGAAATATCAAAGGATGTAGCCATCTAACACACTAATGACAGTATAGCAGTTCACAAGCACTGCATGTGCCTGATATTCATAATTGTTAGTACAATATACTTAGTTGTCCTTGCCCCTCTCTCAGGTGTGGAAGGTTTCAAATGTCACAACAAATGTCAAACATATGTACAGCTATTGCAGTTAAAGAAATGTGCAGCTATGGACCTTCCCTACACCCAGCCTGCACATCCCTAGCTGGTATCCCCACTGACGTCCTGCTTCCTGCTTACAACTGTTTAAAAGTGCCTTATTCACTCTGTATGACAAGGCCCTAGTACTGCTCAGCAGCAAAATAAAATACCTTTGTAAGTGTCAAACCCCAGACCTTGGGCTCAACAGACTGCATGAAATACCACCAAACCACAGCAAACATATAAGAACTTAGTGCTGAAAGAAATATATCATGCATTACAAGAAGTGAATGTAAATGGAAAATAGGAAAATCATAGCAGCACATTCCAGTAAAGACAAATATCAGGCATTCAAGGAGTGAATGTAAAGGGAAAATAGAAAAGCCATAGCAACACATTGCAAGAACTACTGTTGTATGCCAGTTAATCCACAAATCCCACAGGAAAGTACATACTCCCATGTAAACAGTGTTAGCATTAGCAGGTGTGAGTTAACATACACACTGAGAAGAGTGCACTGGAAGAAGCAACAGTCAGGTTTCAGTACAACATGCATTTCAGTGGCTACAACACAGCCTCAGATATGAGAGATATACCAACCTTCTGACTGACACAACAGTGTCCACAGCAAACCAGCATGGTCCCCACCTTGCAAAACTGAAAGGCCTATGCCTACCTAACCTATCATTTTATAGCAGTGTCCTGAAATCACAGTGAGAACTGCAATTACCACACAGCAGGCTGCATGCAATTACTAAATGCTGGCCACCAACTGGTGCAGAGGCCATCACATGCACAAGTGCAGATACCTACAAAAGCAGCCTGTACTGCCAGTCCACACATGCAATAATATCATTGCAGCAACTGGAGGGAGAGAGAGAGAGAGAGAGAGCGATAGATGGAGACAGAGACAGAGACAGAGACAAAAAAAAAAAAAAGCAGGCCAGCAAGCCAAAAGAAAAAAGCTGTCAGAGACAAAGGTAATGTAAACTACAAAATCTAATAATCTACATACTGTGAACCCTCCATATGTGTAAGCAGTCTGTATCTATATGTATATGCAGATGTGCATAGGGCAAGGGACATACTGCAACTGTTACATATGTAGTTGAAGGTTGCTATGTGCACATATCAATGTAGGTTGTAGTGTGTGGCATTGAAAACAGCATGCAGTGCAGGTATATGTCATGTGGTGGTGAACTTCTGTGGGACTGAGCCAGTGAGGCCTGCTATGGCTATATGGCCTGAGGACAGCATAATGCATTCTGCACAACATTGTGCAATATCATTACAGAATGGTATGTCTCACAACTGTTTCAGAAGTGATATTCCCACCATGAAAGGTGGGCAGTCTATGTGCCTACATGTGCATGTATATGTACAGCAATGGATGTTTAGAAGTGTGTGTGTGTATATATATATATATATATATATATATATATATATATAGATATCTCTCTATATATATATATATATATATATATATATATATATATATATATGTGTGTACATAGAGAGGTATGTATAGATAGATAGAGATATATAGATAGATAGAATGTGTATATACATACAGATATAATAGATACATACATTTATAGATATATATGTAGATACACACATATATACAGATAGATATGAATGTCTATAGATATATGTATATATATATATATATATATATATATATATATATATATATATATATATATATATATATATATATATATACATATATGCAGGTATGTATATATATTTACATATATATGGTTATGTATATATTGATATATATATTTATATGTATATGTGTGTGTGTGTATATCTATATATATATATATATATATATATATATATATATATATATATATATATATATATATGTATATGAAGAGACAGTGAGAGAGGGGGACATGGGGGCAGATGTACTGCAACAGGTGCCTGATGACCAAGGCATGGACTGAACACCAGTGTTGATACTGCAGTACCATACCCCATTCCAAAACATGTTACCCACTAACTACCACATAGGTGGTTGCCTGACTACCACTGGAGGTGTCAGAAGGGAACATGGGACACAGGTGTAAAATAGCCTCCCCTTTGATATCCACAGTGGCACACTAGTCTTGTAATCCCTGTACATGGTACGTATCATCACAAAAGGTGTGTCAGCTAGGGAAATGTAAGTCAGTGTGCCCCTCTACACCTCATAATGTCCTATGCAGTATGTACCTCCCATGAGAACTACAGCAAGTGGAAAGGCCACAGACATACCTAACAAAGACTGATAATGCCCTCAAACACATTCCCTATGCAGACTGACTCACAAAACCACAGCTAGAGTGCCTTGCATACTTCCTACACAGAGGTTACCACTGCTGGACATACAGAGCTATGTCACACCCATACCAGTCGGCCAACCACCATGGCAACACCTCACAATCCGTCCAGCCTACATGACCTAGGGCCCTAATCCTTGTCACCGCACTAAACAGCACATGCTGGAGGTACAGGTTTCTATACACAAATATGCCATACCCTGGAATAAACCACCCAGCATTAACAAACAAGGCTCCTTATTAGTAGATGTCATATATACCCCTGATGAATGTTATGGAGATAGGTAATATGCCCTGTGAGTCACCTCTGTGTAACCATTTCACAGGAGCAAGTAAACTCACATTACATGTGTCCCAAAGGGCAGGGTAGCATATGGCTAGGCTGCCCTAGGCCCAGGGCCAATAGCATAGTACCTACCTATGACACAATGCACACAGACATGTACTCAGTGCAATACCAGCTATGTGAGGTTGAATGAGTGTGACACTGACTGTGTGCAAGGTCTGTAAAGGTGTGATAGCTTAGCGTGAGTTTGTCTGTCATGGTAGTTTGTGTCGTAGGTGTGAGGCCAGAGAAAGATGTGTCAGTTATCAGGATGCAAACATAGTAGATTGGCATATGTTGTGCTGTAGTTCCCTGTGTACGACTGCGGTGTCCCATCGTAGGCAGAAGCAATACATGTATGCTCAGTAAGTGGTACTGCTGTTGAATCCAGCTCACATATGAACTGTTGTACTACCTGAAGTTGTAGGCCTAAACACTACAGTATGGTGTATGTTCACATTCCCTGGTAACACTGTCTGGTGTGTTTCCTGTAGTCTGCATAGATTACATACCTCATGCATAGGTATCTGTAAGTAGGGGCACACAGTACTATAAGGTACACAGTTAATGCTCATCTGTGTTGTCATACATTTGTGTGTTGTATGTATGTGTAATGTGTGTGTAATGATGCCTGTACCATGGCCGCAATCACATGTGTGTTACAGGGTATGTGTGTGTACCTGGCAGCATGTATACTCTGTGACAGCAGTATGCTGGCTATATTAACAACTGTGCACATATGTCAGGTAGGGATATGGCATCAAAGACTAGGGTGGATTACCGTTGAAACTGTAAATGTGCATTGCATTCATTGCATGGGATGACAATATTCTTCATCCATTAGCTTGATACATACCCCAGTGTGAGGTTGTGCATTGTATCCCAAACAGTGTGCCGAGTGCTGGTGTATACTAGTTTGTTGTATGGAGTGTGGCAGGCACTGTCAGACAGTTGTGGGCTGAGCACTGATATGTGGTATTGAACATGTGTATCCCCTGATAGACAGACAGATGCTATATATGGCAGTTAAGTGATATCAGTACATTAGAATATTAAGTGTGCCACATGACTTGCTCACATATTTTTCTTTTCCTTCCAGGGTGATGGTGCATCAGCGTAACCCACCTTATACAGCAGCAGAGGATCAGGAGATCCACCAGAGCCTGGTGCAGAATTTCTCTGTGCTATTTTCCAGGACCAGCCAGAACCAGCATGAGAGGGCTGCACTGTGGCAAGATCTTGTCCATCGGGTAAATGACATAGGCATGCATAACCGGACATATGAGCAGGTACGCCATCACTGCAGTGATTTAATTAGACATGTCCAGCAGTGTGTGTCTGATATCCACAGACAACAGCTTGCCACAGGTGGTGGGATACCTATCCACCTCCCCCCCTCACCAGTGTGGAGGAGCACCTCCTAAGTGTTGTGGCTCCAGGCCAACAACAACAACATCCACAAACATGTGTCATCATGGAGGCCAGAGCCACCCAGCATGTTGAAATGGAGTGTGCAGGTAACATGCCATATCTGTAGTTGACTGTTCTCTGTACTGGTAGTTTATGGATGTGTGAGATATGTACTGTGCGTGTAGCTGTTAACCTGCCTATTCTTCTGCAAGATTGATATTCTGAGCATAATCTGTACACCTGTGAAAGCCACCTGTTGTACTACTGTACTTTATCATACTCACAGTATCAATGGCACAGTTGTGGCCACTGGCAATCACTGTCATAGTTTTGCAGGTCCCTTTGGAGTGACAGCAAGGCAGCCAATCCATGCTGGTGAGTGTGTAATAACAATACTATTGTTAATGACATGTGCATGTCATATGGAGGTGTAGTGTGTGCACATGTAACACCTACGCATAATGCATGCTGTGCATGTTTGCTGTGAGACTATACATATCCCATTATTCTCAGTAGCTGCCTCACTCACATGCAATACACAGAGCATGACACATGTGTGGCAACACAGTACTGGACATTGTATAGGCATACCTGATACACATGTACACAACACACACATGTTTGGCATAGACACTACACCTTAGCCTGCTACACATGTCCAATTATGACACCTGCTGTATGGCCACCCTTCAGTATCCCACTTATCCTCTACACAGCACACATAATATACCTGAGGGGTAGAGGCCTACCATGTCTTTGTGCAACAGTCTTGAACAAATAATACATTCATGTTACGCAATGCTCACTATTGGCCACCTTACACACCCATGTAACAAGTGGCTGTGTAATTGTGGATGTAGTCATGTTACTGCACTTCAGGTACAGCATGCTAGCTGCCTGTCTGGCACACATTATTATTGTTGACTGACCACAAGAAGCATGTTGATCATGGCTCACATTACTACACCACATCCACTTCCACTGACCACAAAACTACACATAGCAGTTATTGAGTAGCACCATCATGTGTTGTGTGTGTGTGTGCAAATATATGCACCCACAGCTTGTAACACTTGCACAACATTGTTATGTCCTTGTACACATTGTGTCCCAGGGTGGAGACAATCACTGAACAACTACACACAAGCATCAAGTACATGTATACTGTTATTAACAAGGGCTGTCTACACTTGCACTGCATGTTCCTGTGCAACACATAATCTGCATGCTGACACATGTGCAGTGATGTTTTTCCTTGTGATACTGTCACCCACCCTCAAACAGTATTGTGTATGTGTTGGATTGCAGGTGTGTCTGTGTTTGTATCTGCTGTACTGAGGAGTGTGCCTGTGTGCCTGTGTGCCTGTGCGCCTGTGTGCATGTGCGCCTGTGTGCATGTGTGCATGTGCGCCTGTGTGTGCGCCTGTGTGCATGTGCGCCTGTGTACATGTGCGCCTGTGTGCTAACATCGTGTACACATTTGTAAACTGTGTTTCCTATCTTCCTCTCACAGGTTCTGATGTTGCTCTGGTGGAGTGCAGCAGGGAACCTGAAGCCACTGCTGGGGATAGTGATAATGATGATACATGTGTAATGGCACAGGGAGGTGTGACAGGGTCTGTCGTTGGTCAGCCAATCGACACTACACAGCAGTCAACCCCATCAATGTGCACAGTCATCCTGCCGATACATCCATTGTCACCAATGTCCTTAGCTGAGGGACAGCATACAGTGGGCATTGACCAGGGTAGTGTGGTATCATTGGCACATGCATCCCTCACAGCAGCCATGGCCAGATTCCTGACATGGTACCACACAGGCAGATGTCCAGGGGTTCTCGTGGGAGCATCAGTGGTTGTACTGCCCCTGTCAGATGTGCCCACAGAGGTCTTTCAACCTCAGCTATGTTCCGGGCTGCAATGCAGGCACGTATGGAACGGTACACCAGACAGGATCTGAGGGAACACATTGCACCGCTATGAATGACACTATGTGTGACATTGTGGCTGCCATCTGTAATATCAGCGAGGTCATTGATAGACGTTGGGGGGACACATTAGATCTCTTCCACAACTACATGTCCAGGAGCCAGGACAGTGCAGGATGGTTGAGGCGTCGACATGGACGTAAGCTAGCAACATCATCAGCTGGCAGTCATCGTGGACGACAATAAACCCACAGCCGCTCCCATAGTGCCAGTACCAGCCCCAGCAATGGTGGGTCTGTGCTGTCATTAGACCGTCCTAGAAGACCATGTGCACATGGATCTGGACAGTCCCAGCAGGGACATGTGTCCAGTCAACAACCCACTGCTTCTGATGACAGTACCCAGTCTGGCTTAGTACCTGATACTGTCCGTAGCACCCCTGCCAGGCACAGGTACTGTGTCCGTGGCCAGAGACAGTGATCTGTATGACCTGGCAGGTACAGTCTGTGGCTGTCCACAAACACCTGTATATGGCAGCCACGTGGTGGAACTGTGTGCATGCATACACACACACATAATGCTAACACCTAGGGCTAACACATACACACACACATCGCATCAACATTGCCCCATGTTGTACTGTTGTCCCTCACTAACACACACACACACATACATGTCGATTGGATGTGTCAATGGCAGACTCTGGCAAACCAAGTACACACCCTGTGCATATGATGAAACTGTGCCACCTCCTGCCATCTGTAACATTGATGCAGGAACAGGATAGCATGGTGCTGATGCACAGGGTGACTACATAGCACTGTAGTACTAATATCATGTTGTTAACAGTACAGTGTAATGATATTGTTGTGGGTATATTCGAGCATGCATGATGCATTAACTATGATTGTCATTGTAGTTTTGTATACACCAGTGTTAATTCCCAAAGTGTACTGTCTGCACATGTGCCACATGGCTGTTGTGTGTACCTGTGCCTGCATGTGTTGGGGTGTGGACAGTACATGTGTGATGTTTGCAGCACAGAGTTGCAGGTGTACATTTGTGAACATGGTTAGCATGGAACATGACATGGTTTGACAGTATGCTGTGGGTGATACGGTTTCCAAATGTCAATGGTCTGCATTCTGGTACTATACACAGCCTACATAGCCTGACATTCAGTGGTCATTACATGGTGTCTCCTCAACTGATACACAGATGTAGGAACCTGGTGTCAGTGATATCCCTGCAGTACTACACTATACCAGTAGCCATTCTTACTGAGCCCCACACATCCCTGGGAACAATACTCTTTGGCATATAGCAGTCTCACGTACATGTCAACACACTACGGATATGTCCATCCATGACTGCAAATGCATACAGTGGCCTACAATGCATTCTACACATGACACACCTAACCACCACAAGGGTATCATACAGACAGATACCTGTTGTCCAAGCCATGCTGTATTGCTGTAACGCAACTGTAGCATTGTCATCGGCATGTAGTTAACATAGTATTCCAACAGTACCATGTAGGTGGTAGCACCCATCATGTAGAACGGGTAATGGTGTGTACATGTGGACAAGTGTTATCTTGTCTATCCTGTGATATTCACATTTCCAAAGGTATTCTGCAGTCCCTCGGTGTATCACCTAAGCAAGAAGGTGTCTGTATGCATATCGGCAACAGTTGCCATACACCTACACTGGATGTCCATCACTCACAGACTTTGCTGTGTTTTAACATGTCTGACATATACTCCAGACATGAACCCTCACCCACATTAATCTATCAAAGCTTTCATGGGTGTGTGTCACATAGTTGGCCTAGGACACAGATCACTGCAGTAGCCTGCATTGTCACCAACATACATGTATGGCCTAAGGTCTGGTAAGCTGCGGCACATGCTGGCAAAGGTAACAACTGTATTCATATGAGGCAGGCTTCACACATAGGAACTATTAAAGGTCACAGGTACATATCTGTATGTGGCACACACATACCTGATGTGTGCATTGAAATTACTGTTATAATAATATGTCATACAATAATAAAAGCAAAACACACAACACATTGACAAACTGTGTGCCAAACACACATAGCATTTGTAGGATTCAAACCCCTACCTAACTACGTTATGATATTTGAGAGGGATGCATTAGCACAGCGCGCTATTTGCATTACTGGATGATATTCCTTCTCCTGCTGTATTTATAGGGTGCTGACATCATCAGTCTTTCCAAAGAGGAATGTACATCTTTTAGTGTGTTATCCCAGTCTTCAAAAAGGCCATTCCTTTCACAGAGAATTGCATACATACACACCCCCCTGCCACCCCACACACAGCGTTTGCAGGATTCAAACCCCTACCTAACTATGTTATGATACTTGAGAGAGATGCATTAGCACAGTGCGCTATTCACATTACTGGATGATTTCCCTTCTCCTGCTGTATTTATAGGGTGCTGACATCATCAGTCTTTCCAAAGAGGAATGTACATCTTTTAGTGTGTTATCCCAGTCTTCAAAAAGGCCATTCCTTTCACAGAGAATTGCATACATACACACACCCCTGCCACCCCACACACAGCGCTTGCAGGATTCAAACTCCAACCTAACTATGTTATGATAGTTGAGAGGGATGTATTAGCACAGCGCGCTATTCGCATTACTGGATGATTTCCTTTCTCCTGCTGTATTTATAGGGTGCTGACATCATCAGTCTTTCCAAAGAGGAATGTACATCTTTTAGTGTGTTATCCCAGTCTTCAAAAAGGCCATTCCTTTCACAGAGAATTGCATACATACACACCCCCCACACACACACACAGTTTGCAGGATTCAAACCCCTACCTAACTATGTTATGATACTTGAGAGAGACGCATTAGCGCTATTCGCATTACTGGATGATTTCTCTTCTCCTGCTGTATTTATAGGGTGCTGACATCATCAGTCTTTCCAAAGAGGAATGTACATCTTTTACTATCCCTCAGTATGGGGGATAACAATATCTGTGCATTAACAGACGCCTAGTTCAGGGTCACATATGCACACTGGCACTGCCAGGTTATGTTCTATACCATGCTTCATGACCACAGGACTTGTAACACACAACACAAGTAGGGGGTGTATCCATATACATCACAGATACACACACCTCTGGGTTGGTACCACTGCACTAAGCATGACAGGCCATACATATACAACTACCATTGTGCAAAACTGCCTTTTGGTTTGGTGTGTAGTTCAGACCACCCCCCCCATACCCAGGAACCGCACTCGGCTTTCCTGGGAACAGTGTAGGATATGAAGGTCTTCACACACACCATTATAGTGGTTGACTTCAGGTACACAAATATTGACTGGGGATACTACTCAGGCCCTCAACAACATCACCCTACAGCCACTACAATTTGTGAATCCATGTGCTATGGCACAACCAGTCACCACACCCACAAGGGGAATACATATTGGACCTGATCATCACCAACATGGGGACTCTATGTTCCACACCAGAGGTAGAACCCTCATTGTTAAGATCAGACCATAAACAACTTTCCCTGGACATCCATATCCCATCCACACCCCAGCCAAGGAAATCACTGTAAAGAATTTCTCAAAAGCAGACTTTGCACTTGTGAAGACTGGGGTGGAATACTTCAAAGGCCCCATGCTGGAGGATAATACAGCCCAATCTGCAGAATCCTTTACAAACGCATTGTATGAGCACCTGCAGGTATGCATTGATCATGCTATCCCAAATAAAACCATGACTCCTCCAAAACAGGAGACCTGTCTGGTTGACCCCGGCCATATATAAGCTGTACAACAGAAGGAGGAAGCTACTACATAACAGAGCAATATCCCACAGAGGGAGGACATCTCTGAACAGTATTGGCAAGACACTTCAATCCCTCATATAATCATCACTTGCACGTTTTGACAGTGAAATTGACCAGACACTACAGATAATCACAAGGCCTTCTTTAGTTATGTCAGGAATATGTGTGGAAACAACCCAGATATGCTCTGAATTGTTGCATAACAGCACAAAATATGCCAAACCTACGGACATAGCCTACACCCTGGCAGACAGAGTCTGCACAAACATCCCCCCCTTACCCCCCAAGGGTACAGATGCCCATCCCAAATGAATGTAACCTACCTGACATCACAGATGCACAGGTGAAAGGTGCCCTCTCCACAGCAAATAACACAGCATATGTATGGGACCGGACGGTGTCCCAGGCTGTGTCCTACATGAGCTCTGAGTAGAACTGAACACTCACATTAAGTCACTGTTCCAACTTAGCCTTACTACAGGATATGTACCCTGAGAATGGCATACAGATACAGTGCTCCCACTCCACAAAGGTGGTGCCACAACGGACCACAGGAACTATCACCCCATAAGCCTGACTAGTGTGGTAGAAAAAGCTATGGAGTGTATTATCATGGAAGTCATAATCAAAAACATTGTGAGCCTCCAGACAGTGGATCATACACAATTTGGCTTTGTTAAGGGCAGATCTTGCCTCTTACACATAGTTCATATCTTTGAAATGGTTACTGAATCCATGGATGAGGGCAAGGTAGTTCACACAGTCTACCTGTACCTTGCAGAAGCCTGCAACACAATACCCCACTCAGGCATCATACATATGCTTACCAGCTTAAATATCAACCCCTATATCACTAGATGTGTTGCTATCTGCCTCAGGGATGGAACCCACATGGTCAGAATTGCAGGTGCCATGTCCAATTCCAGACCAGTTACAACTGGTGTCTCACTGGGCTCAGTTGTGGGACCTGTCCTGTTCGGTATGTACTTCTCTGAGGTTCAGACTAACACGGGGGGATTATGTCTAACAAACGTCACAGATGACTGCTAACCAGGGGCCATAAGCAACACTGCAGCTGACACATGCTTCCTCCATAAGGGTCTCACAGAGATGGATGCTTGTTGCCAGAGCCATGGCCTCGTGCTAAATGCTAAGACATGCATAGTCATCCCCTTTGGGAAAACAAGGTGCACACAAATCACCACATAAGTGGTAATCCATTAAGTACAGAAGATGTATTTACAGATTTGGGGACCAACATAGATCGTAACCTCTCCTTTGCTAATCACATTGACAGAGTCATTGCAAAGACCTTTATATAGCCCTCCTTATCACATGGGGGTTTGCATGTAGATCATGGGAGGTCATTGTGGCCCTCTACTAGTCACTCATCAGGCCCATGTTTGACTACAATGCCCCTTTTTGGGGTGTACCTTACCCAACACCTGCAGCAACTACAGTGTCCACAACAGTACCTCCCCAAGAGGATCATGGGCTACACACAGATGTCCTATGCAGCTCAACTAAAGGATCTCCAGCTCTACTCAGTTGCTTAATGCCTACTCAGAGGTAATCTATGCCTGATGTACACAGCCATGTCAAACCCAGAAGTAATGGACATGCTCCACCTCATAACATCCAAGACCCTTAGAGCTACACACTCCAGGGACTTAAACCTCAGCACAAAACTAAATAGGACATGCTGCAGGGACAGATTCATTACCCAGAGGCTCCCCTCACTCTGGAATTGAATCCCAATTAAAGTTAGACATAGCCCCTCGCCAACCCTCTTCCAGCAAAATCCAGCTGCATGGATGGGACATTGCAAATTCACCCCTGGGATCTCCACTGTGTCCCTGCTTGACAGAGGCACAGCAAACTAGTTTTAAAGGGTGCCTTCTGTGACCTACTTTACAGAGGCACAGTAGGCTACTCTACTGGGGAGGCGGACGCCAAATACACTCTGCCTAGGCTTATGAATTCCCTAGGGCAGACAGCCTAGTATTGACCTCTGCACCTATGTTTATGTTGGGGATGCACAATATTTGTTGCTGATACTGTTTGCAGGTCTTTATTGCTGTAGCTTTCCCAGTTTCTATGAACAACTTGTGTATCTGCGTAACATGTTTGATCATGACAGGGTTCCAGTATATTAATATATGTGTCTGTTGTCATTTAACTGTGTGCACAGGGCAGATTGCTGGATCGTGGGAGGTTCCTGGCTTAACACATACAACTGCCAGATATGTGTGGCCGACTGCTATACTCAGACATGGCCTAAGTGTGTGAGCATGCCCAGTTCAGGCTTTCCATGGTTTGTTGCCTGACATATGTCTCATTTATCCAAGTGTGTGAGCATGCCCAGTGTGACCTTTCCATATGTTGTGATCTGAAGTCCACTACATTTGTGGCTGTGTGTGAACATGACCACTATTGACATTTATACTGTGTGTGTTGGAAGTCATGTTGTGTTCTTACTGCCAGACTCCTTTGTGTCATAACTCAACAGGGATTGTGCTGTGCCTGCAGGGTTTCCATGGGATAGTTTGCAAAGACTTGTCAACATTCTTTCATACTGGCTGAACACTGCAATACTGTCATGGTGTACTGGTTCAGTACTTTCACTATGGTGCACAGTATCATGGGTTTGAGTCCCATCACTGCTTTAAATGTTCATACTGAGCAGACCAGACTGGTTAAGGGCCAGTTGGGCAACTATGAGCATGTTGCATTTTGTTCAGCTATGGCCTACTTAAACCAGGCTTGTCCAACATTGCTGTGTATTCACCAACTTGGGTGGACATTGCCAAACATTACTCCACATTGACCACAGTTGTACTAGTTGGTGTGTGTGATTCTGTTCATAGGTTCATACTAGGCTATCTGCCCTAGGGCATTTATAATCCTAGCCAGAGTGTGTTTGGCTTTCAACACACATTTTAAGTGGAGTTTGCCATGACATTTTTCAAGGTTAGTATACTGTGCCTCTGTCTAACAGTGACATAGAAGTGATACCCAGGGTAAACCTACAATCTCCCATCCACTCATCAAGATTCCTCTTGAAGAGAGTCAATGAGGGCTAACCTGGAGTGGGAGTTTACTGAAGAGTGGAGGTAGCCTCTGGGTTATGAATCTGTCACTTCGGCATGTCCTATTTATTTCAGTCCTGAGGTTCAGGTCTCTTGAGCACATAGCTTGATGGGATTCTGATTTTCCAAGGTGCAGCATGTCCATTGATTCCAGGTTGGACATGGCTTTATACATCAGGCACAGATCACCTCTGGGCAGGCGGTATGCCACTGAGTGGAGCTGCAGTTTCTTTAACCGGGCAGCAAATGGCATGTGTTTGAGCCCTTTGATCCTCCTGGTGAGGTACTTTTGTGGTCTTTCCAGCTGCTGCAGGTGTCTGATAAGGTACATCCCACAAGGGGCATTGTACTCAATTATGGGCCTGATGAGGGATGAGTAAAGAGGCACGATGACCTCCCCTGATCTAGATGTGAATACCTTCATGATTAGGTGGGCTATATGAAATGTTTTTCTAAACACTTTGGCCACGTGGTTGTCAAATGAGAGATTTGTCTCAACTTGGGTCCCCAGGTCCCTTATCACTTCTTCCATACTTAATGGGTTACCACCTATGTGGTAATTTGTGGGCACTTAAGTTTTGCCAAAGGGGATGACTATACACCTTTTTTGCGTTTAGCTTGAGGACATGGCTCTGGCACCAGTTGTCTGTTTCTATGAGGCCCTTTTGTAGGATGCTTGTGTCAGCTGGAGGGTTGATTATGGCGCCCAGTTTGCAGTCATCTGCAAACTTGTTCAGCCACAGTCCTTCTGTGTTGGCCTGTACCTCCGAGAAATATATACCAAACAAGGGAGGTCCCAGGACTGAGCCTTGTGGGATGCCACTTGTAGCTGGTTTGGGGTCTGACATGGCTCCAGCATTTCTGACCATGTGGGTTCTGTCCTTGAGCCAGTTTGCAACCCATCTAGTGACATAGGGGTTTATATTGAAGCTGGTGAGCTTATCTATAATGACCAAGTGGGGTATTGTATGGAAGGCTTTTGCGAGGTCCAGGTAGGCTGTGTGGACCACCTTGCCCTCGTCAATGGCCTTGGTGACTGTTTCAAATGACTCAACCAGGTTTAAGAGGCAGGATCTGCCCTTAACAAAGCCAAACTGGGTAGGATCCAGTGTCTGTAGGTCCCCAATATCTTTATTTCTGAGGTCCATGATGATCCTTTCCATAGCTTTGCAGACCAAGCTAGTCAGGCTTCTGGGGCAATAGTTTGCAGTATCCATTGAGGCACCACCTTTGTGGAGAGGGACCACTGTTGCTGTACACTGCTCTTTGGGTACATATCCTGTGGTAAGGCTGAGATTGAACAGTGGTTTTATGTTTGTGTTCAATTCTTCTTGGGGTTCATGTTGGACACAGCCCAGGACACCATCTGGTCCCATTGATGCTGTGTGTTTTGCTTTGGAGAGGCTGGCTGTTACCTGAGCATCTGAGATGTCAGGGGGCCAGCACTCTGCTGGGATAGATATTTGCCCTTTTGGGGGGGGGGGAGTTTGCACTGAACCTGTCAGCTCGGATGTTGGCAATGTCTGTGGGTTTGGTGTATTGTTTGTCATTTTGGACTAATTCTGAGCATATCTGGGAATTCCCACCCAGGTTCCTACCATAACTAAAGAAAGCCTTGTGATTATCCTTAGTGTCCTGTACAGTTTTTATCTCAAAGATGGCCTTAGACGATTTTATGTGTGGTAGTTTTTCAATAATACTGATCAGAGATGCCTTTCTTTTTGGGATTTTGCTCTATCATATAGTAGCTTCCTCCTTGTATTGTATGTTTTTTATGGCTGGGGTCCACCAGACAGGATGCCTGCCTTTGGAGGATTGGATCTTGGTTTTATTTGGGATTGCATGATCCATGCATTCCTGAAGGTGTTCATAGAATGCATTTATAAAGGGTTCTGAGGTCTGGGCCATATTTTCCACAGGCACAGGGGCTGTGAAGGATTCCACCTCGGTTTTGAGGAGTGTGACATTTGCTTTAGTGAACATTTTTCACTGTGGTTTTCTGGCCATGGGCTGGGGTCGGGATGTGAATATCCAGTGAGATTACTCTATGGTCTGATCTTACCAGTGAGGGATACACTTCTGGTCTTGGGCATAGAGTCCCCATGTTGGTGATGATCAGGTCCAGTATGTTTTCCCCTCTTCTGGGAGTGGTAGCAAATTGTTTCATAGCATTTGAGTTTATACATTCTAGGAACCTTTGGGCTAGGGTGTTGCAGCTAGGGTAATGCTCCCAGTCTATGTTTGGGTAGTTGAAGTCGCCCAATATAATGGTGTTTGGGGAGACCTTCATATTTTCATGTGTTCTCCAGTCAGCCAAGTGTGGTTCCTGGGTTTAGGAGGGTGGTCTGTAGCAGGCTATGAACTGGAAGGCAGTTTTACCCACTGTTAGTTGCACATGGATAGTCTCTGATGCTTCATGCTGTGCCACCAACCTGGGGGTGTGGGTATCTTTGACAAATATTGATACTCACCCTCCTTTTGTAGTTTGTTCCATGTTTTGTGGCTGTAAAGCATGGTATGAGGTGTAACCTGTTAGTGCTAGGGTGCTCTTGGGAGCCTTGAACCAGGTTTCTGTTACTGCACAGATATCAACATTCTCCATGCTGAGGAGAGTTTGGAGTGCATGCATCTTGCAGTTTAGACTTCTGGCATTGAGTAGCATTACTTCTAGTTTCTTATCCCTTGTGATACCTATGGAGGTGGGTTTGTCTTTTGAGCCTTACCTAAAAAAGGCACTATGGGGTGACAAGAGCCTTTGGCAATATCCAAAAGGCCACAGGTGACAGGTGAAAGCCATCCCTAGTGAAGCATCATGTCTTGTCGAGCATGTCATCCCAGGCTGACAGGCATTGGATCCCCTTTCACTGACACCAATACTTAAGCCAATTGTTGTAATTGATCATCTTGTCTTCATATTGTGGCATCATGTTTGGTGAGGGTAGGATGATACTCAAGGTCATCAGGTTTGCATATACTACATGGTGGTAAATGCTGTTTAGCACTACCTTACATTGCTTAACACATGGCAATCATGCCTCAGGTGGTGCTGCAGGGCTGCCTATGTCGGATGCACATACTACACTCCCTGCACATGTTTGAAAGCAGGTTGTGTCAACTTAGGCATCCCTTTCACTATATGTGGGTCAGAGAGAGGTATCATTTCCAGGGTTCCTACTGAGCCAGTGTATGTGCTATGCGTTGCCTCTTTGCCAAGGCCAAGGCATACTGGGCATGCCTCCTTCTGCCTACTGGGGCAGGCTCAGGTTGTTCCTCCTCCGAGTCACGCTCTGCCTGTGATGGCCTTGGCAATGGTGGGGGGCTGTTTGGCCCAGGCCTATGCTGGTCCTGCTGCAGCTGTTTTCACAGAATCATATTATGTAGCATAGCACATACCATGACAATTTGGGTACATGTAGTTGGTGAGTATTGCAAGGCTCCACCAGATGTGTCCAGGCACCGGAACCATGACTTGAGCAACCCAAACACACGCTCAATTACATTTCGTGTTTGTGCATGTGCCTCATTATGGCATTCCTGTTCAGGTGTGTGTGCGTTTCTGATGGGTGTCATCAGCCACGGCTCCAGTGCATAGCCAGCATCCCCCACTAAGTGACCATGTGGGATGTCCCCATTGGCAAATGTCTGGTACAGCTGCATCAGATGCCAGATATGGGAATCATGGTAGCTTCCAGGGCAGCCAGCACACACATTCATTATTATGCCCTGGGCATCACACATGACCTGGCAGTTGATGGAGGGGAAGCCCTTGCGGTTAATGTAGGCCCTACCCCGCTCACCGGCTGGTGCTTTGATGCATATATGCTTGCAGTCTATTGCACCCACTACCTCAGGGTATTCTGCTATTTGCTGGAAGAGACACATATTGCTGGCCAATACCTCACAGGAATTGGGGAAATATACATGATCACCGACATGTGCTGACATGGCATCCAGGAACTGGTGCAGTACCCTGGATGCTGATGCCTGTGATATCCCCATCATATCACCAGTTGGTCTCTGGAAGGTACCTGTTGCTAGTATTCTTAGGCCAACACATACCTTGGTTTCCACTGGGATGGGTTCCCCTCTGTTGGTTCTGTGTGTGAGGCGTGGCCTGCACAGCTCAACAATTTGCTGCAGGAGGTCTCTGTCCACTCTATAGCGCTCCACTATCTCCAGCTCATGTAACCCCTGGTAGGTGACCCTGGGCCTGTACACTCTTCTCCGTCTCCTCACTGTGGGTTGTCTGGCAGCATTTGCATTTGCATTGCCACCACCCTCAGCATGTTGCATATGTCGCCTTATAACAGCAATGGCAGCCCCTAGCATTTTTTTGTCTGAGTGAAGCTTTTCAGTTTTCACTTCTAGTAGCTTACTCCAGTGTTGCAGTGTCTCTTGAGAGAAACAAACTGCACTGTTGTTTGCAGAGTTTTAAGTGCTGGGCTGGGTTAGTGTTCTGCCTGTGTAATTGCCTGATTCTGATTGTTTTCACCTGCTAGCTCTACCAGTATTCCCTGGTAGCTTCCTACTATTTCTTGTGCTTCCTTTTTCCTTTCTGTTTCCTCAGGGGGGAGTGATGCGCATACAAGCGCAAACATGCTCACAGCAGCTCACACGCACACACACATGCTTAGACGGACTAAAACTTGCTTATTCGGGTTAAAACGTGCGCACACCAGCGCAAACATGCTCACAGGTCTTTACACAACCTTATACATGCTTACTCCAGCTTAAACGCGCACATTCACGCTTTCACGTGCGCACTCTGTCTTACTCGGGTTTACAGGCATGCACACACGCGCATACCCGCTCAGCAAGAAACTTTGGTGTTATCCACAGTATACACCTTCCATTTCTTGGCTTTCCCTGGCCTACCTGTTGACACACCTCTTTCCATGATGTCTAACTGACAGCTGACACATGCCACTCTGCTCCTATGAGCTTCACTACTTTCATACATACCCCATTGTGATGTCACCTATCTCCTACTCTGTTCCTCCCCATATCCTACTCCTACACTCCACTGACTGTGCTCATTTGCTATGTAAAAGTGTGATTCACTATCCTAACACTCATTTACATAGGATTGCCTACTAATGCTTGGTTACATGTCTTAGACTGGGCTTCTCTCCTTAGCAACCCCTACTCGGTGGCCATGTTGTCTTCAGCCTGCTATTCCCTTACATTGTAATTTAAGAATTTTCATAGATTCCACATTTGTGGCTTTTATTTTCTTATTTTATGATGTTTTTAAGTGCACCCTGTTTGCGCGGCGCTGCTCTACACTTAAACATCGGAAATCGCCGAAAAAAAAATATTTTTATTTTAATTTTGCATCTGGGAACATTTCCAGTGGCCGTATATTTGGCCATTGGCATGCTTCCTCAACCATATGCAACCTTTATTTGGAGCTGACAAGGCTCCATTGTGCTATTTGCAAAATGGTACTCAGTTGTCAACTGAGTACATTTCTGCAGCTAACACGGCTCCTACTCGGACAGGCTTGTGCTTCCTGGATCTCAAATTTACCTCATTTGCATGCCTTTCGGCTGCAAGTGAGGTAATTTGCATATCCCAGCCCTGTCCATGTAGGAGTCGTTTTAGGAGCTCTCTTACATGCCCCTACAAGCTGTTCCTGGATCGCTCGTGGGACATGATGGCTGCATGGAATCTTACTCTACTCGTACACTCCGTGCAAGCCATCATGAATCCGGCAGATAGTTTTTCAAAAGAAGAAAAATGTTGTTTCTAAAATTAGGATATGCTGAAAGAAGTGGAATAATTAACTAAGGCTAGAAACATTGTAAGGCTTGCATTATCTGTGCAGCTTACACCAGTACTTCACAAGTGACAGTTACACCATCTGTCCATGATTTTTTTGGTTAACATGCTCTATCTTTATACAAGCAACTTTTACATATGAGAAAGGATAAAAGACATGATGCTACATAAAACTGGAGTTAGGAGAACATCTCCAGCAGTTGGGATTAATATGTAAAGTGACTAGATAGTCATTCAGGTGTAAAAAAACCCTTTGTAGAAATGTCTATGATTACAGTGTCCAACAAGGAAATTAGTAGATAACTGTAAAATCCTCAAATCTATTTTGTTGGAAGGAAAGATATTATGACATTTCAATAGTAAGTCATCTCCTGCAAAGTGGGTATGAATAAGTGTCTCCATGCTTACCTATGTACCACATTTCTAGGGCATTGCCACTGACTGTCTGTAGGGTCTCAGACTGAAGAACATACTCACTGGAAATTCTTCACAGACTGAATGGTCACTAACTTTTCTTACTTAATTGGCTTTTTTTGAACAAAACACAGACCCTTAACTATTAGTCCCTGAAAATGGTGTCCCCAGACATAATTTGAGAAACAGATCATCAGCTTCATCTTTTTTTAAACACCTTTACCGAATTATCATTTGTGACATAGACAATTTTACATTTATGCAACAGTAATCAAACTATATTAACAAATTAGCATTAACAAACATTATAATTCACATATATTACTATATATCATATAACCTAAGCAATATTACATACATTATTAAATTCCTGCCCCATTTTTAAACAAGAAACATTTTTAGTAAACCATCATTTATGACATAAGTAATCATACATTTATATAAATGAAAACAAACCACACTGACACAATCCTAGTTGTAAGCATTTTACATCACAAACCATACTGACATACTCTCAGTTGTAAACATTATACATCCCTTATAATCTACCCAATTATTTTCAGCCAAACATTACATAGCTCATTTAAGTCCTGCCTTCTTTTAAACCTCATTCCTCCCCTATATATATTGTTCCCACAATTCCCATTTTTCCTATGTAGTTTGCTCCTACCCTTTTCTAAATATCGCAATTCCAGTTGCTTTATCTCTGTTACTATATTCACTACTTCTAGTATAGTTTGTTTAGATTTTGATTTCCATTTTCTAGTAATTGCTTTTTTGGCAGCCACCGTATTTAGACATAGCAAGGCCTTAACCATGTCCAAAAAGGCAGGGAATATTGCATTTTTGTTTAGTGGCACATTGTGGTGGACCAGAGAAAATTCATCTTTAGAAAAACAAGCAATGGAAGGACATTGGGTTGGGAGTGTGGGGTTGGCAAGACTGATTTCATATATTCCAGAGATGCCACTAGATTTCCTTTCTGTAATCCTGCATCTGCAAGTGTAAGAACAGAGGAGGGTATGTAATCCAAAGCCTTTAAAAATGATGCAAGGTACGATCGTGAGAAATATGAAAGAATAATTCAATATTCACATGAACATGAACTCATATTTCATAAACAGAAGTGAAAATTATGTGAAATACAAAGTCCTGCTCCAGGTATTATACTTCTGTTTACCATTTTCTTGTCTAATATTTAATAAGTTCTCTCTTACTTCAATACGTAGCAAGCTGCACCCACTAATTACTCTACAGTTAAACCACTTATTTAGCCCCTCTCTGTTCTGCATTGTGGTATTTGTTATTTCTGAGTGATATATTTTGAGATGTGTACTCACTGAAACTCTTATTAGTCATAGTTCACTGAACAGGCCTTCTTCTCTGTCTGCTGTACATGCATGTGATACTTTACAGATACAGTTTTTCTAGTAAAGTGTTTTAATTTTCTGTATGCATTTCATGTCTTTACTTTTCGTACTGACCACATATATTCAACTATGCTATACACCAGAGAAACTGACTTCCATCAATGCATTTGGATTTTGTAACCCTATGAATCTCAATCTGTATTATGATAGTCGAGTTGCCTCTTGCATGTAGCATCTCAAAGCAGACTGCAGGTTTGTTTCTTCTCTTCACTTGTAATTTGCCCAATATGGCAGCTTAACAAATGACACAACATTTGTTTTACTTACATTTAATGCAATACCATTTTTATCTGAACATTCTGACAGCGCATGCAGTAAATTCTTCCTGCAGGTTTATAGAGTCTTGCTTTGAATTTATCTTACATTTTTGTCAGCACACTAGATTAGTGAAATTTATTTTGGTACGTATATAACAGTGGTATATAAAATGAACAGTTGAGGCCACAATACTGACCCTTATAACACTCCCAGAATCATTTTCTCTGCTGTTCCCATTTTGTTTAGTTTTACTTGTTCTTTCCTGTTTACAAATGAGTTAGATACCCAATAAGTTATGTACAGGTTAATTTTTATCAGCAGTAGTTTCACTGCATCTGATGTTTGTGAGACTGATGCTTGACAGAGATGACAAGTTAGTCATAACATTCAAAAGAGAAATTTATTTTGGTACGTATATAATAGTGGTATATAAAGCGAACAGTTGAGGCCATAATACTGACCATTATAACACTCCCAGATTCATTTTCTCTGCTGTTCCCATTTTGTTTAGTTTTACTGGGTAGGATCCAGTGTCTGTAGGTCCCCAATATCTTTATTTCTGAGGTCCATGATGATCCTTTCCATAGCTTTGCAGACCAAGCTAGTCAGGCTTCTGGGGCAATAGTTTGCAGTATCCATTGAGGCACCACCTTTGTGGAGAGGGACCACTGTTGCTGTACACTGCTCTTTGGGTACATATCCTGTGGTAAGGCTGAGATTGAACAGTGGTTTTAAGTTTGTGTTCAATTCTTCTTGGGGGTTCATGTTGGACACAGCCCAGGGCACCGTCTGGTCCCATTGATGCTGTGTGTTTTGCTTTGGAGAGGCTGGTTGTTACCTGAGCATCTGGAATGTCAGGGGGCCAGCACTCTGCTGGGATAGATATTTGCCCTTTTGGTAGGGAGGGAGGGAGAAGTTTGCACTGAACCTGTCAGCTCGGATGTTGGCAATGTCTGTGGGTTTGGTGTATTGTTTGTCATTTTGGACTAATTCTGAGCATAACTGGGAATTCCCACCCAGGTTCCTACCATAACTAAAGAAAGCCTTGTGATTATCCTTAGTGTCCTGTACAGTTTTTATCTCAAAGATGGCCTTAGACGATTTTATGTGTGGCCATAGTTTTTCAATAATACTGATCAGAGATCCCTTCCCTTTTTGGGATTTTGCTCTATCATATAGTAGCTTCCTCCTTGTATTGTATGTTTTTTTTATGGCTGGGGTCCACCAGACAGGATGCCTGCCTTTGGAGGATTGGATCTTGGTTTTATTTGGGATTGCATGATCCATGCATTCCTGAAGGTGTTCAAAGAATGCATTTATAAAGGGTTCTGAGGTCTGGGCCATATTTTCCACAGGCACAGGGGCTGTAAAGGATTCCACCTTGGTTTTGAGGAGTGTGACATTTGCTTTAGTGAACATTTTTCACTGTGGTTTGCTGGCCATGAGCTGGGGTCGTGATGTGAATGTCCAGTGAGATTACTATATGGTCTGATCTTACTAGTGAGAGATACACTTCTGGTCTTGGGCATAGAGTCCCCATGTTGGTGATGATCAGGTCCAGTATGTTTTCCCTCTTGTGGGAGTGGTAGCAAGTTGTTCCATAGCATTTGAGTTTATACATTCTAGGAACCTTTGGGCTAGGGTGTTGCAGCTAGGGTAATGCTCCCAGTCTATGTTTGGGTAATTGAAGTCGCCCAATATAATGGTGTTTGGGGAGACCTTCATATTTTCATGTGTTCTCCAGTCAGCCAAGTGTGGTGCCTGGGTTTAGGAGGGTGGTCTGTAGCAGGCTATGAACTGGAAGGCAGTTTTACCCACTGTTAGTTGCACATGGATAGTTTCTGATGCTTCATGCTGTGCCACCAACCTGGGGGTGTGGGTACCTTTGACAAATATTGATACTCACCCTCCTTTTGTAGTTTGCTCCATGTTTTGTGGCTGTAAAGCATGGTATGAGGTGTAACCTGTTAGTGCTAGGGTGCTCTTGGGAGCCTTGAACCAGGTTTCTGTTACTGCACAGATATCAACATTCTCCATGCTGAGGAGAGTTTGGAGTGCATGCATCTTGCAGTTTAGACTTCTGGCATTGAGTAGCATTACTTCTAGTTTCTTATCCCTTGTGATACCTATGGAGGTGGGTTTGTCTTTTGAGTCTTACCTAAAAAAGGCACTATGGGGGTGACAAGAGCCTTTGGCAATATCCAAAAGGCCACAGGTGACAGGTGAAAGCCATCCCTAGTAAAGCATCATGTCTTGTCGAGCATGTCATCCCAGGCTGACAGGCATTGGATCCCCTTTCACTGACACCAATACTTAAGCCAATTGTTGTAATTGATCATCTTGTCTTCATATTGTGGCATCATGTTTGGTGAGGGTAGGATGATACTCAAGGTCATCAGGTTTGCATATACCACATGGTGGTAAATGCTGTTTAGCACTAACTTACATTGCTTAACACATGGCAATCATGCCTCAGGTGGTGCTGCAGGGCTGCCTATGTTGGATGCACATACTGCACTCCCTGCACTTGTTTGAAAACAGGTTTTGTCAACTTAGGCTTCCCTTTCACTATATGTGGGAGTAAGAGAGAGGTATAATTTCCAGCGTTCCTACTGGCCAGTGTATGTGCTATGCGTTGCCTATTTGCCAAGGCCAAGGCATACTGGGCACGCCTCCTTCTGCCTACTGGGGCAGGCTCAGGTTGTTCCTCCTTCGAGTCACGCACTGCCTGTGATGGCCTTGGCAATGGTGGGGGGCTGTTTGGCCCAGGCCTATGCTGGTCCTGCTGCAGCTGTTTTCACAGAATCATATTATGTAGCATAGCACATACCATGACAATTCGGGTACATGTAGTTGGTGAGTATTGCAAGGCTCCACCAGATGTGTCCAGGCACCGGAACCATGACTTGAGCAACCCAAACACACGCTCAATTACATTTCGTGTTTGTGCGTGTGCCTCATTATGGCATTCCTGTTCAGGTGTGTGTGTGTTTCTGATGGGTGTCATCAGCCACGGCTCCAGTGCATAGCCAGCATCCCCCACTAAGTGACCATGTGAGATGTCCCCATTGGCAAATGAATGGTACAGCTGCATCAGATGCCAGATATGGGAATCATGGTAGCTTCCAGGGCATCCAGCACACACATTCATTATTATGCCCTGGGCATCACACATGACCTGGCAGTTGATGGAGGGGTAGCCCTTGCGGTTAATGTAGGCCCTACCCCGCTTACCGGCTGGTGCTTTAATGCATATATGCGTGCAGTCTATTGCACCCACTACATCAGGGTATTCTGCTATTTGCTGGAAGAGACGCATATTGCTGAACAGTACCTCATGGGAATTGGGGAAATATACATGATCACTGACATGTGCTGACATGCCATCCAGGAACTGGTGCAGTACCCTGGATGCTGATGCCTGTGATATCCCCATCATATCACCAGTTCGCCTCTGGAAGGTACCTGTTGCTAGTATTCTTAGGCCAACACATACCTTGGTTTCCACTGGGATGGGTTCCCCTCTGTTGGTTCTGTGTGTGAGGCATGGCCTGCACAGCTCAACAGTTTGCTGCAGGAGGTCTCTGTCCACTCTATAGCGCTCCACTATCTCCAGCTCATGTAACCCCTGGTAGGTGACCCTGGGCCTGTACACTCTTCTCCGACTCCTCACTGTGGGTTGTCTGGCAGCATTTGCATTGTCACCACCCTCAGCATGTTGCATATGTCGCCTTATAACAGCAATGGCAGTCCCTAGCAATTTTTGTCTGAGTGAAGCTTTTTCAGTTTTCACTTCTAGTAGCTTACTCCAGTGTTGCAGTGTCTCTTGAGAGAAACAAACTGCACTGTTGTTTGCAGAGTTTTAAGTGCTGGGCTGGGCTAGTGTTCTGCCTGTGTAATTGCCTGATTCTGATTGTTTTCACCTGCTAGCTCTACTAGTATTCCCTGGTAGCTTCCTACTATTTCTTGTGCTTCCTTTTTCCTTTCTGTTTCCTCAGGGGGGAGTGACGCGCATACAAGAGCAAACACGCTCACAGCAGCTCACACGCGCACACACATGCTTATTCGGGTTAAAACCCGTGCACACCAGTGCAAACATGCTCACAGGTCTTTACACAACCTTATACATGCTTACTCCGGCTTAAACGTGCGCACTCACGCTTTCACGTGCGCACTCTGTCTTACTCGGGTTTACAGGCGCGCACACACGCGCATACCCACTCAGCAAGAAACTTTGGTGTTATCCACAGTATACACCTTCCATTTCTTGGCTTTCCCTGGCCTACCTGTTGACACACCTCTTTCCATTATGTCTAACTGACAGCTGACACATGCCACTCTGCTCCTATGAGCTTCACTACTTTCATACATACCCCCCTTGTGATGTCACCTATCGCCTACTCTGTTCCTCCCCATATCCTACTCCTACACTCCACTGACTGTGCTCATTTGCTATGTAAAAGTGTGATTCACTATCCTAACACTCATTTACATCGGATTGCCTACTAATGCTTGGTTACATGTCTTAGACTGGGCTTCTCCCCTTAGCAACCCCTACTTGGTGGCCATGTTGTCTTCAGCCTGCTATTCCCTTACATTGTAATTTAACAATTTTCATGGATTCCACGTTTGTGGCTTTTATTTTCTTATTTTATGATTTTTTTAAGTGCACCCCGTTTGCGCGGCACTGCGCTATGCTTAAACATCGGAAATCGCCAAAAAAAATATTTTTATTTTAATTTGGCATCTGGGAACATTTCCAATGGCCATATATTTGGCCATTGGCATGCTTCCTCAACCATATGAAACCTTTATTTGGAGCTGACAAGGCTCCATTGTGCTATTTGCAGAACGGTACTCAGTTGTCAACTGAGTACATTTCTGCAGCTAACACGGCTCCTACTCAGACAGGCTTGTGCTTCCTGGATCGCAAATTTACCTCATTTGCATGCCTTTCCGCTGCAAGTGAGGTAATTTGCATATCCCAGCCCTGTCCATATAGGAGTCATTTTAGGAGCTCTCTTACACGCCCCTACAAGCTGTACCTGGATCGCTCGTCGGACATGATGGCTGCATGGAATCTTATTCTACTCGTACACTCCGTGCAAGCCATCGTGAATCCGGCAGAAAGTTTTTCAAAAGAAGAAAAATATTGTTTCTAAAATTGGGATATGCTGAAAGAAGTGGAATAATTAACTAAGGCTAGAAACATTGTAATGCTTGCATTATCTGTGCAGCTTACACCAGTACTTCACAAGTGACAGTTACACCATCTGTCCATGATTTTTTTGGTTAACATGCTCTATCTTTATACAAGCAACTTTTACATATGAAAAAGGATAAAAGACATGATGCTACATAAAACTGGAGTTAGGAGAACATCTCCAGCAGTTGGGATTAATATGTAAAGTGACTAGATAGTCATTCAGGTGTAAAAAAAAAACCTTTGTAGAAATGTCTATGATTACAGTGTCCAACAAGGAAATTAGTAGATAACTGTAAAATCCTCAAATCTATTTTGTTGGAAGGAAAGATATTATGACATTTCAATAGTAAGTCATCTCCTGCAAAGTGGGTATGAATAAGTGTCTCCATGCTTACCTATGTACCACATTTCTAGGGCATTGCCACTGACTGTCTGTAGGGTCTCAGACTGAAGAACATACTCACTGGAAATTCTTCACAGACTGAATGGTCACTAACTTTTCTTACTTAATTGGCTTTTTTTGAACAAAACACAGACCCTTAACTATTAGTCCCTGAAAATGGTGTCCCCAGACATAATTTGAGAAACAGATCATCAGCTTCATCTTTTTTAAACACCTTTACCGAATTATCATTTGTGGCGTAGACAATTTTACATTTATGCAACAGTAATCAAACTATATTAACAAATTAGCATTAACAAACATTATAATTCACATATATTACTATATATCATATAACCTAAGCAATATTACATACATTATTAAATTCCTGCCCCTTTTTTAAACTAGAAACATCTTTAGTAAACCATCATTTATGACATAAGTAATCATACATTTATATAAATGAAAACAAACCACACTGACACAATCCTAGTTGTAAGCATTTTACATCACAAACCATACTGACATACTCTCAGTTGTAAACATTATACATCCCTTATAATCTACCCAATTATTTTCAGCCAAACATTACATAGCTCATTTAAGTCCTGCCTTCTTTTAAACCTCATTCCTCCCCTGTATGTATTGTTCCCACAATTCCCATTTTTCCTATGTAGTTTGCTCCTACCCTTTTCTAAATATCGCAATTCTAGTTGCTTTATCTCTGTTACTATATTCACTACTTCTAGTATAGTTTGTTTAGATTTTGATTTCCATTTTCTAGTAATTGCTTTTTTGGTAGCCACCATATTTAGACATAGCAAGGCCTTAACCATGTCCAAAAAGGCAGGGAATATTGCATTTTTGTTTAGTGGCACATCGTGGTGGACCAGAGAAAATTCATCTTTAGAAAAACAAGCAATGGAAGGACGTTGGGTTGGGAGTGTGGGGTTGGCAAGACTGATTTCATATATTCCAGAGATGCCACTAGATTTCCTTTCTGTAATCCTGCATCTGCAAGTGTAAGAACAGAGGAGGGTATGTAATACAAAGCCTTTAAAAATGATGCAAGGTACGATTGTGAGAAATATGAAAGAATAATTCAATATTCACATGAACATGAACTCATATTTCATAAACAGAAGTGAAGATTATGTGAAATACAAAGTTCTGCTCCAGGTATTATACTTCTGTTTTCCATTTTCTTGTCTAATATTTAATAAGTTCTCTCTTACTTCAATACGTAGCAAGCTGCACCCACTAATTACTCTACAGTTAAACCACTTATTTAGCCCCTCTCTGTTCTGCATTGTGGTATTTGTTATTTTTGAGTGATATATTTTGAGATGTGTACTCATTGAAACTCTTATTAGTCATAGTTCACTGAACAGGCCTTCTTCTCTGTCTGCTGTACATGCATGTGATACTTTACAGATACAGTTTTTCTAGTAGAGTGTCTTAATTTTCTGTATGCATTTCATGTCTTTACTTTTCGTACTGACCACATATATTCAACTATGCTATACACCAGAGAAACTGACTTCCATCAATGCATTTGGATTTTGTAACCCTATGAATCTCAATCTGTATTATGATAGTCGAGTTGCCTCTTGCATGTAGCATCTCAAAGCAGACTGCAGGTTTGTTTCTTCTCTTCACTTGTAATTTGCCCAATATGGCAGCTTAACAAATGACACAACATTTGTTTTTCTTACATTTAATGCAATACCATTTTTATCTGAACATTCTGACAGCGCATGCAGTAAATTCTTCCTGCAGCTTTATAGAGTCTTGCTTTGAATTTATCTTACATTTTTGTCTGCACACTGGATTAGTGAAATTTATTTTGGTACGTATATAATAGTGGTATATAAAGTGAACAGTTGAGGCCACAATACTGACCCTTATAACACTCCCAGATTCATTTTCTCTGCTGTTCCCATTTTGTTTAGTTTTACTTGTTCTTTCCTGTTCACAAATGAGTTAGATACCCAATAAGTTATGTACAGGTTAATTTTTATCAGCAGTAGTTTCACTGCATCTGATGTTCGTGAGACTGATGCTTGACAGAGATGACAAGTTAGTCATAACATTCAAAAGAGACTGCCCATCATAAAAATACATGACAAATACAGATATAAATCTATATATTTACACAAAGAGTCACTGCATTCTTTTGTCCCTCTCCCACTGCAAAAGAGAATAAGCTGCAGTACATTAAGTGAACCTCTTACCCCTGCACTCAACCTATTACCCCTAAACTCATCCTCTTACACCTGCACTCAACCTCGTCACCCTAAACTCAGCCTCTTACATCTGCACTAAAACTCTTACTCCAGCACTCAACCTCTTACACCTGTACTCAACTTCTTATGCCTAAACTTAGCTTGTTACACTTGCACTCAACCTCTTACCCCTGCACTCAACCTCTTACACCTGTACTCAACCTCTTACCCCTAAACTCAGCCTCTTACACCTGCACTCAACCTCTTACTCCCAAACTCAGCCTCTTACACTTGCACCCAACCTCTTACCCCTGCACTACTAGCAAAGGCTGCCTCAGCTGAAGTATAATTAGACAGGGAGTGCAGTCTGGCCTTATTCTATAGCCAACATTAGGCACTCTGGCAGGGGAGGCTACAATCAGTAAACAGAGTTGGGCACACAGCAGTGCAGCAATGTAAACCTTGCCTGGCAGCAGTCTATAAGCTCTCTCAGCATTATATGATATTGTTACAATAGGGTACAGTACATCAGCACTATGCATAACTTGTATCTGCACAAGGTGCTCAGGTACAGCGCTATGTGGTGTTCACCCTACATTTTACATAGAGATGCATGCCTGCACTGAGCTGATGTGAATGAAAGATGCATGCAGTGAAAATCGTTGGTCAGGCTAATACCCAGAAAAGTGCGTGGTGTAGCTCATGAAGCCTATAAACTGTATCATACTCATACTTGTGATTATTGGTATCGTATCTGGGTTAGATACTTAACAACTGATGTCACAACAAAATGGAGTCTTGTACTGTACAAGCCCTTTTGGTCTGTACTGAAGTAAGTACAGTCCCCACTTGGATGTCTGTGCTTTAATGAATTGTTATGCAGCAACAGAACAGCAGTGTCAGGGCTTTACAGGTAGCATGACAGCAAACCAATGTCCTTGTGTGTGTGTGTGTGTGTGTGTGTGTGTGTGTGTGTGTGTGTGTGTGTGTGTGTGTGTGTGTGTGTGCGTGTGTAGAAATGTTTGTAAATATCTGAGTACAGGTAGCAGCTGTTTGTGTACTGAAAGCAAAAACATTATCATGAAAAAAGGATGGCTAGATCTGCCTTCACAGCAGTACAGTGGTGTATGCTATGCTAGGGTACCACTGCAAAAGCGATGCAATGCAATTTCAGTAGACATTTTTGGTACATAATACAGATTTTGTAAATTATGTTACGCCTGTTGTTCGTGCTTTGTAGTTCATCAGAATTTGTGAAGCAGATCAGCTCCCATCATGGTGTTCAGTAACTTATCATTTGTCCCAATCCCCTTCAATAAATCACGCTAAAATGGCATATAACAATGTTTTATTAAAACATTCTTAATTACAACTTTATTGAAAAACATTCATAGATTTATTAATCACCACATAAACATCCATATAACAATTTAACAGGCAGCATATCCCTCTCACACTGCCACAAACTAAGTAGCGTTACCTCAACTGCTTGCTTACTCTCACTTACCAGAAGCAGTGTACCACCACTCACTTCCATACCCAACAACCTCCTTGCAATCTAACACCCAACACCAGAGGGGGAACAAAAGAGGGACAAGATTGCAAGGTCATGCCTAAATCTGAACGTCTAACTCAGCTACTCTCACATAAAACCACCTAAACCCCTCCTCACACTTCCTCCCCAACCATCATCCCTTTAAGCTTAACCCTTCCTTGTCCACTACTCCAACCAACCCTTCCCCTTCCTATTCAAACACCACATCTCCCCCAAAATCTATATATGCCCTTTACCTACCCTTCCCCTAACAGACTACCTACTGAAGGTGTCTCTGGACAAATTGGTTTGTTCTCAAACCTCATTTCTACATGGTATCCTTAAACCAGGTGTTGATATTTTCTCTACAGTTTCCACAGATTGGCTGTACATAGTGTCGACCATGTCTCTCGTGTATCGCATTACAAACTGCATGCTTTACTGCTGGCTGCTGCAGAGCACATTTGCAATATTCAAGAATTTCTCTGGAATTGCTTCTTGTACAGTATGGAGTGTATCTTTTTATGTTGCAGAGATCAGAATAAGTCAAATATGTGGCTATGCTGATTGGGTTTATGATCTGCATGAATTACATGTGTTCATGCTGTTAACAAAGCCATTCTTTCTCTTCCTCTATGATGTTTTTATTCCTTTCGTATATGTGATTCTTTTTTCCTGGTCACCTTTATTTTCCCATTAACTGTTTTTCTACCCTTTCTTTTGGTTTGTCCTTTTATCTCTCATCCCCTTACCTAGACTATGTAACTACACTTTCACATACAGATGATGGGCTTTTCTTTCTCATCTCTCTACATTTTTAATTTAGTTTTTTTTTCTCTCTTTTCAGCCAAATAAGTACATTGGTCCTTCACAGTGTCTTTTCAGCTAAACCCAAGCCACAGAAGTAAATTCAATACATACAGACATTTTAGAGGGGCATTTTTTTGTGGTGAGAGTAATGGGAGAATAGTAGAATATCTAGAAAAAACCCATGATGACATGTTGAGAACATCCAAACCACAGAAACATCAGTCAGAGGTCATGACCAAACTATGGACCCTAGAGCTTTGAGGCAGAAAACAACCACATAAAAAAACACTATTGTAATTTGTACATAGCCCAAGCATTAAAGCACCCATGTCTCTTTTCAAAATGCATTCTCTTCATTACTATGTCATTATTGTTTTCAGTTCAAAAGACTTGCAGAGCTTTACTTTGACTTACACCATTGTATTTCTGTGTATTGGTGAATCATTTTCTCTTGTGACTTCATTTGTGTGTGTGTGTGTGTGTGTGTGTGTGTGTGTGTGTGTGTGTGTGTGTGTGTGTGTGTGTGTGTGTGTGTGTGTGTGTGTGTGTGTGTGTGTGTGTGTGTGTGTATATATATATATATATATATATATATATATATATATATATATATATATATATATATATATATATATATATATATTTTTTTTTTTTTTTACACTGTTGTCAAAACTTACAGTGTTTGTTCTAAGAATAAGACCTCATAATGTAAAGTATGGGGGCTCACATCAAAGAAAAGTGAACTTTGTTCACTGGTTTGAGAGTGCAGTATAGCCAATAGTATTATTTCAGGTAGCTTGTAGCTATGTAAAAACACTGCTTCATTTGCCCCAGAAAATTCATGCATGTGAATTTCTTCACTAGGCTCTGGAAAGACTTCCAAAACATCTGAAAGTCATCAAGAACACCACAAAGCCTCAGAATGTAACAAAGTTGAATGACAGCAGAAGAAAAATAGCCCAGTTCAAGACAGTAGTGTTTTCAACATGTGTGACATGAAAATGCCTTTCACTTTCTTTTGCTCCCAGCATTACATCGTAAATTATTCATCTACTGAGTGCTTTATAATTAGGAAGCCATGAAACTTTCTAGAACTGAAAAAAAAAACTACCTACTATTGACGAATCTTGTAAATAATCTGTCTTTTCCTATACATTTTAATACTGGCTTTGTTCATTTTATCGAACAAACGCACATTAATAGCTACTGTATGTATCCATCTAAATTTAACAAGACTTCATTCATCTGACATGTACAGTACCCTATGTCTTTACCACATGTACTTTTTATTAATATTTACTATGCTAATCAACAGTAATAATATCTGCTACAGTTGATGACAGCCCAACATTTACATTTCCTTCTTTCTCTCAAAGTCCTGTATCAGTGGGATGTTTGCTGCATTTCCATTAATACCTTTTCCACGCCCTCTATTTTACTCCTCTGTTGTGTTATAAAGTTTCTTTTTCTGGCTATCCTCCACTCACCTGCTGTGCAATAGTGTGTCCTATTTCACACTCACCAGCTGTCCCATTTGCATCAGCTCTACCCTTTTCCATATATTATAGTTTTTTATCACCTGTTACCAGCATTGTCTGATTTCTCTACAGTCCAAAAACATGAACTAATTTACTCTCTGTTCCACAATGCCAACACTCATTAGTTTTCTGTCCTTCATCTACAGTATTTCTGATATATAATGACACCTATAAAGTACTCTTATATGTTGCTCCCTGATTCCTGTTAACCACTTTATACTCCAAATTCCATATGAACTCCAATTCCTCATTAGTCCACTCACAACCATTCAACTACCTAAATAATAAAGCACCTGAAAGGGCAGGCAAGCTAAGCTTATTGTCATCTTCTGCCATCAAACAACTGCAATGTAATTTATTGCAATATAATATAATGTTTGAAATTACCTACAAGGTGCGCGCGCGTGTGTGTGTGTGTGTGTGTGTGTGTGTGTGTGTGTGTGTGTGTGTGTGTGTGTGTGTGTCCATATTTTTCCAATGGACTGGTATCCTGTTCAGAATCACTTTTGTTGCCATGTGCCTACTGAATGCTATCATAGGTTCCAGCTTCTCTGTAATCCTAAAATGTCTTAAGACATCATTCAGATAATGAATGCATACATGAAAAAAAAGCATTTACTTATGTTCTTTATTTTTCTCCTGAGATAGTTGTATACAATTCAGCCATTCTCCTTGCTTTAAGCAAGCCTCCTACATTAATGTGTCAGTTCTGACTATGCCTTTTTGCTCATATCATTTATACCAGCCATTCCACAGGCATTTCCATGCCTACTTCCACCTCTTACATGACAGACAGGTGTCTCCATTCAGCCTCTGCAAAAAATTGTTGTGAGTTTTTTTACTACTTTTGTACCCTTGAGACCCAATACCCTCCCACACACCCCTGACTTTAGGCAAACCCTCAGTCTTCATCTACACATCCTAGGTCTCTCACCCTTCCAAACACAGCTGTCACATATTTTCTGTAGTTCATCCAAGTTATAATCTTCAATAGACCAGTGAACATCATTAGCAAATAATAGAGTCTGGCTGAAATCATCTGTTTCATCATATTTATTTTACCATTTAAAGAACCACTTAATCCTTCTATCTTCCTATTAAATACTCATACATCTTCTCTCATGTTATCCCTTGAAGCTTTTCTTCTTTAGATTTACTATTATCCCCCATACTTGTAGTCTCAGATACATTATTCTTTGGAACCTCCCATATTCTAATCAGTGTTATTGTTTAGATTACATTCAGTTTCTGATTCTGCATTAAGGGTCAGACTCATTCGTTACTGGTCCAATACCACTTGTAAAATGAAATGTCTGCCATTAAAATGCAATTGTCTGCAAACCAGCTAAAGAAATCCTTGCTCTTACCTTCCCCCTCTTCAGTCTCCCTGTTAGGATCTCTGTTAGTAACAGGAATCTGTTTAGGGATAGCTGACATTGCTTCATTGTTATGGTTCTTCCCCATAAACCTCTCTCTTCTTTTTACCATATCAGTTTTTGGCATGATGTGTAAAACTTTCACTCATCCTTGGAGGTTCTTGCCTATACCCACAAGAGATAGTACATGAAACAAAATGGCCCTTGACTAAGTTGAATGCCTTTTTATATCACACATAACAACTTCTACCTCTCTAACCCTATGCACCCAAGTCATGACTGAAAAGGGTCTGTAGACCAACTTACTGCCAACAAATGGCAAACAAACATATAAACAAAGACTGAATAAATACATAAAACTCCATCTCATTTGTTTCTATGTTATGTGTAAATGTACATGATTACCATCAATTACCCACCAACTGCATTCCTTTAATAAATCTCGCCTGTATTCCATGTCAGCCTTAGAAGTATCTACTGCCTAATACATTATCTAGAAATGCTGTATCTGCATTTATTAGTTAAACTAGCAGGTAGTTGTTCTGATTCCCACTTGTCCCTCTCCTATAGGGACAACAAGATTACTCTAGTTTCCTTCAATGATCCTTTACCTGTCCCATTTCTTTTTAATTCAGTTGGAAACCCATCTATCTGTACTCACAGCTTTATCACCATTCATACTTTAAATTACATTCAAGATTTCATTCTTAGTAATATGTCCACCTAGTTCTTTATTTTGTTCCCATAATTTAAGTTTATCTCATTTGGGCTGTTGATGAATCTCACCATGGTTCTTTCTTTGATATTAAATTGATTTATACAGTTCCCTTTCATTTTAATATCCTCTTGTAAGAGATGTTTTATGGGTTTGATACAGCTCCCATTAGAGGTATGCTATGACAGTTCTTACTGTACTATCCTCTTGTAAAAGCCATTCTCATGCATCCAGCAGATTGTCAGTCAGTAACTCCTCTCCTCTGTATCAGTCTTCACATGAGACATGTCTTCCCTCAACCACCCCCATGAATTTTCTTCTTGAGTCTACCAAAACCCCTTTTTAATCATCAGTTCAGTTTCCCCACCTCTGGTGTCTGACAAATTTAAGTGACATCTAACTTGTTCCTCCTCCTCCACCCAGCCCTCTACTCTTTCCACTCATCCATCTATTTTTTTTTTTCAAATAACTTTTAGATGTCATTCTAATCCTCTAACATGTGAGTGCTGGGCCAGTCTCCACTGTCCCACTTCTACCATGACTCTCACTCTAAATGCTGCCTTTACACCACCCATCATTCAACACCTAACCCTCATTGTTCTGCTTTGTTATTTCTTCTGCTACTCCTTTCATGCTCTCTTAGTGCTCTCCATTTGTTCCCTTCACTCTGTTCTACATCCACATCTCTGTTCTTGCATCTATCACATTTTGTACCAGTTCAATTAACACTAGTATGTGCTCTAACAAACACCCTTCCTAAATGTCTACTGAACTCATTTTACACTAAAAATTAATATGTTATTTTGTCTTTCCCATACTGGCCCTTGGAAAAAAAGTGCAATTGTGTTTCCTTTATGCTACTCCCTGTAAATATCACTCCATTCACCTAGCCCTTTTGATATACTTAACTTTTTCCTGTCTTCTTTTTTGATGCTCTTTCTTCTCTTCTTCTCTGTCCACCTGGAGAATTTAAGGTTACACTGAAGTGGCCCCTGTTATATGCATCTTTGGTTTTCCTCTTCTGTCTTTCCATGCCTCAAAAAAAAAAACTTTAATGGAAGCCTTTTCCATTCACATTGAGACCATATATAGTGCCAGTCCTCTACATTCTGCTGTTTACCTTCCTCTCCCAAGTAATCCACCTGTTAACAACACTTGTCATATTCTTCCTGGTCCATTTTGTCATACCTTTCTTAAAATGATTGCCACCCCTTTCTTCTCTCATCTGCAGTATATAATCTGTCTCAAACACTGGGAAATCTTTAGTTTGCAATTTCCAGAAGTTTTTAAGCTTCAGTTTGTTTTCCCAGAGAAGTTCTATATCCCATTTCCCTCTCAGCCTTTGTAAAACTCTACCGCTTTTATCAGACCTGATTCCCCTGCTACACTACATTTAATTATCTTTATTTCCTCATCCATATCTTTGGTCTCCTGACTCTTTCCCCCTTTTCCCCTTCCCTCATAATTTGCCTATCCCAGTCCTACCTCTTCATCCACACTCTTAGGTACCATATACCATATACCTCCTGTTTGGCATATACTTCTCAGAAGTACAGGCAAGCACGGAAGATCTGTGGCTGACTAAGTTTGCGGACGACTGTAAACTGGGTGCTACAATAGAGTCTCCGGCCGACATGGAGATCCTCCAGAAGGGCCTAAATGAGACTGATGCATGGTGTCAAAGCCATGGTCTCAAGCTAAATGCAAAAAAAATGCATAGTAATCCCCTTTGGAAAAAACAGAGTACCCGCAAACTACAACATAGGAGGTAATCCCCTGAAATCTGAAGAAGAAATAAGGGATCTAGGGACCCAAGTAGATAGTCAGCTTTCCTTTGATAACCATGTTGCCAAAGTGGTTAGAAAATCCTTCTATGTGACTCGTCTGATCACGAAAGGGTTTGCATCAAGATCTAAGGATGTAATGGTGCCCCTCTACTCTTCCCTCATAAGACCCATTATTGAGTACAATGCACCAATTGGAATGTACCTGGCTAGACATCTCCAGCAGCTGGAGAGACCACAGAGGTACCTAACCAAGAGGATTACTGGCCTCAAACAGTTGCCCTATGCAGCATGATTGAAAAAGCTAAGACTGTTCTCTGTTGCATACCGCTTTCTCAGAGGTGATCTCTGTCTAACGTACAGAGCCATGTCCAACCCAGAATTGTTGAACATGCTCCATCTTGCACCAAACACGAAACCTGGCTCCACAATAAGTCGGCTGACACAGCAGTTGAGTAACAACGCAAGATAAAATCCTTGACACAGTTTATTTTAAGCGTTTAAAACAGTAAAATCCACTTTTTGTCGAGCGCAATCTCCCAACTTCCTCAGAACAAACATGGGCATACAAAACACACATCTTTTTATATTTGGTTAATTATCCAGTTAAATGGTTAATTAAATAATTAAGTAATCAACCATATAGTACATTCATTAATTATTCCGTAAAGTTGCTACATAACATTACTGACTTGATGCAGGAAACTTGACATTTTACGTGAACTAGTGGATAAATAAATAAATAGTGAATGAATAAATGAATACATATGTACATAAATAGTTCAAACAATATGGCAATGAATTTCCTGGTAAATTGCCAGTTGTATTAATGTAGAGTATGAATGTTCTCCTTTTACCCTATAAAATACATAATGTAAAAATGTTGGATATAAAAATACTGGATATAAAATTAATAATAATAATGAATGTGCTATGTCTCACAAACGTAAATGAAACATATGTATTAAAAAGTATATGCTGAGAAATTGTTTTACAGTAAAATTGAAGCTCTATATGCTTAGAGAGTTGTGAATAGCTTGTTCACAGGCTTCCCGCCCCGAACTCTTAAACATCCACTCGCGTATATATTGCTACTATCGTTGCTACTGTAAGGTACTGTATATGAAAATAGTATTAATCAGCGTAATTTATACTAAAGGGTGAATGAAACATATATTAAAAAATTGTTTTACACTAGGTTCCAAGCTCTAAATGCTTGGATACCTGTTTTTAAACCTGTTCACAAGGTTCCCACCCTAACTTCTAAAACAAGCGCTCGCTAAATTTGCAGGGCTTGGTATATTTACACAACTAGCAGCATGTTCACGGGGTTTAAAGAGTTATAAGTAACTTATTCACGGGCTTCCCGCCCCAAACTCTTAAACATCCACTCGCGTGTATTTTCTCCATTGCTACTGTGAAGTGCTAAATATAGAGGTAGTAGTAATCAGCGTAATTTAAACTGGAGGATGAATGAAACATGTGTTAAAAAACTATTTTGCATTGCGTTCCAAGCTCAATATGCTTGGACACCTGTTATTAACTTATTCACAAGGTTCCCTCCCCGACTACTAAACCAAGCGCTCGCAAGGTTTGCAGGGCTTGATGTATTTAAACAACTAGCAGCATATTCACGGGTTTCTGTCCCGTTTGAACAGACATTTATACAAAAAGCATAAACACTTACTGTCTTTTAAACAGTAGCAATCCGTTCTCAAAGAAAACGACCCCCTATATATTTTATCAAGTAAATATAACCTCCATTAACAACTAGAATTAACGAAATAAAAAGGATAAAAACACTGAAAAATCAGAAACAATCAACTTATAAGTGAATCGATTAAGCAAGTTAAGTTGTATTTGTACAAGTCGATTGAATATATATATAGTGTACAATGTATTAATATAATAAAATATATTGAATAAAATATATTGAATAAAATATAAATAAAATATTATATTAAATAACTGTTGAATAAATAAATAACCAAACTAAGTAGATGAATTATTACCATTCTACTATATCAAATGTCATAAAATTTCATCTATAGATGTTATAAAATGTCATACAATTTCATCCATAAATATATGTAGAATAATGGGTACACTCCGTATAGCCAAATAAAAACTAGCAATTCCTTAGAGTTTTGAAGATATTCCCCAGGATTCACGAAGCCTCCGTGTAAGAGTTATAACCACCGGGGGGCAGTTCGGGGAGCACAGTTTTGAATTTTGGACTGCTAATCCACCAAGTCAACAGGTCCAGGACGTAGCCCAGGCCACCCCAAAGCGCCCCCCCGAAGGAAAAGGGCCCAAAAAAACAACAACGATCCAGGAAAAGGAAAAACACCCAAAACCCGCCCCCACGATATAAAAAAAAAAAAATTTTAAAAATGAAAAAATTTTTTTAAATTGTGATTTTAATGAGGGGTTTCCAAAATTACTTCATTTAAAAAAATTTTAAAAAACCGGGGCTGCGGTGGTTTGGGCGAAGAGCAGGCTTTCGGGTTTCAGCCCCCCCAAAAAAAGAAAAATCAAAAAAATCCCTAAAAAAAGTAACTAAAAAAATTTTTAAAAGAAATGAAATACCCCAAATTGAGTGTGGGGTCAAAAGAAAAAATCCCAAGTACATGTGAAATTTTAAACAAGTATGCTTGGGGTAAAGAGTTTTAACGGGTAAAATACCCTAACAGGGGAACTGCTGAATTTTTCCCCCTGGATAAAATGCGGAAGAAATGGGGAAAACCCAACCTTTGCAGCCCCCCGAAAAAGTAACCGGGGGGAAGTTGAGAAATAAAAATGTTTAAAAACCCTGTGAAATCTGAAAATAAAAGAGTGGGGATTGAAAGGATATAACCCCGTAAACAGCCATAAGCCAAAAGGGTACCAAATCTAATAGTAAAATGGAAGAAAAAAATAAGATGTGGGGAAAGTTATAAATTTCCAAAAAGGCCAATACAGTGGGGGGTAATAACCCCGGGGGAATAAAGAAAAACGAGTAAAACAGATGAAAATGGGGGGTGGAGATTCCCACACAATTGTTAAGTGGTTGGGCCGGGCCCCTGAAATTGACCCAAATCGGGGAGGTCCTCGGGGGAATACGGGATGGGAGGTTGGGCTATATCCACCATCCACAGGGTTAAAGGATTAGCATGTACCCCAGGGACCTGAAAAAAGCGGGAAATGAATTTGGGATGGGACCCCAAAAAAGAATGAGTAAGTAACATTTAAAGTTGAAAAAATTAAATAGCTGTATTAGGAGATGTGTATTAATTTGCTTTTTTAATTACAGCTATGTTTTGGAAACCCAAGGTATATACTTCTTCCCCCACTATAACCATACCATAACGTGAAAATGTATGCATCACAAAAATGCATTGTCGTGGAATAAAATTGAAAGTCTGTTGATGAAATTTGTTTTTACAAGAGTTTTGCCTTAATTTAACCTCATGTGTTGACTTATTCTGTAAAAATCCCCTGTAAAAAAATGCACCCTGCAAGGTGAAAATATCTGGGTGTTTGGGTTTTAAAAAATTTTGGGAAAATACTAAACATGCGAATAATGGGGAATGGTTTTAAATTATTTTAAAACTGTAAAAAAAACCTAGAAAACCAATAGAAAAAGAAAGAAGGGGGTTAGGGCCATTCCACTCAGTGAATCCCCTGAAAAAATTTCGAGTCGACTGTGCTGTGCCAAAACCCGAAAACGTTCAAATGGCTGCTCGGGAAGTTTTCCCAAAATCAATATTTTGTCCGCTGTTGCAAAAGGAGTTTGTCTGTTACCCACCCAGCTCAGCATTAAACAAAGACCCCTGTGGCTAACAAAGCAGAAGAATTGATGAAGAACCCATAAAATGTTTTTGTGGATAACAGTCCCCCCGTTGAAATTTTTCTATGGCTGATTAAACGTAGTGTAATAACTGTATAAGTGTACGCTTGTTTGTTTTCGGTTTAAATAATTTTTCTTCCCCCACCCTATCCCACAAAAACCCATTCCACTGAAAAAAAAAAAAAGGACTTTGTCCGGGGAAAATTTTTCGCTTTACATCTGCCCTTTCCACCACACCTATGGCCTGGCCATCAATTCCCCCATTTGGGCTTTTACCAAATTATGTTGTTTGCACCTTTAAAGGGGGAAAAGGTTTTTTTAAGGGGTCAACACCAAAATTTAATTTAATATGCACCCCCCTGTTGCTAATGAAAAAAAGGGGGAAGGCGGGTTCCACACCCCCTTTCCCCACCCAGGGGGGGTCCCTACTGTCCTACCCCCCTGGGGCCCTTCCACCCCCGGGGGTCCCCCCCTCTCAAGGTTGCCGGGAGATAACCACCCTTAGTTTGGGGTAAATGGGGTTGCCTTGGGAGCTACCGGGGGCCAAGGGCATCCCGGGCCCCCTCCCCCCCAAACCCCCCCGGGCAAAAAACGTCAACTCCCTAGGGGGGGTTATTTCCACTTTGATTGGGGTCGGGGCTCGGTTCCCAAAAGCAATTTTAACCCCCCCACTGTATCCCCCCGACCTTGTTTGTTTTGCTGTTTACCTACCCAACCTATCCCCAGCTGTAATATTCATGAATAAATGAAAAAAAAAGGGTTGTACCCAGAAAAAATTACCCCAACTAGTGATTCCAAATGTTTGGACAGGAACCCACTTTCCAATTGGGGGCTTAAAAAGTATTATTGTTGCGAACCCTCTCAGGGTAAGGGCCCCCCATTTACCCCAAATTTAAAAACCATTTTTTTCTAAAAAAAATGGGAGGGGGAAAAAGGGAACTAAAATTGAAAAAACGCAGGCTTTTAAAATCCCGGGTTCACTTTTGGGGGTGTAATTTGATTAACTTGAATGTTTTCACAAAAAACCCCTGTTGAGCCCAAAAGTAAACTTTTCCAGAAAAAGTGTTTCAGAAATTGCCAAAAAAAAAAAAATGTGGAAAATTGAAAAATTGTACCATGACTTTCCACAACCATATTTAAAAGAAAGGAAAAGAAAAACAAAAGTGGAATAAAAGGGATAAGATTGAAAGACAAAACAAAATGAAACATCAAAACTTGGACCTAAATATTAAAAAAGGCCCAAAAAAGGGAATACATATGCCCCAAAAACCCCAAACATTAAAAACTCAGCTACCAAATTTTAAGGGGGACCACTGAAGTAATTTGGGGACAAACCCAAAACCGAAATTCTGGGTTTCCAAAAAGCAGAAATAAAACCCTTTTTTTGGAAACCCACCAATTTTGAATTTTTTGTCACCTGGATTACAAGGGATCCAAGGTGTGAAAAAAAAATGGAAAAGGGGGAAAGCTGAACTAAGGGCCCGACACCACCAAAAAGTGTGAAACAAATGAAACCCCAAGAACAATAAAAGAAAAAGGGGAAAAAGGGAACCCACAAACCAATTAACAGAGGAAAAAGTTTGGGGTGTGGGTTACAAAACCAATAGTTCAGGAAATGGAAAATGTTTTAGGAATGGTTAATTAAACATGGAAAATGGGAAAGTACCAACCTACATCAAGACACCACGGGCATAAAAGATGGTCCTTTTGGCCTTAAAAAATCCTGAAAGGGCACCACCACACATTAAATAGATTTTTATTCAGTGAAACCATTAGTACAAAACGGGGAAAAAATGAATGGGGGAATTTTTTCTAAACAATGGTTGAGAGGCCAAACCACATGCATTGCCAAGAAAACACAGGTTCCCCTTAAACTCCTTTTACTCAAATTTTTTATGCACCTGAAAACGTGAGAACGAACAGAAAAGGGAGAAAGAAAGCGGAACAAGGGCAGGGGAACGGGGCATAGCAGAAAAAAAATTTTTCCCCAGCCACAGCTTTTTTATTGCCCCCCTGGAAGGAGGAGGACAGAGAAGAAGAAAAAGAGGGACAAAACAGAGAAAGAAACTAATTAAGCAACAAAACAAATTGTTCAGCCGTACCAAAAGTAAAGGGGAAGTGGAAGGGCAGGCCCAACAGCAACAAAAGAGCTGTACAAAAAAGGAAATGTAAAGAATCTATGGCAATACTGTGTTATTGTAGGTTGTATCCTTTGTAAAATTTTAAAGGGAAAAACAGTATGTAAGGTTACAAAATTTGTTGTGAACATTATGTGACAATAATTTTGGGTTTTTTTATTTACCTGTCAAAAGGTTAAATTTATGTATTTTTACATAATGTGTATAATATTAAAAATATTTATATATTTAATATATATGTTTTATGCAAATATGTTTTTTAATAATAAAAAATTAAATAATAAAATTAGATAAATATTTAAACATACATGAAGAAATTTGGGGAAAAATAGAAATGTAGATACATATACATAGACAGACTGATCTGACTACCTACAGGTATGACTGTATATGACGACCTGCAACACAGCCTGTCCCACCCTCTGTTACTCACACCCCCTCTGTGCCCCCCCACATCTATAGCAATATATGTACATCAATATATATATGTGTATATGTATACGGACATATATATATATATATATATATATATATATATATATATATATATATATATATACATATAGATATATCTATATACATATATATATATATATATATATATATATATATATATATATAGAGAGAGAGAGAGAGAGATGTATATACATCCTGAGTGAGGCACATGTGTACAGATGTATTGCAAGAGGTGCCTGGTGACAAAGACATGGAGTGAACACCAGTGTCAAATCCGGAGTACCATACCACATTCCAGATCACCTACACCAGTAACCACCAGATATGTGATTGGCTGCCCACCACTACATGTGTCAGGGGTGAACAGGGTCATAAATGTGTACAATAGTGGCCCCAATGATATTCACAGTGGCACACTATCCCTGGAATACCTGCACATGGTATGTGTCAGCGGACATGGTGAGTCAGCTATGGACATGTAGGTCGGTGTACCCCTCCACACCACATAATGGATGCCATGGTATGGACCTCACATGACAGCTACAGATATGGAGAAGGACACAGTGACATGTACAACACTGTGACAATGCACTCAAACACATTACCAATGCACAGTGACTGACAACACCACAGAGTACACATATGCTACCCACATAGAGGTTACCACTCCCGGATTTACATATGGAAGTCACACCCATGACAGATGTCCAACAACCATAGTAACACCTCACCATCCACAACCTAAATGTCTGCTGTGTGTCGTCCGTGCCACTGCAATAGAGTGCACATGTGGAGGCAAGAGTTCCTACCCACAGATAAGACATACACTGCAATAAACCACACAGTGTTAAGAAGCAAGACTCCCCATGAGTACATGTCACACATTCCCCTGCTGAATGTTAGTCAGATAGGTAATATGCCATATGAGTCACCCTGTGTAACTGTGTGACAGCAGCAGGTACCATCACACCACATGTGTCACAATGGTTAGGGTAGCAGAACAGTACGCTGCTGTAGACCCAGGGGCAATAGCATATTGTATAGTATTGTATTGTAATGTAATGTATTGTGTTGTATTGTATTGGTATGTTGAGTTGCCTCCTTAGGTGGAGTGGAACCACTGCTGCTAAGCCAGTGTACAGGTACATATCCTGTAGTCAGGCTAGTGTTACATAGCACTTCTATATGTGTGTTTAGCTCCTGTCAGAGTTTATGTAGCATGCAACTGGGGATACCATCAGGTCCCATCCATGTTGTGTATTCTGCTGTCCTGTGGGTGTCTCTCACCTGGACATCTGTGATGACAGGGAGGTTACAGTCAGCTGGGATAACTATGCCTTATTTCGGGGGAGAGGGTGGGGTGACACCTGCACTGAACCTGTCTGCCACAATGTTGTCGATATCTGTGGTGTCAGTGAAATATTTGTTGTTGTGTACTACCTATGGGCATAGAGGATGGCTCCTGACCAGGTTGCTAACATAACTGAAGAAGGCCTTCTGGTCATCTGTAGTGTCACTCTTGATTTCCCTCTCAAAGTTGCCCATGTATTTTGTATGATGGAAAATGGATCCTTACCAGTGCTGCTCAGACATGCCCTCCCTTTAGTGAATTATGCTCTGTCTTGCAGTAGCTTCCATCTTCTGTAATACAATCTGTCTATGGCTGGGGTCAACCAGATAGGATGCTGTCCCTTTGTGGAGAGTGTCTTGGTCATATATGGGATTGCATGATCCATGCATTCTCGGAGATGTCTGTAGAAAGCAATTGTGTAGGGTCAGCATTGTGGGTTGTATCTGCCACTGGCCCAGTGGGCTGAAAGGATACCATATCACTGTTACAAAGTGTAAAGTTTGTATCTGTAATGTTATGCACTATAGTCGTTTGTGCTGGTGGTGGAGGTGGGATATGTATATCCAGGGCAATCAGTGTGTGGTCAGCTCACAGTAGTTGACGATGTAGGCCATACAGTACCTAGATACAAACCCCCAGAGTGAGGAGGTGCTCTTGACCTGAATCAGTGTTCTGACTGCTGGGGTTTGGTAGTATGTCGTATGGAGTCTGCCAGGTACTGTTGCACAGTTGCTGGCTGAGCACTGATACCTGGCCATCTACATGTGTATCCACCAATAGACAGACAGATGCTACATATGTGAGATATGTTGTATCATAACAGTCGAGTAGCATGTGTAGTATGTGTGCCAAATTCTGCTGACATATATTGCTGATACCAGGTTATTTTCTTTCTCAGGTACATGGCCCACCCGTGGAATTCCACCTACTCCACAGCTGAGGATGAGGAGATACACCAGAGCCTAGTGCGGGATTATGCAATACTCTTTTCCCGCACCAGCCAGGATCAGCAGGAGAGGGCTGCACTGTGGCAAGACCTTGTCCATCGGGTAAATGACATAGGCACGCATAATAGGACATATGAGCAGGTACGACATCACTGCAGTGATTTAATCAGACATGTCCATCAGCATGCATCAGATATCCACAGGCAACAGGTCGCCACAGGTGGTGGGGTGGCTACATCCCTCACTGACCAGACTGGGGGGACTACTCATGAGTGTAGTGGCTCCAGGCCGCCAGCAACAACAACAGCAGCAGACATGCATTATGATGGTGGCTGGAGCCACACAGCAGCAAGACAGTGAACATGCAGGTAATATGCCATATGTATAGTTGACTGTTGTGTACACTGGTAGTTAATGTATGTGTGAGGTGTGTCCTTGGTTTGTAGCTGTCACCATAGTATTTAATGTGCAAGTGTGATATCCTCAATATTAGCAGCTGACCTGTGAAAGGCGACTGTTGTACTACTGACCTGTATCATACTCAGTAACAATGGCACAGTTGTGCCCACTGACATTAGTTTCTTCACGTCTGCAGGACCCTCTGGTATAACAGCAATGCAGCCTATCCATGCTGGTGAGTGTGTATTAACAATTCCTGTAATAGTGTTAATAGTAATAGTACTATTTGGCTCACTTAGTAGTGCTCTTTGTATGCATGTAGGTGTGTCTGTGTCTGTGTGTTGATATCACGCATACTGAGTACTGTACAATTGTGTGAAACTGTGTGCATGTGTGCATGTGTGCATGTGTGTATGTGTGCACCTGTGCACCTGTGCATGTGTGCATGTGTGCACATGTGCATGTGTGCATGTGTGCATGTGTGCACGTGTGCACTTGTGCACGTGTGCATGTGTGCATGTGTGCACCTGTGCATGTGTGCATGTGTGCATGTGTGCACCTGTGCATGTGTGCATGTGCGCATGTGTGCACCTGTGCATGTGTGCATGTGTGCACCTGTGCATGTGTGCATGTGTGCATGTGTGCATGTGTGCACATGTGCACGTGTGCACGTGTGCATGTGTGCATGTGTGCACCTGTGCATGTGTGCACCTGTGCATGTGTGCATCACTGGAAATGTGTAGACATTGTAAACTGTGTTTCCTGTTTCCCTCCCACAGGTTCTGTTGCTGCTCTGGTGTCATGTAGCAGGGAACCTGAGTCAGGTGCCGTGGGTACTGATAATGATGACATCTGTGTAATGGCACAGGAAGGTATGCCAGGGTCCGCCATTGGTCAGCTGATTGACAGTACACAGCTGTCGACCCCAAAAATGCACACAGTTATCCTGCCAATACACCTTTTGTCACCAATGTCCCTAGGTGATGGACAGCATACAGTGGGCATTGACCAGGGTAATGTGGTATCTGTGGCACATGCCTCCCCACACAGCAGCCATGGGCATGGCCCAGAGATGATACCACACAGACAGATGTCCAGGGGTTCTCGTGGGAGCATCCATGGGTGCACTGCCCCTGTCAGACGTGCCCACAGAGGTCTTACAACCTCAGCTATGTTTCGGACTGTCATGCAGGCACAGTCACGTATGGAACGGTACACCAGACAGGGTCTGAGGGAGCTGACAGCATGTCGCACAGCCAAGACTGACAGTATGCGTGACATTGCGGCTGCCATCCGTGATTTCACCGATGTCATAGACAGACGTTGTGGGGGCATATTAGACCGGTTCCACAACTACATGTCCATGAGCCAGGGCGATGGTGGGCGGTTGACGTGTCGACGTGGCCGTATGCCAGCAACAGCAGCAGCTGGCAGTCGTCGCGGACAACAGGCCGCGGCCCCGTAGTGCCAGCAGCAGCCCCAGCAATGCTGGGTCTGTGCTGTCATCAGACCGCCCCAGGAGACCACGTGCACATGGCTCTGGCCAGGCCCAACAGGGATCTGTGTCCAGTCAATGAACACCTGCTTCTGATGACAGTACCCAGTCTGGGTTGGTACCGGATACGGTCCATAGCATCTCTGCAAGGCACAGGTACTGTGTCCGTGGCCAGAGACACTGATCTGTATGACCTGGCAGGTACAGTCTGTGGCTGTCCACAAACACCAGTATATGGCAGCCATGAGGTGGAACTGTGTGCATCCATACACACATGCAAATTGACAACACCTAGGGCTACCACATACATGCACACACTGCATCAACATTGCCCCACCTTCTACTGCTGTCCCTCACCAACACACATACACATACATGTCAATTGGTGGTATCGGTGGCTGACTCAGGCATACCAAGTTCACACCCTGTGCATATGATGAAACTGTGCCACCTCCTGCAATCTGTAACAACTGTGCAGGTACAGGTTAACATGTTGCTGATGCACAGGGTGACCACATAGATGTTTAGTAATAGTATCATGTTGTTAACAGTACTGTGTGCTGAATTAATTGTGGGTATATCACAGCATGCCTGATGCAGTAAGTGTGTGATTGTCATGTCCTGTTGTCTACACCCATGGTAAGTACCATAGTGTATCATCTGCACATGTTGGCATACTGGTGGTAATGATGTCAACAGAAGGCTACATACATAGGTAGCACAAGGGATAGGGTAATGAATGTAGTAATACACAATGATGGACATGTAAACTGCAAGTGGCATGTTTCCCATACTAGACTCTGCAATGCAGATGTTTGAGGATGTTGATATGTGTGCAGTACTACACGACTGGTACAGGACACACAGGAGCACCCTAGCACTGCATGCTCACATCTCATACCATGCTAGACAGCCCCAACACACATAACTAACTGTCACAGGAGGGAGAGTCCCCATATATGTCAGGGATACTGTGGTGGCAGGCCAGGGAGCATACATCCTACTAGGTATAGAACCACTGAGTGAAGGCTCAGTGTCTGTTATTTGACATGTGTATTACTGCAGGTATGAGCACATGGGTTTCTATCCAGTTATTGTACATCCTGACAGTACATGGTCTGTACACTTGTGTGCACTGAGACTGGACCTAGCCATCTGACCCGTGTATTTCCATGTATATGTGCATAGTGCCTGCATATTTGCAGTGTTACCTACTGGAACTGGTACAGCTTGTTTGTTGTACAATGGACTACATGCAGCCCTGTTTACTGTAGCTTTGTTTGCATGCATGTTTGCTTGCAATTACCCTGGAATACTGATCACACCTGCAATGCATAGTTATAGAGCTTCTGTGGACTCCTAGTGCCATCTGCATAGCCTACTATATGTATGTCCATGTCCCACTTTGACAGGATGTCACTGTTTGTCCTGTTCACATGTACATTGCCTGTGACACAGTGCATATGACTTACCTGGCATGTGTCCACGTGAGCAGTCATATATGCTACTGCTAACTAATAACAGGCACTACACCTTCACACATTCATCTTCTATTGAACTACCTGCTTTGCTAGGGACGGCCTGCACCTGTCACCCCTGGGCTTTCAGATATTGGCAAAGGCTCTTGCTACCCCCATAGTGCCTATGTTAGGCAGGGCTCAAATGACAAACCCACCTTCATAGGTATCACAAGGGATAAGAAACTAAGAGCAATGCTACCCAACGCCAGAAGTCTAATCCTCCAGATGCATGCACCCAAAACACTCCTTGGCATGGAAAACATCGATATCTGTGCAGTAACAGATGCCTGGTTCAGGGCTACTGAGAGCACACCAGCACTACCAGGTTTAACCCGGTTGATTTCTTTGAAACAGTCACCAAGGCCATTGACGAGGGGAAGGTGGCTCACACAGCCTACCTGGACCTTGCAAAAGCCTTCACAACAATACCCCACTTGGGCATTCTAGAGAAGCTCACCAGCTTAAATATAAGCCCCTATGTCACTAGATGGATTGCACAGTGGCTCAAGGACAGAACCCACATGGTTAGCATTGCTGGAGCCATGCCAGACCCCACACCAGTTACGAGTTGTGTCCCACAAGGCTCAGTCCTGGGACCTCTCCTGTTTGGTATATATTTATTGGAGGTACAGGCCAACACGGATTACTTTGGCTGTCCAAATATGCAGATGACTGCAAACTAGCCACCATAATCTACTCTCCAGCTGACACAAGCATCTTCCAAAGGGGCATCATAGCAACAGACAACTTGTGCCAGAGCCATGGCCTTCTGCTGAACAGTGTTTAGAAAGGGGAATGTGCATCCTGTAGTCTGTTCACCTAGTTGCCAAAAGGGACACTGTCCTCACACACACTAACCCCCCTCAGCCAAAAACGCACACTTGCCAATTGCAGGATTCAAACCCCTATCTGACTATGTTATGACACTTGAGATGGATGCATTAGCAGAGCACGCTATTCACATTACTAGGAGTTTTCCCTTCTCCTGCTATACTTATAGAGTGCTGACATCATCAGTGTTTAGAAAAGAGAATGAGCATCCTGTAGTTTGTTCACCTAGTTGCCAAACCCCCCTCAGACAGACACACACACTTGCTGTTCGCAGGATTCAAACCCCTACCTAGCAATGTTATGACACTTGAGATGGATGCATTAGCAGAGCACGCTATTCGCATTAGTGGGAGTTTTTTCTTCTCCTGCTATACTTATAGAGTGCTGACATCATCAGTGTTTAGAAAGGGGAATCAGCATCCTGTAGTCTGTTCACCTAGTTGACAAAAGGGACATTTTCCTCACACACACTAGCCCCCCTCAGATAAGCATACACACTTATCATTTGCAGGATTCAAACCCCTACCTAACTATGTTATGACACTTAAGACGGACGCATTAGCAGAGCACGCTATTCGCATTACAGGGTGGTTTCTTTTCTCCTGCTGTACTTATAGGGTGCTGACATCATCGGTGTTTAGAAAGTGAATGTGCATCCTGTAGTGTGTTTTCCTAGTTGCCAAAAGGGACATTTCACTCACACACACTAACCTCCCTCAGACAAACACACACACTTGCCGTTCGCAAGATTCAAACCCCTACTTAACTATGTTATGACACTTGAGACGGACACATTAGCAGAGCGCACTATTTGCATTACTGGGAGTTTCTTTTCTCCTGCTGTACTTATAGGGTGCTGACATCATCAGTGTTTAGAAAGGGAATGTGCATCTTGTAGTGTGTTTTCCTAGTTGCCAAAAGGGACATTTCACTCACACACACTAACCCCCCTCAGACAAACACACACAGTTGCCATTCGCAGGATTCAAACCCTTACCTAACTATGTTATGACACTTGAGACGGATGCATTAGCAAAGCGCGCTATTTACATTACTGGGAGGTTTCTTTTCTCCTGCTGTACTTATAGGGTGCTGACATCATCGGTGTTTAGAAAGGGAATGTGCATCCTGTAGTGTGTTTTCCTAGTTGCCAAAAGGGACATTTCTCTCCCACAGACTTGCACACACACCAACCCCACTCACACACACACACACTGAGCATTTGCAGAATTTGAAACCCCTACCTAACTAGGTTATGACACTTGAGACGGATGCATTAGCGGAGCGTGCTATTCGGATTACTGGGAAGTTGATTTCCTCCTGCTGTACTTATAGGGTGCTGACATCATCTGTGTTTAGAAAGGGGAATGTGCATCCTGTGGGGAGGCAGACACCAAGCACACTCTGGCTAAGCTGTCATTCCCTAGGGCAAACAGCCTAGTGTTGACCTCTACACCCATATGTTTAATTGTCAAATGCACATTATTTGTTGCTGATAGACTGTTTGCACATCTTTATTGCCATAGCATTCCCTGTTTGTATGAACAACTTGTGCATCTGTGGAAGTTGTTTGCATATGGGAGGGATCCACTATATCACGTATGTCTCTGTAGTCATTTAACTGTGTGCACTGGGCAGACTGCTGTAATGTGGTTGGTTCCTGGAATAACACATAAAAATACCAGATATGTGTGTCCAACTGCTAAACCGAGATTTGGCCTAAGTGTGTGGGCATGCCCAGTTCAGCCTTCCCATGGCATGTTGTCTGACATATGTCTCATTTATCAAAGTATGTGAGCATGCCCAGTGTGAGCATTCCATATGTTGGACTCTGCAGCCCAACACATTTGTGGATGAGTGTGAACTTCAACAAATATCACCCGTTTATGGTTGTGTGTTGTGTGTCATGTTGTGTAGTTACTGTACAACTGCTTTGTGTGTGAACACAACAGGATTATACTGTGCCTGCAGTGTTTGCATGGGATACTTTGCATACAGTTGTCAACATCCTTTCACACTGACCTAACACTGTAGTACTGTATAGTGTACTGGTAGTACTTTGACTGTGGTGGACAGTATCCTGGGCTTTACTGCTATCACTGCTTTACATTTCGATAGTGGGCACAACAGCCTGGTTAGGGGCCAGTTGTGTACATCTGACCATGTTGCATTCTGTTCAGATATGAACTACTTAGACCAGGCTTGTCCAACATTGGTAGTGTATTCCACAACATAGGTGTACATTTGCAAACACTAGCGATGTGCCCTAGTCCATGTCTAATGCTAGTTGGAGAGTGTGTTTGACCTTCAACACACATTGTAAGTGGAGTTTGCCATGACATATGTCATGGTTAGTATACTGTGCCTCTGTCTACCTGTGACATGTCAGTGATACCCAGGATAAGTCTACCATCTCCCATCCACTCATCAGGATTCCTATTGAGGAAGATTGATAAGTGACTCTATGGGTAGCCTGTGCTGGGGGCTCACTCATGGGTGGGGGTGGCTTCTGTGTTATGGATCATGCAGTACAGCTTGTCCTATGTAAGTCAGTGCTGGGGTTCAGGTCTCTCATGTGCATAGCTCACTGCCATTCAGATTGTACAAGGTGCAGCATGTTTATTGATGCCAGCAACACAGGCAACACATGGCATCTGTGCAAGCTCTTTGATACTCCTGATGAGGTACTGTTGGGGACTTTACGGTTGATGGAGGTGTCTGCTGAGGTACATCCCACAGGGGCTATTGTAGTCAATTGTACCGCTGATGAAGGATGACTGCAGAGCCACAATGACCTCCCTTATCTAGATCTGACAGCCTTCATGATTAAGTGGGTATATGGTATGTTTCTGTAAACACTACAGCACATGTTTGTCCAATGCAGGATATCTATCACCTTGTGTCCCCAGGTCTCTCATTACATGTTAACTACATAATGGGTTAACACCTATGTGGTAATTGGTGGGCACTTACTGTATATCCACGGGGTTGACTATACACGTTTCTGCAATTAGCTTGCTGACATGGCTATGGCACCAGTTGTCTGTTTCTATGTGGCCCTTTTGTGGGATGCTTGTGTCAGCTGGTGGATCATATGTGGTGAGCAGTTTGTAGTCCTCTGCAAACATGTTCAGACACAATCCTTCCATGTTTGCCTGTACCTATGGGACATATATACCAGACAAGGGAGATCCCAGGACAAAGCCTTGTGGGATGCCAGTTATATCTGGTTTGTGGTCTGACATGGCTGCAGCATGTCTGACCATGTCTGTTCTGTCCTTGGTCTGGTTTGCAACCCCTCTACTGACATGTGGGTTTATATTTAAGCTGGTGAGCCTATCTATAATGAACACGTAGGGTATTGTATAGAAGCCTTTGCAAGGTCCAGCTACACTGTGTGGACCACATTGCCCTCATCAATGACCTTGATGACTGTTTTATTTGAGTCAAACATGATTAGGGGCAGGATCTGCACTTGAGAAAGCCACACTGGGTTGGGTCCGGTGTCAGTAGGTCCCCAATATCTTTATGTCTGTGGTACATGCTGATCCTTTCCATAGCTGTGCAAACCGAGCTTCTCAGGATTCTGGGGTAGTAGTTTTCAGTATCCATTCCGGCAACACCTTTGTTGAGAAGGACCACTGTTGTTGTACACTGCTCTTTGGGTACATATTCTGTGGTAAGGCTGACATTGAGCAGTAGTGTGGTTTGGCATTCCAGTCATCTTGGAGTCCAAGTTGCACTAAGCCCAGGACACCATCTCATACCATTGCTGCTGTGTGTTTTGCTTTGTAGATGTTGGCTGTTACTTCAGCATCTGCAATGTCAGGGGGCCAGCAGTCTGCTGGGATAGATATTCTGCATTCGGGGGTTGCACTGCACCTGTCAGGATGTATGTTGGCAATATGTGTGTGTGTTTGTGATATTTGTGTGATTCAGGGCATATCTGTGAATTCCCAACATGGTTCCTACCATCAGTTGTGAAAGCCTTGGGATTATCCTTAGTGTCCTGTACAATTTGTATCTTCATAGGTTCATAGGTTCATACTAGGCTATCCACCCTAGGGCATTTGTTAGCCTAGCCAGAGTGTGTGTGGCTTTTGCCACCCCTTGCTATGTGAATATTATGGCCATTTATGATTTGCTTTGCTGTGCCTCTGTCTGGACATGACACAGTGAAGACCCCCAGTGTAACTCTACAATCATCCATCCACTTGGCAAGATTCCTGTTGAAGAGTGTCAGTGAGGGCTCTGCCTAACATGGAGTGGGATTCTGGTCCAGGGTGTGGGGAGCCTCTGGATTATGTATCTGTCCCACCAGCACATCCTATTTCATTGTTTGTTGAGGTTGACATCTCTCACTCTCACAGCTCCGATGGATTTGAGTTTTCTGGGGTGGAGCATGTCCATTACTCCTGTGTTGGGCATGGCCTCCTACAACAGGCATGCAATGCCTCTGTGTAGGCAGTATGTGACTGCATTCAGCTGGGGTGTCTACAGCCAGGCAGCATATGACATATATTTGAGACCCTTTATCCTCTTGGTGAGGTACCTTTGAGGTCTTTCTAACTGCTGCAGGTGTCAGGTAAGGTACATCCCATATGAGGCATTGTACTAGATTATGGGTGTGATTAGAGAAAAGTATAGGGGCACAATGACCTCTGTTGACGTAGATGTGAATCCTTTCCTGATACGGTGTCAAATGTAGACAGTCTTCCTTGCCACATTGGCAATGTGGGTGTCACATAACAGGTTACTGTCCACTTGTGTCCCTAGGTCCCTGGTTACTCCTTCCATACATAATGGTTTACCACCTATGTGGTAATTTGTGGTACCTTGTTTGGTACTTGGTGGGACATTCATACTGTCCAGTGTCTTCAGGATGGCTGGGTGGGGTTATTGTGTGTGAGGGTGTGGTCTGTAGCATGCTACAGACTGTACAGCAATCTTGCCTACAGTTAGTTGCACATGGGTGAACTCCAATGCCTTGTGCATTGTCAGTTACCTGGGCGTATGGGTGTCTGTGCTGACTATGGCTACTCACCCTCCTTTTATGTTTTGTTCCAGGTTTTGGGGCCATGACACATGATACGTGGTATAACCTGGTAGTGCTGGTGTGCTGTCAGGAGGCTTGCAGCAGGTTTCTGTCACTGCACAGACATCGATGTTCTTCATACTGGGGGTGGCCTCGAGCATGCATATTGGGGTGTACACATCTGGCATTGGTCAGCATTTCCCTTATGTTTCTTCCCACTTATGTTTTCTAGGGTGGTGGGTCAGTCTTTTCAGCCTTGCCTACAAAAGGCTCTATGGAGGTGGCAAAGGCCTTATCCAATATTCAGATGCCCAGGGGTAACAGGTGCAGGCCATCCCAAGAATAGCTGCGTGGCTTGTCAAGCATGACATCCCAAGCAGACAGACATTGGATCCCCTTGGAATGACACCAGTAAGTGTGCCACTTGCTATGACTGATCATTCCGTGTTTGTACTGTGGCATTATTCTTGGTAAGGGTAGGATGCTGCAAACGGTGAGTGTCATACCGGCCTGGACTACATAATCAGATAGCTCATCTATGTCTCTTTTCATGTAGTCTAGGGCGGTACATCTCAGGTCATTCACACCAGCATGGACTATGACTGCATCATATTTCTAATTGCTTTGGAGTTACCTACATACTTCTGTTATGTGGCATATTGTGGCAGCCTACAGGCAGCTTACTGTACCCTTTCCCTTGTTCAGTCTGGTGTGCGGGACAGCAGTGTGTCTGACTATGGAGTCACCTATTACAACTGTATCAGGCATGTTGTTTCTCCTTCTGGCCTGTGACTGTTTGGCACACCAGCTTTGTGTACTATGTGTTGCATGTGCTATGTTTGGAGGTTGTTTGATTGGGTGTCTGCTTTAGAGGCCTCTGTTGGTGTGCTGTGTTTGTAATTTGTGCCTCCGGGAATGTTTTTCTGTGTTTATGTGTTTGGTTTGCAGTTGTAATAGGTCTATGTGGGACTGTGTTTGTGGTGTGTGTGGTTACCTTCTCCTCCTGACTTGTTTTGGGAGTACTGAATTAAGGGAGCTCAGCCTCCAGTTTGGATAGATGGTTGCATCTCTCACATATATTTGTATTTCTTGGGTGGAGTTGGGGGTTGTCTGTGTACTTGGGGCAGGTGTAACATTGCCTCAGGATTCACAGATTCCACTTGTTGTGGCTGGCCTTAGTGGATTGTATGTGTGGACAGATTTTATTGCCATACTACTGATCAGTGATTAATTCATTACTTCATTGTTTATGTTTGTTCTATCATGTAGTAGCTTCCTCATTCTCTTGCATGGTTTGGTTATGGCTGGTGTCCACCATGCCAGATTTCTGTGTGTATGGCATTGTGTCTTGTTTTAATTTAGGACTGCATAATCCAAGCATTCCTGGCAGTGTTCATGGAATGGCTGTATTACAGGTTCTGAGGTGTGGCCCATATTTTGCACCTGCACGGGACCTTTAATGGATTCCACATCAGTTTGGAGGAGTGCAAATATTGCTTAACACATGTTTTCCACTGTGGTTTTCTGGCCAGGGACTGTGGTCAGGATTTGGATATCCAGTGTGATTACTCTATGGTCTGGTTTTACCAGTGAGCAATACACTTCTCATCTTGCCATCCAGTACCCATGTTGCTGATTATCACATCCAGTATGCTTACCCTCTTGTGGGAGTGGTACGTTGTTCCTGGACCTTTTGGTTTATGGATTCTATGAACTTTTGTCCTACACTGTTGGAGCTAGTATAATGCTCCCAGTCTATGTCTGGGTATTTGCAGTCACCCAATATAATGTGGTTTGGAGGACTTGATATATTCATGTATTCCAGCATAGGCCGGATGCAGTTCCTGGTGTTTGGGCAGTAGTCTGTAGCAGGCTATAAACTGGGGGCAGTTTTAGCCACTGTTACTTGAGCATGGCTAGTCCATGCTGCTTTTTGTGGTACCGACATGGGGTGTGGTTATCCTTGACAATTCTTGCTAGTCACCCTCCTTTTGTAGCTTGTTCCAAGTTTTGAGGCTGTACAGCACAGTATGAGGTGTAACCTGGTAGTGTTAGGGTGCTGTTGTGAGCCTTGCCTCAGTTTTCTGTTACAGCACACGTATCAACATTCTCCATACTGGGTGAGTTTAGACTGCATGCATCTTGCTGTTTCAACTTATCCCTTATCTTATTCTTATCCCTTCTGATACCTATGGAGATAGGTTTGTGTTTTGAGCCTTACCTATTCAGGGCACACTGTGGGTGACAACAGCCTTTGCCAGTGTCCATACGGCCTGCACTGATAGGTGCATGCCAGTCCTAGCAGGTGGTGCATCATGTCATGCTCAGCATGTCATCCCAGACTGGCACACATTGGATCCCCTTTGACTAACTGCGATACTTCAGTCAATTGTTGCACTTGATCATCTCATTGTCATGTTGTGGCATGATGCTTGGTGAGGGTAGGATGTTAGTCAGGGTCCTCAGGTGTGCATATAGTACATGGTGTTACATTACTTAACACATAGCATTCATGCCTCAGGTGGTGCTGCAGGGCTGTCTCTGTCGGATGCACATATTACACTTCCCTGTACATGTTTGAGAGCAGGTTGTGTCATGTTAGGCATCCCTGTTACTATATGAGTGAGTCAGAGAGGGTATCATTCCCAGGGTTCCTACTGAGCCAGTGTATGTGCTATGCGTTGCCTCTTTGCCAAGGCCAGGGCATACTGGGCACACCTCCTTCTGCCTACTGGGGCAGGCTCAGGTTGTTCCTCCTCCGAGTCACGCTCTGCCTGTGATGGCCTTGGCAATGGTGGGGGGCTGTTTGGCCTGGCCCTATGCTGGTCCTGCTGCAGCTGTTTCGCAAGATCATATTATGTAGCATAGCACATACCATGACAATTTGGGTACATGTAGTTGGTGTGTACTGCAAGGCTCCACCAGATGTGTCCAGACACCGGAACCGTGACTTGAGCAGCCCATACACACGCTCTATTACATTACGTGTTTGTGCGTGTGCCTCATTATGGCGTTCCTGTTCAGGTGTGTGTGCATTTCTGATGGGTGTCATCAGCCACGGCTCCAGTGCATAACCTGCATCCCCCACTAGGTGTCCATGCGGGATGTCCCCATTGGCAAATGTCTGGTACAGCTGCGTCAAATGCCAGATGTGGGAATCGTGGTAGCTCCCAGGACAGCCAGCACACACATTCATTATTATGCCCTGGGCATCACACACGACCTGGCAGTTGATGGAGGGGAAGCCCTTGCGGTTGATGTATGCCCTACCCCGCTCACCGGCTGGTGCTTTGATGCATATGTGTGCAGTCTATTGCACCCAGTACCTCAGGGTATTCCGCTATTTGCTGGAGGAGACGCATATTGCTGGCCAATACCTCATGGGCATTGGGGAAATATACATGATCACCGACATGTGCTGACATGGCATCCAGGAACTGGTGCAGTACCCTGGAGGCTGATGCCTGTGATATCCCCATCATATCACCAGTTGGTCTCTGGAAGGTACCTGTTGCTAGTATTCTTAGGCCAACACATACCTTGGTTTCCACTGGGATGGGTTCCCTCTGTTGGTTCTGTGTGTGAGGCGTGGCCTGCACAGCTCCACTATTTGCTGCAGGAGGTCTCTGTCCACTCTATAGCGCTCTACTATCTCCAGCTCATGTAACCCGTGGTAGGTGACCCTGGGCCTGTACACTCTTCTCCGTCTCCTCACTGTGGGTTGTCTGGCACCATCTGCATTGTCACCACCCTCAGCAAGTCGCCTATGTCTCATTATGACAGTTATGGCAGCCCCTAACATTTCTGTTCTGAGTGAAGCTTTTTCAGTTTTCACTTCTATTAGCTTACTCCTGTCTTGCAGTGTCTCTTGAGAGAAACATTCTGCACTGCTGTTTGCAGAGTTTTAAGTGCTGGGCTGGGCTACTATTCTGCCTGTGTAATTGCCTGCATCTAATTGTTTTCACCTGCTAGCTCCAGCAGTATTCCCTGCTAACTTCCTACTACATCTGTTGCTTCCTTTTTCCTTTCTGTTTCCTCAGGGAGGAGCCGTGTGCAAACCAGCAGAAACACGCTCACAGTGGCTTACACGCCAAGACACATACTTACACAGTTCAGAATCTGCTTATTCAGTTTAAAAGCGTGCACGCCAGCAAACGGTGTTAAACATCTCCCAACATGCTCCCACATGCTCAGTCTGCCTTACACGCTGCACACTGCCTTACTCGGCTGGTATGCACACGCGCATACACATCCAGCAAGAAACTTTGGTGTAGGCAACAGTGTACACCTTCCATTTCTTGACTTTCTCATGCTTACTTAGTGGCACACCTCTTTCCATGATATCTGTCTGACATCTGTCATGTAACTCTAACCTCCAATGAACTGCATTTCTTTCTACCATTCCCCTGTGATGTCACCTATCTCCTACTCTGTTCCTCCCCCTTATGTAACTCTTACACTACTCAGAATGTGCTCATTTGCTATGTGACAGTGGAATTCAGTATCCTTACACTCATTTGCATCAGATTGCCTACTAATGCTTAGTTACATCTCTTAGACTCAGCTTCCCCCCTTAGCAACCACTACACGGTGGCCATGTTGGTTTTGGTCTGCTGGTCCCTGCATTGACATTCCATGTATTGCATAAAACCCACATTTGTGGGTTTAAAACCTTCGTTTTTATGTTCTATGCAGCGCAGCCCGTTTGCGCGGGGCTGCGCTGGGTTTAAACATCGGCAATCGCCGAAAAAAAAAATTATATTTTTCATATATTTGCATCAGGTTACCTTGCCAATGGCCACATATTTGGCCATTGGCATGCTGTCTGACACATATGCACCCTTTATTTGGAGCTGACATGGCTCCATTGCAGTTTTTGCAGAAACGTACTCAGTTGTAAACTGAGTACATTTCTGCAGCTAAAACGGCTCTTACACGGGCTGTTCTGGGCTTCCTGGATCGCTAATCATCCTCATTTGCATGCTATTCGGCTGCAAGTGAGGTGATTAGCTTATCCGCGCCCACTCCGTGTAAGAGCCGTTTTAGCTTGACTCTTACACGGACTTTGGGCTGTTCCTGGATCGCGAAGGCTGCATGGAGTCTTACACTACTCTTAGACTCCGTGCAAGCCTTCGTGAATCCGGCCCATTGTCATTGTCAGCTGTCCACCAATCCATTGCCCACACACATAAACATACCATACACAAATCCACGAGCAGTAAAATGACATTATCCAAAACCAGCAATAGAAACAAATATAAACATAAACAGTACACGTATTTAAAAGTATATGTATGTGTATAAATATATTAAATGATGGTGTTTCTGTAATTATAATGAACAGAGACATACACTGTATATAAAGTATAATAAATGTATTTAAAAACATATATATAAGTTTGTTGTAAAAATGTGTTAAAAATATGATATAGTATGTTATAAAATATTGTACTATAAAAATATTTTATAAAGATGTTGTAAAAATGTGTATTGTAAACATGTGCATGTGAATGGGTATGTAATGAAGTAGAGTACATACATAAGGTGCTCAAACAGTACAAGTACTAGGACCAAATACTAATAATATTTTAGAGCAAAAAGTTTTCAAAAAATATTTAAAGATATTTAAAGGTATTATAAGTTGTATAATTAGTGTTCTCTAAAATGTACTATTGTGTCTTCTGTAGTAAATTATTTTGTTTTATTTATAAATAAATTGTATCATACATTGATCCAAACATTTCTTTATCTATTGAGGTTTTTCAATCTAAGAATGCACATGATTGAACACATCTCATTGAGACCTGGGTATTGACAGGCATTCGCTCTGAGCTGCCAGAGCAGTTCAATTCTCTCTAATTTTAATGACTCTGGGCCACCCCTTCCGTCATTAACTAGCTGGTCAATTACTCTAAATTTAAACTTGTGTCCCTCAAAGTCACTTATGTGCCTAGCCAGTGCATTTTCCATCTTCTTCTTACTTATGCAGTATGTGTGCTCATAAATCCTTTCGCCCAGCTTTCTATCAGTTTTACCTATATAGAAGGCTGGGCATGATGTGCATTTAGCAAGGTAAACAGCTTGTCTGCTGTTACAATTAAATTTCTCCTTGGTACTATATTTATTATTACGTATCATAAAGTTGCTGCCTGTGTCAATATGCTTGCACATCCTACACATATTGCACTTGTACATACCTTTCCTATTTACAAAGGGTCTAGGATTAGTTTCTAAAATGTTCTTTAAGTTCATACCACGTCTAAACGTTATTCCAGGTACTGTAGGCAATGATGATCTACACTGGCTATCCCTCATCAAAATGTCCCAGTTTTTCATGATAATGTTAATAACTTGATTGGAATCAATGTTGAACGTACAAATAAAGTTGCAAAAGTCAAAGGCTTTTGTTTCTAAATAAATAAGTGGTCTACTTACTTGACTGTTGTTCAAAATTGGAGTATAAACACCTTGCTCTCTTTTATATTGAACTTCTCTCATAATATCATATACAAATTTATCAGGATACCCTCTCTCTCTAAAGAACGATCTCAATATGTTACATTCATCTATAAAGTCAGTATCCCTCGTTGTCATTCTGGCTGCTCTTACAACCTGACCTTTAACAACTGATTTTTTCTGATAAGTGGGGTGGCAACTTGTAAAATGTAAGAACATATTTGAATATGTTTCTTTTCGAAATATTTTAGACACATATTTCTTTTCGGAATAATCCTTACATAGTTCTACGTCTAAATATGTTATTTTGTTTCTACTGTGACTAAAGGTGAATTCTAAGAATTCGGTACTAGAGTTAAACATGTCTATTAACTGATCAACTTCATTTACAGTACCTTGAAATAAGATAAAAATGTCATCCAGGAATCGTGTGTAGAACCTAATCTGGTCTTTATATGTTGGACTATTTAGTACATGTTCCCTCTCCCAATAAGCCATGACTAAATTGGCCAGGCTTGCACCACATGGGGAACCCATTGCCACCCCCAACTTTCTGATGATATATTTCATCATCAAACAGAACGTAGTTGTATGGTAGCACAGTGTCAATCAATTCACCTACAAGTTGTACTTCTTGTATAGCGGCATGAAACGTTCTTAGCATTTGTACAACCCAATCCATTCCTATATTGTGTGGTATTGATGAATATAAATCTTTCACATCTACGGTTATAAAAAAGGTATCATCAATAAATTCCAGCTTGTTAATATTCTCTAGAAATGATCAAGAATCCTTGGATATTTGTGCCTCAAGTTTAATGTATTTTTTTAAAATGTTGTCAATTACTTTCGCAGATGTATAAGTAATGCTCCATCTTAGCAAAACCAAATCTACTCGAGCTACACGCTCTAGGGATATAAACCTCAACACAACAATGAATAGAACATGCTGAAGGGATAGATTCTCTTCGCAGAGACTTCCCTTACTATGGAACAGGGTCCCAATCTACATAAGACAGAGCCCCTCACTATCACTCTTCAAGAGGAACCTTGATGAGTGGATGGGTAACAGAAGGTTCACACCGGGGATCACACCAACAGCACTACTAGATAGGGGCCAAGGGTACTAGCTGCTAGTACAGGGGTCTAGGGAACTACTAAAGGGGCGGTGAATACCGCACAACATGGCTGGGCTAATATATGCCTTCGGGCAGATAGCACAGTACCAACCTATGGAACCTATAATAATGCACATTATAGGTTCATAGGTTCATAGGTTCATACTAGGCTATCTGCCCTGGGGCAATTATAAACCTAGCCCGATTCTGTATGGCTTACGCCACCCCTTGATTTGAGTATACTGTGCCAGTTTTAAGGTTTAGTTTACTGTGCCTCTGTCTAATAGTGACATGGGAGTAATCCCTGGGACAAACCTACGATCCCCCATCCACCTATCTTGATTCTTCTTGAAGAGATTCAGTGAGGTGCTCTGCCTCACATGAACTGGAATTCTATTCCAGAGCGAAGGGAGCCTCTGGGTTATGAACCTGTCCCTCCAGCAAGTTCTATTTATTTCTGTGCTGAGGTTCAAGTCCCTCGAGCGTGTGGCTCTAAGGGATTTAGATTTACTGAGGTGGAGCATGTCCATTAATTCTAGATTTGACATAGCTTTGTATGTCAGGCATAGATCGCCTCGAAGTAGGCGGTATGCAACTGAGTAGAGCTGGAGTTTTTTGAACCGAGCAGCATATGGCATCTGTTTGAGACCCTTGATCCTCTTGGTGAGATACTTTTGGGGTCTTTCTAATTGCTGCAGGTGTCGGGTAAGGTACATCCATAAGGGGCATTGTATTCTATGATGGGCCTGATGAGGGATGAATAAAGGGGCACGATTACCTCTCTTGATCTAGATGTGAAACCCTTCGTGATGAGGTGGGCTATGTAGAAGGTCTTTCTAACCACTTTGGCAATGTGGTTTTCAAAGGAGAGATTGCTATCAACTTGGGTCCCCAGGTCCCTAATAACTTTCTCTGTACTTAATGGGTTTCCTATGTGGTAATTTGTGGGCACATTGTTTTTGCCAAAGGGTATGACTATACATTTTTTGGCATTTAGCTTTAAACCATGGCACTGGCACCAGTTATATGTCTCTGTGAGACCTTTTTGAAGGATGTTTGTGTCAGCTGGAGAGTTGATTATGGCGCCCAGTTTGCAGTCGTCTGTGAACTTGGTGAGCCATAGTCCTCCCACATTTGCCTGTACCTCAGAAAAGTATATACCGAACAAGAGTGGTCCCAGGACAGAACCCTGTGGGATGCCACTTGTGACCGGTCTCGAGTCTGACATGGCTCCAGCAACTCTCTCTCTGTGGGTTCTGTCTTTGAGCCAGTTTGTGACCCATCTTGTGACATAGGAGTTTATATTTAAGCTGGATAGCTTATCTATGATGCCCGAGTGGGGTATTGTGTCAAATGCCTTTGCAAGGTCCAGATAGGCTGTGTGGACTACCTTTCCTTCATCTATGGCTTTGGTGACTGTTTCGAAGAAGTCAACCAGGTTCAAAAGGCAGGATCTGCCCTTGACAAAGCCGAACTGGGTAGGATCTAGTGTCTGTAGGTCCCCAATGTCTTTGTTTATGAGCTCCATGATGATCCTCTCCATAGCCTTGCAGACTAAGCTAGTCAGGCTTATGGAGCGATAGCTTCCAGGGTCCGTAGAGGCTCCACCTTTGTGGAGTGGGACCACTGTTGCTGTATGCCATTCTGTGGGCACATATCCTGTAGTGAGGCTGAGATTGTATAGCTGTTTTATTTGAGGGATTAGTTCCTCTTGGAGTTCATGTAAGGCACAACCTGGGACGCCATCTGGAGCCATGGAAGCAGTGTTGTTGCTTGGGAGAGGGCAGCCGTCACCTGAGCATCAGAGATGTTTGGGAGGCAGCCCTCTGCGGGATAGATACTTGCTCTTTTGGGGGGTTTGCACTGAACCTGTCTGTCAGGGTATCGGCCATCTCTGTGGGTTCAGTGTATTTTTGTCATTTAGGATCAACTCAGAACAAGTCTGGGAGTTGCATCCCAGGTTTCTAACATAACTGAAAAAAGCCTTATGATTGTCTTTGGTGTCCTGTGCAATTTTTCTCTCGAAGCTGGCCTTGGAGGATTTTATGAGGGATCATTTTTGCTAGTACTGATCAGAGATGCCTTCCCTATTAGGGATTTTGCTCTATCATGTAGTAGCTTCCTCCTTCTGTTGTACAGTTTATTTATGGCAGGGGTCCACCAGACTGGACACCTGCCTTTGGATGATTGGGTCTTGGTTTTGTTTGGGATAGCATGATCCATGCATTCCTGGAGATGTCCATAGAATGTGTTTATATAGGATTCTGCAGTTTGGGCCGTAGTTTCCACTGGCCCTGGGGCCTTGAAGGATTCCACTTCGGTTTTGAGAAGTGAGAAGTTTGCTTTTGAGAAGTTTTTCACTGTGGTTTTCTGGGCTGGGGGTGGGGTCGGGATGTGGACATCCAGTGAAATTAATTTATGGTCTGATCTTACCAATGAGGGATATACTTCTGGTGTGGAGCATAGAGTCCCATGTTGGTAATGATCAGGTCTAGTATGTTGTCCCCTCTTGTGGGAGTGGTGACTAGTTGTTCCATAGCATTTGAGTTTATAATTTCCGGGAACCTTTGGGCTAAGGTGCTGGGGCTTGAGTAGTGCTCCCAGTCAATGTTTGGGTAGTTGAAGTCGCCCAATATAATGGTGTTCGGAGAGATCTTCATGTTCTCCAATGTTTTCAGGAAAGCCGAGTGGGATTCCTGACTTTGAAAGGGTGGTCTGTAGGATGCTATAAACTTAAAAGCAGTCTTGCCCACTGTTAGTTGCACATGGATGGTCTCCGATACTTCGTGCAATGCCACTAACCTGGAGGTGTGGATATCCTTGATAAATATGGAAACTCCCCCTCCTTTTGTGGTTCAGTCCGGGTTTTGGGGCCGAAAAGCATGATATGAGGTATAGCCTGGTAGTGCTGGGGTGCTCTCTGGAGCCTTGAACCAGGTTTCTCTCACTGCACAGATATCGATGTTCTCCATACTGAGGAGAGCTTTGAGTGTGTGCATCTTGAGGTTAAGACTTCTGGCGTTTAGCAGCATTACCCTTAGTTTCTTGTTCCTTGTGCTGTCTATAGGGGTGGGTTTGACTTTTGAGCCTTGCCTTAAAAAGGCACTATGGGGTGGCAAGACCCTTTGCCAATATCTGAAAGCCCAGTGGTGACAGGTGCAAGCCGTCCCTTGCGTAGCAACGTGGCTTGTCGAGCATGTCATCCCAGGCTGACAGACACTGGATCCCCTTTGAATGACACCAAAATTTTAGCCAATTGTTAAAATCGATCATTTTGTCTTTGTACTGTGGCATCATTCTAGGTGAGGGTAAGATGCTGCTCAAGGTCAGGGTCATACCAGCCTGGGCTACATGATCAGAGAGCTCCTCTATGTCTCTTTTCATGTAGTCCAGGGAGTGTCTCAGATCATTCACACCAGCATGTACAATGACTGAGTCATATTTGTATTTGCTTTGGAGTGACCTGAGTGCTTGCATTATGTGGTGGATCCTAGCACCCGACAGGCAGCTCACCGTGACCTTCTCTTTATTCAGCCTGGTGACGGGACGTCAGTGTGTCTGACAATAGAGCCACCTATTACAAGAGTATCAGGTGTGTTATTCAGCCTTAAGGGCTGTGGCTGCTTGGCACACTGACTTTGTGGGTTATGTGTTGTGCGTGTTTTGTTTTGAGGTAGCGTTTGCTTGGATGTCTGCTTTGGAGGTCTCTGTTGCTTAGGTAGATTTTTATTTAGAGCCTCCGAGTATGTTTTTGTGTATTTATGTGTTTGGTTCGCAGATGTGGTGGGACTATGTGATACTGGAATTGTGTTGTGTGAGGTTACCTTCTCCTCCTGACTGGTTACACCAGTTTTGAGATGAGAGAGCTCAGCCTCCAGTTTGGCTAAATAGTTGCATCTCTCACATATATTTGAACCTGTTTGGAGGAGGAGAGGGTTGTCCGTGTACATGAGACAGTTGTAACATTGCTTCAAAATTCCCAGATTCACCAGCTGGACTGGAGAGGAAACCACTGACTGACCTTTGGACATGATAGAGTAATATAGGGAAACTGAATTTAAGACGGAAAATAGAGGACAGGGTAATCGTAGAGAGTATAAGAGTAAGTAGTGCTTATGGTTTAATAGTGCTAACTTGTAGGATTACTTAATTGGACCAGTGAAGGGCCTTAGAATGAGACTATGGTGTTTAAATTGAGAGATAGAGCAGTTCTAAGGGAAAAAGTGAAGAGCAGACTTTGTGGAGCCAGGAATAGTTTAAACCCAATTAGGCGGCGCTGCCTGCTGTTGCCCTATGCTCAAAAACGCGAAAAAACACGCAAAAGAGGATTTTAAGAGAGGAAGATGAAGGAGTTTTGGAATTGACCCAAAATGGCCAATAAAACTACAGTTTCAAGTCAGTAACCACTCCCACAGGGGCAGGCAGGCTGCTCAATGTTTTTCACTGCCACTGATCAACAGAGAGACTTCCCTTTAGCCCAAGCAAAAAATGGCCTCACAGAAACTTACAAACAGTTCAAGAACAGCAAGCCTGTAACTGAACTTTTTTAAATCTCAGAAAAGTGGGGAAAAAAGCAAGATTTTTTTGTTTTTTTGTTTTTTTCAGAGATAGCCTTGTCCTACTGCAGTCCATCAACTTATGTCCGCCTTATTCTTATTCCTATGTATCTGATCTAATACCCCCATATCTTCTTCTCCTTTGCCTTCCTTTCCATATTTCATAACCAGTGAATATTGCCTCTGTTGCATTCGTAGCACTTAATAGAAACCACAAAAAAGATGGCATATTTCCTGATTCAAAAATGAAGAAAGTAAAAAACATATTTTAAAAAAATGCAACAAAGCAAGAATGTGCTTTTGCAGGAATGAGCAAGTCTACCTACATCCCTCTATTTGAGAGTCTTCACCAACCCCACACAAAAACGCCTTACTTAACTATACTGACTGTGGTCATACAATCATGTGGAAGGAGCATACACTTTTACAAATAAGACATCCATCCACACAGTGCAACTACAGTATTTCATTGCAACAAAGTTAACTAAATTACCATTAATACAGCTATAAATATAGATATGTGTGTGTGTACATGTGTGTATGTGTATAAGTAGACAAATGTGATCACTACAATGCTGAATCACTAAAAACATGACCAGAAGGTTGCAAGATGAGATTGCCAAGTACTACTTGTTCAAGCAATGTTGAACATCGAATCTCCTGGCCTGCGCAAACACAGGAACAAGTGCTAAGAGAGGTCCAGAAGGGGAGACAAGTCCTAGTTTGTATGGTGGTATTTAGCAATTCGACATTTGCTAAAATTATAGCAAACCATAACTATATATATATATATATATATATATATATATATATATATATATATATATATATATATATATATATATATATATATATATATATATAGATATATATAGATATAGATGCATATATATATATATATATATATGTGTGTGTGTACTTATAGTATTTTTGGCAAAATGAGGTTTCAATGATTTCTGAGTCAAGAAAAAGAAAATTAGGTGAAACAAATGGAACCATAGATAGAAAGATAGATTGATAGATGCATATATAGATATTGATACAGATATAGCTGGATAAATATAGCTATATTTAGATAGAGATATAGTTAAGTATAAGTTTCAAAAAACAAAATATTTTTAAGCATTGTTTGCCTCTCAATTAAATGCTTATCTAAGTATCATCTTACTAACTTTTGAAATAATAAATAGGTTCATAGGTTGGTACTAGGCTATCGGCCCTAAGACCTATGCAAGCCTAGCCATAACAATTCCCTGGATATTTCTTCAACACAATATTTACTTCTCCAGGCCCCTGTCTAGCAGGGCGACTGACATGATCCCCGGGGTGAATTTCCTATCTCCCATACAATCATCAAGGTTCCTTTTGAAGAGGGCCAATGAGGCACTCTGCTTGATATGTATGGGCAGTCTATTCCAGAGTATGGGGAGTCTCTGGGTCAGGAACCTATCCCTCCAGCATGTTTTGTTCATTGTGATGACAAGGTTTAGATCCCTGGAGTGTGTGACTCTGAGGGATTGGGATTTATTTAAGTGGAGCATGTCCAACAGCTCAGGGTTTGACATGGCCTTGTATGTTAAGCAGAGATCGCCTCTGAGTAGACGATATGCCACAGAGTACAGCTGAAGTTTTTTTAGACGGTCAGTATATGGCATCTGCTTTAGGCCTGTGATTCTTTTAGTGAGGTATTTCTGTGGCCTTTCCAGCTGTTGCAGATGTCTTCTGAGGTACATACCAAATGGGGCATTATACTCTATAATGGGTCTAATGAGGGATGAGTACAGTGGGACAATGACCTCCTTTTTTCTGGATGAAAAGCCCTTAGTGATGAGGTGTGCCACATAGAAGGATTTCCTGACTGTTGTGGCAATGTGGCTATCGAAAGTGAGACCACTGTCCACTTGTGTCCCTAAGTCTCTCATCACACTTTTGATGTTTAGTGTCCTGCCACCTATGTGGTAATTCATGGGTACATGTTTTTTTCCAAAAGGGATAACTATACATTTCTTGGCATTAAGCTTGAGCCCATGGCTCTGGCACCAGGCATCTGTTTCTGTAAGGCCCTTTTGTAGAATATCCACATCATTTGGGGATTCAATAATGGCTCCCAGTTTGCAGTCATCTGCAAACTTTGTTAGCCAGAGTCCCTTAGTGTTGGCCTGTACTTCAGAAGTAGATGCCAAACAAGAGTGGTCCCAGGACTGAACCCTGAGGTACTCCACTTGTCACTTGTCTGGAGCTGGATTTGGAGTTGGCTACTTTTACTGTCTGGGTTCTGTCAGTAAGCCAGTTAGCAACCCATCGAGTGACGTAGGGATTTATGCCCAGCTTAGTAAGTTTATCTATGATTCCAGAGTGGAGGATGGTGTCAAAGGCCTTGGCGAGGTCCAGATAGGCTGTGTGGACTGCCTTACCCTCGTCCACAGCTCTGGAGACTGATTCGAAGAAGTCAATCAGATTCAGGAGACAAGATCTTCCCTTCACAAACCCAAACTGGGTGGGGTCCAGTGTTTGAAGGTTGCCAATGTCTTTGTTTATAAGTTCCATGATAATGCGTTCCATGCCCTTGCAAATCAGGCTTGTCAGACTGATGGGACAGTAGTTCCTGGGATCCAAGGTGGATCCTCCCTTGTGGAGCGGGATAACTGTAGCTGTGCGCCACTCAGTGGGCACGAAGCCTGAGGTGAGGCTATGATTAAACATGACACTTAGGTGAGGTGCCAGTTCATTTTGTAATTCATGTAGTACACAGCCTGGGATGTCATCTGGTCCCATGGATGCTGTATTCGTAGCTTTGGAGAGTGCGGTTTCTACCTGTGTGACCGTGATTATCGGAATTTGGCAATCTTTTGGTATTGAGATGAGCCCTTTAGGGGGTGAGAGTGGGGTGAAGTTGGCACTAAATCGATCTGCCAGGATATTGGCAATATCCTTGGGATCAGTATATTTAATGCCATTCTGTTGTAACTCAGAGCAGATCTGAGCATTTCCATTTAGATTCTTGACATAACTATAGAATGCCTTGTGGTTGTCTTTGGAATCTTTGGCAATTTTATTTTCGTAACTAGCTTTTGAGGATTTTATGAGGGATCTCAGCTTATTACTGAGGCTGGTGAGGGAGTTTTTTGCATCCTGGGATTTTCCTCTTTTTTGCAACAGTTTCTTCCTTCTGTTGTATAGTTTGTTTATAGCAGGGGACCACCAGATTGGCTTCCTTTTTTTGGAGAAGAGCATCTCGGTTCTATTTGGGATGGCACGATTCATGCACGAGTGGATGTGCTCGTACAGTGCCTTAGTGTAGGATTCTGCAGCCGAACTTCCAGATCCAGATCCAGATTTGTAATATGTATATGTTCTCTCTAAGTATAATACTTATATATAAAATATTAAATCCATTTATTCATTTGTTGTTGGCATCATACTTATATATTTCCAAAATTGCTGTTATTTTTGCTAGATTTCGAGCTTTTCTATTTTGATTTATTTTGTACAGTTTATTTTGTATTTCCAACTTTTTTTCCTACATGCCTTCATTCTTTTGCTAACTTCTTGAACTTCCACCACTATCTTTCCTTATGTACTTTATTTCCATACCTGGTTTGGCCACATATTTGTTCTTTAGTCTTCATAAATGCTGTCTTGAGATAATGCCATTCTTCTTTATCTCTACCTATTTCCTCTTTTTCCAGAGATCAGATTTAGAGCCTATTTGCTTAAACTTTTGTGTTTTTGCTCCAGTGAACTTCCAGGTCTTCAGCCTTGTGTCTGTTAACCTTAGAGCCTTCTCTGACCACTGCTTGCATCTGACTGGCTAGTGTGGTATGCCCAGGGTTGCCATATTTCCGACTGGCCAGGTAGGGAGTAAAAAAAAAAAAAGGTCTTCCACATCTTTATCGTTCCGCATTAAACAGAAGTAGCTCTGTGTTTATTTTTTATTTGATTAGCCTGGGCCAATCAAAAATAAATAAACACAGAGCTACTTCTGTTTAATGCAAAACATCGCAGTTCTGCATTACACAGAAGTAGCTCTGTTTTGCGATGTTTTAATTGGCCCGTATACCGGTATACAGGCCAATCAAAAATCGCTAAGCACGGAGCTACTTCTGTTTAATGCGGAACATCACAGTTCCGCATTAAACAGAAGTAGCTCTGTTTTGCGAGTAGAGGGGAACAATGAACAATGACCTCTTTTTTCCTGGATGAGATCCCTTTTATGATGAGGTGTGCCACGTAGAAGGACTTCCTGACTACTGTGGCGATGTGACTATCAAAGGAGAGACTACTGTCCACCTGGGTCCCAAGGTCTCTTATCACACATTCAGTGTTAAGTAGATTGCTGCCTATGTGGCAGTTCATGGGTACAGAGTTTTTACCAAAGGGGATGGCACTGCACGTTTTGGCATTGAGCTTGAAGCCATGGCTCTGACACCAGGCATCTGTCTCAGTGAGGCCCTTCTGTAGGATGTCCACATCATTTGGGGACTTGACTATGGCTCCTAGTTTGCAGTCATCTGCGAACTTCGTTAGCCAGAGGCCTTCTGTGTTAGCCTGTACTTCAGAAAAGTAGATACTAAACAGGAGAGGTCCCAGGACAGAACCCTGTGGTACTCCACTTGTCACTGCTCTGAGGTCAGATTTGGAGTCTGCAACTTTTACAGTGTGGGTTCTGTCAGTGAGCCAGTTGCCAACCCATCTTGTGATGTAGGGATTTATACCTAGTTTAGTGAGTTTAGCTATAATTCCAGAAAGGGGGATGGTGTTGAAAGCCTTGGCGAGGTCAAGATAGGCTGTGTGAACCACCTTACCCTCATCTATGGCTTTAGTGACTGCCTCAAAGAAGTCGATCAGGTTCAGGAGGCATGATCTGCCTTTCACAAACCCGAACTGGGTGGGATCCAGAGTTTGGAGGTTACCAATGTCTTTCTTTATGAGTTCCATGATGATACATTCCAAGGCCTTGCAGACCAGGCTCGTCAGGCTAATAGATCGATACTTCCCAGGATCAGTGGTGGCTCCCCCTTTGTGGAGTGGGATAACTGTTGCTGTGCGCCATTCAGTGGGCACAAAGCCTGATGCGAGGCTATTATTGAACATGGTGCTTAAGTGGGGAGCCAGTTCATTCTGAAGTTTGTGTAAAATGCAGCCTGGGATGTTGTCCGGTCCCATGGATGCTGTGTTTTTGGCTTTAGAGAGTGCAGCTTTTACCTGTGTAGTTGTGATTACAGGGACTCTGCATTCTTCCTGTATAGATATGGGCCTTTTACGGGGTGGGGGGGTAAAGTTAGCACTGAACCTATCTGCCAGGATGTTGGCAATATCAGTTTGTTCTGTAATTTTCGTGCCTTTGTGCTGTAACTCAGAACAGATCTGGGTGTTGCCATCCAGATTCTTGACATAGCTATAGAATGCTTTGTGGCTGTCCTTAGAATTAATGGTGATTTTGTTTTCCTATCTAGCTTTGGAGAATCTTATAAGGGATCTCAGCTTCTTACTGAGGCTGATCAGGGAGCTCCTCCACTCATGGGATTTTACTCTTTTGCAACAATTTCTTCCTTCTGTTGCACAGTTTGTTTATGGCAGGGGACCACCAGATTGGCTTCCTTTTTTTGGAGGAGAGTGTCTTGGTTCTGTTTTGGATAGCATGATCCATGCACTCGTGTAAGTGCTTATAGAGTGCATTTGTGTAGGATTCAGCAGTTGTAACTGTATTGTCCATCTGCATGGGTATCATGAAGTTTACCACTTCTGTCTTAAGAAGCATTAAGTTGGCTTTGGAGAAATGTTTTTACCATGGTTTCCTTAATGGGGTTTGGGGGCAGGATCTGGATATCAAGGGTAATTCGCTTATGGTCGGATTGGACCAATGAGGAGTTGACTTCAGGTGTGGAACACCGGTCACTCATGTTGGTAATGACTAGGTCTAGGATATTGCTGCCCCTGGTGAGGGTGTGGATAAGTTGATCCAGGGCATTGGAGTTTATGAATTCCAGAAAGCGTTGAGCTAAGGAGTTGTTACACGAGTAGTTGTCCCAGTTAATGGTGGGGTAGTTGAAATCACCCATTATTAGGGTGTTTGGTTGAACCCTAATATTTTCCAGTACATCAAGAAAAGAGGATTGGGAATCCTGGAGCATGGTGGGGGATCTGTAGCAAGCTACAATTTGGATTGCAGTTTTGCCCAGAGTTAGTTGCACTTGGATAACCTTGGATGCATTATGCTGAGCAACTAGCCTGGAGGTGTGGATATCCTTAATGAATATGGGCACACCTCCGTCTTTGGTGTTTCGGTACAGGTTACATGGCTGAAAAGTGTGGTATAGCCTGGTAGTGCAGGGGTGCTCTCTGGAGCCTTGAACCAGGTCTCAGTCACTGCAAAGATATCAATGATCTCCATTTTAAGGAGTTCCTCGAGTGAGTGCATTTTGAGATTTAGACTTCTAGCATTGAGTAGCATTACCCTCAGTTTTTGTTTGCCTGTTCCTGTTACGGTGGTGAATTTTTTATTTGAACCTTGCCTAAAAACGGCACTATAGGGGCAGCAAGAGCCTTAGCCAGTATCTGGAACTCCAGGGGGCGACAGGTGCAGGCCATCTGTGGCAAAGCATCGTGGTCTCTCGACCATGTCATCCCAAGCAGACAGATACTGGATCCCCTTAGAATGACACCAGAAGCTTAGCCAATTATTGAAGTCAATCATTTTGTCCTTGTACTGCGGTATCATTCGGGGCAATGCCAGAATGCTACTCAGGGCTCGGGTCATACCTGCCTGGGCTACAAGATCAGAGAGCTCTTCCATGTCTCTTTTCATGTAGTCTAGGGAGGTATGTCTCAGGTTATTCACACCAACATGGACAATGACAGAGTCATATTTGTACTTGTTGTGGAGTGACCTGAGTGCATGGGTTATGTGGGGGATCCTGGCACCTGACAGGCAGCTGACAGTAACCTTCTCCTTGTTTAGGCTGGTGAGTGGGACATCAGTGTGCCTGACTATAGAGTCACCTATGACTAGTGTTTTGGGTACGTTGTTTTGCCTTATTGGCTGTGGTTGAGTGGCACACTGAGTCTGTGGGCTATGTGTCATTTGGGTTGTGTTGGGGGATGGAGGTTGATTGCGTTTCTGCTTTGGAGGTCTCTGTTGCTTAGACAAATTATTATTGAGAGCCTCCGTGAATGTTTTTTGTGTTACTATGTGTGGATTTTGGTGGTGTAGATTTAGTGAGACTATGTGATGAGTGTGGTGTGGTGCAAATGTTTACCTTCTTCTCATGACTGTCAAGTTCAGTCTAGGTTGGAGAGAGCTTTACCTCCAGTTTGGATAGATAAGTGCATCTCTCACAGGTTGTAGTGTTGGGTGGTAGGAGGAGAGGGTTGTTTGTATAGATGAGGCAATTTCTACATTGGCTCAAGATGCCCCGATTCATCAGATAGACAGGAGAGAACACTGGGAGCTGACCCTTGGGCATGCCTGAATAAAAAAACTATTTTCCTCTAGATAAGTGAGGAAAGTGAGTACAAGAGCTGTTTTTCTCTAAGCAAGTGAGAAAAGTAAGTACAAATACTGTTTTCCTCTAGGTAATGAGGAAGATTGAGTGCTATCGTAATTAGTAGCTTATTAGCTTATTTAGTGCTTACAAGTTCTGAAGATGTGCTGAGCATGAATAAGCAAATCTGAGTGCTAAAACTAAGAATCTGTATCTGTACTAGATTAGTTACAGGACAGAAACAAGTGCAAATGCAGGCTTTCAAATCAGAAAGTTGAGAGAGATGGAAGAGATTGCCCAAACGGCCAATAACTACAATTTCTGGGCCAGAACCACCCCTTATGTGGTAGATAGGTTATCTAGTGCTTACCACTCCCACTGATAAGCTAGAAGGCTTCCCTCCAGCACAGAAAGGTTTGGGGGGCTCAGAAGCTTACATACAGTCCTGGATACAGCAAATCTGTATCTGGAACACTAGTTACAGGAAAGGTAGGAAACAGGCTTACAGTTTTTTTTTTACAGAAAAGTAGCAAAAACAGTAGTAAAAACAATTCACATGCAGTGCAAGCTAGCACACTTGAGTATGTTGCAATATTAGACCAAACACAGTTTAAAAAATGCAATTAAATTAAAAAGGACAAAAAGCAAGTGCAGAAAGAGTTTATTAGGTAGAATTTGGTAAAGAGATGGGACTGGGGGAGTGTCCCAGATCAAATCAACAGTGGGGCAGGCAACTGCAAAAGCCACCAAATTTAAACTACAAACCAAAAATAGGGAGGGTGGGTGGGACAAAACAGTTTCAACTGAGATCTAAGCAACAACTAACAGTACAGAAGAGCAGCATTCCCTTCATGCTGCACTGTAGTGTCAGCAATCCCTCTACCTGATGTGGGAGTAGAACCAGCAGAATCATGCACCAAAGGTGAGTGTGCAACCTATTGTGCCACTGACACTGCTACCTGCAAGATCTCAAAATATAATTTTTTATTTTGAACATTAGTATATACATTTGTTATTAATTGTTAGTTACCAAGATATGGTGAACAAATAACTATGGAGGAAACGGTAATAGAGTGGGATGAGGTTAAGTAGAAATTTGTGCTGTAGTTTAGACACTGCCTTCCCTACCAGGGATTGATAGAGTTTAGGCAAAGAGAAAGGGATAGAGGAGTGTTAAGTGAAAGACCTGCCCCAGTTGAGTTTTTAGTTGAGTCTACAACAGAAGCTGCCAATAAAAGGGATAACTAGGAGGACTTATAACATATTGGATGATAACTATAAGAATCAATCAGACTAAATCAGAAAAGATTAGGAAGAAGGACTGGAAAGGCAATTTATAAATGCACAGTGGGAGGACATCTGTCTGACTCTAAAGTATGTAACAAAGTCCACAACATTTAGGATTTCTGTATGGAAGTGTTTGCATAGGTATTTTTATATTCCAAGCTAACTTGAGATAATCTTTCCTCAGGTGGATACCAAGTTCTGGAGGTGAGATGGGAAAGAGAGAAGTAATTGGGAGCATGTTTTTTGGGAATGTAACAAGTTGGCAGATAAAAAAAAAAGTAAAGAGTACTTTGCTAGAAATGTTTGATGAGCAAATGATTGTAAATAAAGAAATTAATCCTTTGAGCCAGGATATAATATCTGAATTACCTAAACAAAGTACAATCTTGCTAAGTTTAATGTTACTGGCTAGCAAAAAAACAAAGAAAAGAAAATAGAAATCAAAACTGGAACCAACCGTAAATGAAGTATGGAATATTGTGAGGGATATGAATTAGATGTAGGATCCTTGGAAAAGGGAAAACGAAAATTATATTTAAATGCAATCTGTGCAAAAAAACATGCAGAATAATGTTCAAGAGTGAAATTTAAGGGATGGTAGTATGTCAGTAATTTATGTAATGCAGAAGTGAATGATAATTGTTAAAAACGAAAATATGTACGTATAACATGTTTAACTATTGAATCAGTATCATATAATTTTTATCTATTGTTAAACATTTTCATAATATGTCTGACTTGGTATAATTATTTAAACTGTAGTTGGGCTTTTTTGTATTATTTTAAAGACTGCTAAATTTAATGTTCTTAAAATGTTTTGTAATACTTTGGAGCTTTTCTCCCAGGGCCTCTGCTGAAAATGAGCTTCTCTCTAGTCAGACTTTCTTGGTAATCAAATGTCAATAAATAAATGATAAGAACACATTAAGTTGATGATACATGTTTTAAATTGTGTGTTTTCTTTTCTATAACCTTATGTGCACCAATATCATTGATCAGATAGTTAGTTTTCTCTTTTACAATCATATGTGTATTAATAAAATAATTTAAAATGATGCAACTTTAGTCCATCTCTCAGGTGCAGGGGTAGAACCCGCAGCCTCCTACACAAATCTATCCTTTGAGATTTATTCTCTTTTAATATCTTTATTTGCTGCATAACTTTTCCCCCAATCTCTGTTATTAATAGATTTTAGCTTCTTTAGATAACTTCTTATGTATATTATTTTCCAATTTTTTTAGTTTGTGGGTATATTTCATTTCCTTCCTTGATTTTTTCATAATATTTTCTAAACTACTTAAGTGTATATATTTTATGTCTGTTTTAGATGTATTTATTACTCTCTAAACTAAACATTTAATAGCATTTATCTGTTTAGATTTATTTAATATTTTGACAGATTGTCCAATATATGTAATCATCACTGTATGATGTAAGTTTCTAATTCTTCAGTATTATTTCCTTTTTATAATCAAGTATTTGTTTATGTGCGGTATTTATGACTTTTCTATATCTAAAACATTTTATTCTTCATGATGTGTCAATTAATTGTCACATTCTTCGTATGCATTTCAGATCCAATGTGTAATTTTCCCATACATATAACACTTTAAAGCATTTCTGCTAATATCTTCTTTGCCATTAAATGAAAAAAAATTTTTTTTTCTAGGAACCATTATTTATATTCTTCCATTTTAGTAATATATGTTGGTATTATATATCATATTGGTAGTTATTTATTATTTAATGTTAATGAAATAATAAAGAATTATGATCTGTTGCAAAGCATGTTATTCTAAAGCTACTAATCTTCTCATTTAGGTCTATATATATATATATATATATATATATATATATATATATATATATATATATATATATATATATATACACTTTCTATCTATTGTAGTCTGAGTACTAAAGATATATGAATAATGATTGCATTTTAAAGAGTGTTCTTGTTTTCTTCCATTCAGATCTGTTGATTTAACAGTTTCTATCCATTTTTTAACCTTAGATATAGCACAGATTCCAGGGAATTTAATTACAGTTGTGTATCCTTAGTTAGAACACAATTAAAATCCCCACCCAAAATTATACTTCCTTTCATATACTTCAATAAAATTCAAGATTTTTTCTTGCATATTTAGCAACAAGACCAGGCATATTCATTTGCTAGCATATATATTTTATTTTGATAGTCAAGAATTGTCAAAGGAAAACATTCCACTTTTATCACTAAGAAAATCTGACATGTTTGCTTTTTTCCACTATATTACTGCATCTCATCATTTGGATTTATAATAGGATGCAATTAATATCTTATATTGGTCTATAGTAAATCTAGCTTTTTCTCTATTATGTGTTTCTTGTATAATGCAACATGAACTTTGTAAATATTTACTTAGATCACATCTTTCATTGCCAATATTTAATCTAGTAATACCGACAACATATTTAATGACTCTACCATGGGGTTTATTTAAACATTGTTACCTTTACATTTGTTTTAGAATGCTGCCTAATCTCCTGTTACCTGGTGAAATTCAAGAGCACTTCCATCATGCTTGACTGATCTGTTGAACACAAGAAAAAAATTTAACATAGAAAACTGTAATATTTTACTACTACTACCACTACACTAAGATCAAGTCATTCTTACCTTAGAAACTAAGCTAAACTTTCAAACTATTTCAATAATTCTAAATCTCACTGTTTGCAAAGTTACTTTATGAAATTTAAGAGCATATAAATATTTTATTAAATAAACTATTGAATGAACTCATTTCTAACATAAATTATTGTACTGTATAAGATATATTCTTAACTATCTAATAGCATATTTATGATTATATAACTCTATTAGTGCATTGAATTAGTCAACATCTTATAACAATTAAGCTGTTTTATTTATTGTTTATATATAAAGCACATGCTTAACTACGAAACTGCTAAAGTTTAAAAAGAGGGGAAAATAGTGGGGTTTATTTAAACATTGTTACCTTTACATTTGTTTTAGAATGCTGCCTAATCTCCTGTTACCTGGTGAAATTCAAGAGCACTTCCATCATAAAATAAACAGCCGGGGTGAAAGATGAAACACACGGTAAATAGCGTAACCAGAAGTTTAATACCCGCTTTCGTAAAAACTTCATCAGAATACAAAATAACCACAATCCAATGCATTTAAATAGCCAAATGATTAACAAACAATTACTCAATTAAAATCAATCAAACGAATTTAGTTTTAAAAAAATATTCACTTTAAAAAAATTCAAATGAATCCAATCCCTTATTCCCTTGCAATTTCCTATGTTTTAAAAAACATTTGATGTTAATATAGTCGTTTAAACCAGGGAACTTGTCCGATTTAAGTTTTATCTGCCACATAGTTTCACGCTGCTCTAAAAAATTTTTAAAATCTCCAGCTCGGAGATCAGCATGAACAACTTCTAAAATTGAGAACAAAAATTTCTTATATCTGTTGCAAGTTTTGGTGTGTTTATACAGGGCATTATTCTCATCATTCGTTTTGATGCTGTAAAGATGCTCTCTGATTCTAGTATTTAAACAACGGGTAGTCATGCCAACATAGTATGCAGGACAGCCCGAACATTGGCTGATGTAAACCACCCCCTTTGTTTTGCAATCAGCATAACTGGGTACTTTAAAGGTGTTGTCAATGGTGTCTATTTTGATGTAAGGACCCTCTGAAATAAATCGACACATATTGCAACTATGGCAAGCATGCATCCCAACCTTATTGGTACTAATAGTAGGTGCAACTGACATCTTGTTCTCCAAAATTCCCTTCAAGTTATAACGGTTCCTGAAGACAAATTTAGGACCTTCACCCAAAGTCCTTCTAATCTCTTCATTACCGTTGATAATTTTCCAGTTGTCAACAACAATCTGTCTGATCAAGGAGCTGTCAGAACTAGTGTCTAAAGAACACAAAGCATCAATGTTGTAACCACTCCCGTGTGTCTTCTGGTTCTGTCCGCTGTTAATAGAACTAGGAAAATCAATAATAGGTTTAAAAATACTGTCACGTTTTCCTAGTACTTCCTCACTAGTAGATACTAGTTTGTGAGAATCATACCCCCTGTGTAAAAATAAAGAAAAAACAGTGTTAAATTCCTGTGTCAAATCATCCTTTTTGGATGTCATCCGGCTTGCTCGTATAAACTGCCCTCGAGGGATGTTTCTGATGACATGTCTAGGGTGGTTACTAGAGTAGTGCAAATACCCATTAGTGAATGTCTCCTTGCGATGAATCTTACTATGTAAACGTTCATCGTCTGTATCCCAATATAATGATACATCTAAGAAATTCACTGTGGTGCCAACATTTCCTAAGGTGAATTTTACATAATCAAAAATAGAGTTAATGTCTGTAAAAAACTCATTAACTGCAGTGAAATCACCTTCAATGATGAAAAATAAATCATCAATATAGCGACAAAAAAACTTGATGTTAAATTTCTGTTTTAAGATGGGTAACGCCAGACTCCCAGCAAGCCATTACCAAGTTTGCAAGCGGAGCCGCTGGAGACCCCATCGCCACCCCCCTCTTCTGTCTGTAATAATTATTACCAAAAAGAAAAATGTTGTTTTCTAAAATGAACTCTAAAAATAACCTAATGGTTGAAATGGCCCCCGCTGAACCTACCACCTTTCCTTGCCAGAAATTCGCAAACTGCATCAATACCTTCCAAATGGGGAATACATGTGTATAAAGAAATGACATCAACTGTGAAAATGATGTCACTAAAAGGATCAAAAACATGTTCCTGTAAATAAATACCAAACTTACTCAGAAAGTGCCAGGAATCTCTGACGTGAGATGGTTCATTCCCTAAAATGGGACCCAAAATCAAATCAATCACCAGGGAAATGCCTTCTGTGATGGAATGTGGACATGAGACAATCGGTCTAAGTGGAGGGTTTTTGACATTTTTGTGGGTTTTTGGTATTCCAAAAATCACCCCAATGCGTGGCTCAGTTACAACGCAAAAGTCATAAACCTCACTAGTGATGTCTCCTGACATAAATAAACCATACAGTTCAGACTTGAAGCGAATAAAATTACAAGTCTTTGGTAAAACCATCTACCTTTACACCTCATTTGCACAACACAATCAGAGTATTTGAGGAACAATGTATTGCTGATATCAACAAAGTTTTGAGTGTAAATAGACATGCTGCTGATAATCTTACTAGGAATGAAAGGGCGGCTCTCACGAACCTGAAAACATTATGCCATCGCTTCAGGTTCATGAAAAGCGACAAAGGGGGTAACATTGTGATCATGTATCAGAACGTGTATCAAACAAAGATGTTAGAAATTATTAACAATTCGGAGGAATACGAAGGTATAACCCTTTTTGATTACAAACGCAGGGTACGTTTGATACAGTCTGAACTGTATGGTTTATTTATGTCAGGAGACATCACTAGTGAGGTTTATGACTTTTGCGTTGTAACTGAGCCACGCATTGGGGTGATTTTTGGAATACCAAAAACCCACAAAAATGTCAAAAACCCTCCACTTAGACCGATTGTCTCATGTCCACATTCCATCACAGAAGGCATTTCCCTGGTGATTGATTTGATTTTGGGTCCCATTTTAGGGAATGAACCATCTCACGTCAGAGATTCCTGGCACTTTCTGAGTAAGTTTGGTATTTATTTACAGGAACATGTTTTTGATCCTTTTAGTGACATCATTTTCACAGTTGATGTCATTTCTTTATACACATGTATTCCCCATTTGGAAGGTATTGATGCAGTTTGCGAATTTCTGGCAAGGAAAGGTGGTAGGTTCACAGCGGGGGCCATTTCAACCATTAGGTTATTTTTAGAGTTCATTTTAGAAAACAACATTTTTCTTTTTGGTAATAATTATTACAGACAGAAGAGGGGGGTGGCGATGGGGTCTCCAGCGGCTCCCGCGTTTGCAAACTTGGTAATGGCTTGCTGGGAGTCTGAGGCGTTACCCATCTTAAAACAGAAATTTAACATCAAGTTTTTTTGTCGCTATATTGATGATTTATTTTTCATCATTGAAGGTGATTTCACTGCAGTCAATGAGTTTTTTACAGACATTAACTCTATTTTTGATTATGTAAAATTCACCTTAGGAAATGTTGGCACCACAGTGAATTTCTTAGATGTATCATTATATTGGGATGCTGACGATGAACGTTTACATAGTAAGATTCACCGCAAGGAGACATTCACTAATGGGTATTTGCACTACTCTAGTAACCACCCTAGACATGTCATCAGAAACATCCCTCGAGGGCAGTTTATACGAGCAAGCCGGATGACATCCAAAAAGGATGATTTGATACAGGAATTTAACACTGTTTTTTCTTTATTTTTACACAGGGGGTATGATTCTCACAAACTAGTATTTACTAGTGAGGAAGTACTAGGAAAACGTGACAGTATTTTTAAACCTATTATTGATTTTCCTAGTTCTATTAACAGTGGACAGAATCAGAAGACACACGGAAGTGGTTACAACATTGATGCTTTGTGTTCTTTAGACACTAGTTCTGACAGCTCTTTGATCAGACAGATTGTTGTTGACAACTGGAAAATTATTAACGGTAATGAAGAGATTAGAAGGACTTTGGGTGAAGGTCCTAAATTTGTCTTCAGGAACCGTTACAACTTGAAGGGAATTTTGGAGAACAAAATGCCAGTTGCACCAACCATTAGTACCAATAAGGTTGGGATGCATGCTTGCCATAGTTGCAACATGTGTCGATTCATTTCAGGGGGTCCTTACATCAAAATAGACACCATTGACAACACCTTTAAAGTACCTAGTTATGCTGATTGCAAAACAAAGGGGGTGGTTTACATCAGTCAATGTTCGGGCTGTCCTGCATACTATGTTGGCATGACTACCCGTTGTTTAAATACTAGAATCAGAGAGCATCTTTATAGCATCAAAACGAATGATGAGAATAATGCCCTGTATAAACACACCAAAACTTGCAACAGATATAAGAAATTTTTGTTCTCAATTTTAGAAGTTGTTCATGCTGATCTCCGAGCTGGAGATTTTAAAAATTTTTTAGAGCAGCGTGAAACTATGTGGCAGATAAAACTTAAATCGGACAAGTTCCCTGGTTTAAATGACTATATTAACATCAAATGTTTTTTAAAACATAGGAAATTGCAAGTGAATAAGGGACTGGATTCATTTGAATTTTTTTAAAGTGAATATTTTTTTAAAACTAAATTGTTTGATTGATTTTAATTGAGTAATTGTTTGTTAATCATTTGGCTATTTAAATGCATTGGATTGTGGTTATTTTGTATTCTGATGAAGTTTTTACGAAAGCGGGTATTAAACTTCTGGTTACGCTATTTACCGTGTGTTTCATCTTTCACCCCGGCTGTTTATTTTGTGTCAGTTACTACTTTGGCGTTTTTTTACAGCACTTCCATCATGCTTGACTGATCTGTTGAACACAAGAAAAAAAATTAACATAGAAAACTGTAATCTTTTACTACTACTACCACTACACTAAGATCAAGTCATTCTTACCTTAGAAACTAAGCTAAACTTTCAAACTATTTCAATAATTCTAAATCTCACTGTTTGCAAAGTTACTTTATGAAATTTAAGAGCATATAAATATTTTATTAAATAAACTATTGAATGAACTCATTTCTAACATAAATTATTGTACTGTATAAGATATATTCTTAACTATCTAATAGCATATTTATGATTATATAACTCTATTAGTGCATTGAATTAGTCAACATCTTATAACAATTAAGCTGTTTTATTTATTGTTTATATATAAAGCACATGCTTAACTACTAAACTGCTAAAGTTTAAAAAGAGGGGAAAATAGTGGAGAAGGAGGTACAATGTGGGAATGGAACCTGAAGAGGAAGGATGCAAGTCAAGGAATGTTATCTTTTGCCAGTATACATATACAGAAAACAATTCATAGATTGACACATTACATTAATATCTTCCTTTCAGTCTGTCACTAATGATATCTTACTCTTTAATGCCGTTGGAGTAATATATCAAAGTCAGAAAACACAGTTTTGTTGGAATAAATTAATCTGTTCTTATAAAAGTTATAGCATCAAGAAATAGATAAACATACTAAAAGGTTTTTCCACCCTAACCACTCTTCAGTAAAAATGTGTAAAATAATATGGCCAGTTCTTTGTTCTTTAGGCTGTCAATTGTCTATAACATTGTTCTCTATAGCGTTGACCTGAGTATATCATGTGTAGTTATACACTGACAAGATATCATAGCATGAGTTTAAAAAATAATCTCTTCATCTTGCTATGATTTTGGCTGTTCAATCTGTTTGTAACACTTTCTTTTCCCTATCTACCACTCCCCAAAAATAAGCTTTTTTCCCTCACACATTGAATTTTTTCATATTCAAATAAAGAATATAATTATATTTTGTCAGGAAGTCTGTCCAATATATATATATATATATATATATATATATATATATATATATATATATATATATATATATATATATATATATGGGTCCACTTCTAAATCTCAAAAGCTCATAATCTAGAAATTCAAAATACTAAGTCCAAAATCTCGAAAATTCAGAATACTGAAAACTCAAAATACTGAATTTCATAATATCGAAAAAACAGAGTACACCAACACTTACAATATTCCAGCACAACTACATAACAAAACATATTACTCTTCTGCAACTATAAGCACCCCCACAGCCCCTGCTACTTAAATATATCAACTCCGAGATTGCACTCCACAGAAGAAAATGGCAAACATGCCATTACATGCTTCATGACTGCCTGTTGTAACCTTAGTCGTGTTCCCTTTTAATTTGCTATGCTACAACATAACTCATCTTAGTGTAGTAAAGTGTAATCTTGGAGTTGATATATTTAAGTAGCAGAGGGCTTGGGGGGCACAGCCCCCCACTAATAGTTGGAGTAATCTAATATACTTTGTCTTTTATTTGCTTCTCTATGTATTTCTGGTAGAGTATAGTAAGTGTTGGTATCCTGTAGTTTTTTTTTGACATTATGAAGTTCAGTATTTTGAGTTTTCAGTATTTTGAACTTTCAAGATTTTGGACTCAGTATTTTGAATTTTGAGATTATGAGCTTTTAAGATTTAGAAGTGGACCCATATGCATTAGTTCCATGTTAAATTAAATGCTCATTAAGCAATCTTGCCAAAGACATTTCAAATTAGCCTCATTCTTCTGCAGCTGCCAGCATATTACCTACCAAGAGAACTGCTGATCTGCACTTTGTACTAGGCAATGCATTTCACAGACATGCAAATTAGTCCATTATGAGGCTTTTTCATTGTGCCTAATTTGTGTCCATATCACAAGATATCATATTGTGGTAGCAGGCCTTTTTAGCATGAGACATATGGCTCATGTTGGGCTGTTAATGGATTCTTCTGATAGTCTCCTTTTCTTTGTAGTTTTTAAAAGTCCAACTATCTATTATACTTCTTCAGATAAACCTCTCCCCAAAAGTGAAGGCACGTAATATTCTGCATGAAGGATCTAATTAAGCTTCTGGAGAAATGTGTGCAATGGGTATAGATTAATCAGCAATATGTTATGGTACAGATATGTTTTAGTAACCATACAACATATATTCATTAGGTAATTAGTTACCTATTCATGAGTGCAACTTCAAGTTAACTGACTGTACAAGGTCATTCCAGTTCATATTATAAATTGTTTTATATAAGACATCAGGTAGGACACAATGCATATTATATAACCGCATTTCCTTTTTCTATATCAAGAAACTTTTAGAAGTTTCAAGACATATTTGTAGTTGTCTTTCCTACTGATATAGTTTTTATGCTTCTCACCTGCTAACACAGTGCAGCTTACAAGAGAAGGACATTTTCTTGACATCTGATGGATTTTGAGTGCTCATGCTATCAACCAAGATTTTCTTAATTTTTTTCTCTTTCTTTCCTTTCTCCCTCTTATCTCTCAGTAAATTGCTTGTATTTATAGTTCAAAACACAGTCTTTGTGATTTTTCAGGAGAATTAATTACATCTTTCCATGCTCTTTCTGTCATCACTGCTCACAAACATTAACATTCTCTTCATCTCTTTGTATTTTTGAAAATCTGCACTCTTCACTGCATTTCTCCTCAATCTGACCTCGCTTCAAGCATTTAAATGCACAAAAATATTCCAAATAAGGATTTTGATGTAGCTTTAAAGTGAGGTTATGTAAAGCATATACAATGATCATCACCATGTTAAATTAAATACAAACCTGAGCAGTCTTATCCTAAATATTTATTAGGTAATTATGCAAGCAATAATGCCTGACAGGGTGTGTGTTAATGTGTAATTGATGCCCGCCCAGGGGTGTTATGAGGCCCGACGCCCCTGGAAGGGCATTAATTACACATTAACATACATCCTGGAGGGCATTATTCTGCTTAAACAATGGGCTCGCTGTAAAAATGTTGTGTTTTACTTGCTTATTTGTTTTAAGTACTGTATTATTTTTTATATATTTTTAATGTAAAATAGTTCCTCCACCTACTGTTTCAAACTTGCTGTAGACTGTACTACATGTTATTGGTGTTGGAGGAAGCATTTTACATTAAATCTATATATAAAAAGTATAGATACTGTTAAAAAAAATAAGCAAGTGAAACAACATACAGACCATTCTCTCTCCCATACACATATGCAGTCTCTTCTGCTTTCACACACATACATATACACACACAGCCTCTTCTGCTTTCATACACAGTCTCACTCTCTCTCAATCTCTCTCGCACACAGTCTCCTCTGCTCACATACATGCATTCACTCACACATCGCTCACTTTCAATTTCACTCTCTCCAGCCATCTCTCTTTCTCTCTCTCACAGGCACACACACACACACACACACACACACACACACACACACACACACACACACACACACACACACACAGTCTCTCTGCTTTCATGCACACATTCACACATTTGCAGACAGAAACACTCGATCGCTCTTTTACTCACATACACACATACATTCTCACACAAACGCTGTATTTTCTTTTTTTATTTTACACTCGCTAAACAGAAAATGCGCTGCTTAGCGAGTGTAAAATAACGGCTCACTCACTGTCACTTGCATGCCTACACTCATACATAGACATACGCACACACTTACCTTTTTGGGTGTTTTTTTTTTTTTTTTTTTTTATATTTTACACTCACTAAACAGCAAAGACGCTGCTTAGGGGGTGTAAAATAATGGCGGCTGTCCTGTTTTTTCAGTCCGAGCTCCACGGCGGTTTGATAAGCTGCTGTGAACCGACAGATTCCTTTTTCACCGTGGATTACTTGTACATTAATACCCTGCTGGAGAATGCTCATTCTCCAATCAGGGTATTGATGTACAGTTTGCCCATTGTCTAAATGCAATTCATGTATATATGGACTGATTTATTATGTAGGATCTTTTCATTTCATTTGCATATACCTTAAAACAGATCATCACGCAGAAGGGTTAATGTGCATGAAATAACTACTTTCTTAGTGTTTGTCAAGAAAACCTTGTGTTTCATGCATTTTGGCAGAGGTCAGCTTGCAACAGAAGCCATTCTATTCACACCTTTTCTGATTGGAATGCTGATGCTGTCAGGCAGATTTTGTGGAGATTTCTTTTTCCTTAGCATGCACTTCTTGTGGTAGCATTCCCGTTACTATCCTAAGTCCTAACTAATATTTGAGGAGACGTAATTAAATTACATTAATTCAAAAAATGTTATATTTAAAACAAAAACATAGGTCTTGATTCCAAAAAACTTGCACTCAGTATAAGTGACCACTTACACTGAGAACAGGTTTAGAGTGGGTCTTTTGGAATCTGGCTCCTGGTATAAGTCTATTTATAGATAGGTCTTACACCAAAGAAAGTTACTTTCACCAAGAGCGGGCATTTTGGAATCTGGCCCACTTTATTAACTTTTTTGCCTTATATATTCACTAATCATTTGTTCATTCATTAGTATACTCCCTAAAGTGTCTATGCAAGCTGTGAGATTATGTAAAGCAATCAAACTGTCACGTGTTCTTTTTTATATGACTATCTATTTAATATCAAATTATTAGATTATATTTAAAGCTATTTTTGCCAATTAACTTATAAACCATTTTCAGCATATTACTATACAGTATATTAATATTAAAGCAATTTACCTCAGTATATGAAGACAATGTTTTGGCAGGCAGATATTCTGTTTGTAAGAGGATTATTTTAATGTTTAGTATTTACCGATCAAATAGCACTTCATTTAACAGGTCAATATCGCTTTGTCGAATAGTGTATTCATCAAATCACTATTCTTCAAATCCATTTAAGCGAAAACTCATTTCAGTGAAGACCATTCTAGTGGAAATTCCCCAAGGGAAAGAAACTAGTTGGCCACTTTCTGACCATAACAAATACTACACAATTTAAAATTAGCAAAGGCCATACCCCCTAACTAAATAGACAAACTCTGAGATCTCACTACAGTGGGGAAAGGGGCAAATTTCTGAGATGGCCAACTACTTCCTTTCCCTGAGAAAAAAATTTGCTGAAATGATCGTAGGCTGAAATGAGTTTTCACTTAAGTGAGTTTGATGAATAATGATTCAATGAATAGACTAGTCAACAAAGTAATATAGATCACATTTAACAACTAATTTACTAGATTTCACACATATATGTGACACTCCAGTCCTTTAACATTTTCTGTGTTTCATCATTTATCTGACAGTCTAATAGTCTGTGCTCTTCCTGGTTTTATTTTCTGTTGGAATGTTACCACTTGCCTTTTGTTTTCTTCAGTTCCAGAACAGTTTCATCAGAAACAAAGATGCTCACAATGCACTCTATAGACATAGTACATGTTGTACTCATTTTAAAAAGTTTAATTGCTTTGCTATTGACAAGGTGAAATGTAGTGAAAGAGGAGGTGACTTGAAACTAAAGGTGGAAAATTTGGAGACTATGTGGCAACTTAGGCCTAAATGCTATGCATCCACCTGGCCTCAATGACAATATTGCTATTCTTCCTACACTTAAGGCTAAAGCAAATGTGATTAAATAAAATTTCTTTTTTTTATATATTCAACAACGTATATCAGCATCACAACACTTTTTATCTGCATGCATATTGTAGAAGTGCATTTTTATCTTGTATTTTGGTGCAATCATGTTTTTATATTTCATGTATAATCAACTTTTTTTTACATTTTTGCGATGATGTCATTTAATGTGGATTGGTCAGCAGGTAGGGGATGGGGTATTTAAATGTTGTTTCTACCAACCAACGTTACTCTGATGAAGCCATTCTCATAGTGAAAGTGCTCAGTTGTTGGGATATTTGTGTTTTGTGCTATTAAATCAGTGAAACCATGTTTGTGTTGGGACCTTTTTATTTTTATTTCATTGTTTTTTGCTTCATTGGAAGACTTGGTGATTTTGTGACATTTCATAGAGACGTGTTCAAGAATTGATCCTTGTAAGTCAGAGGGCTCTCCATTATGACATAAATAAAAGTATAAAGCAATATCACTATCAAATTTGTTTCTTAAAAATCATTAATTCCATTTTAGTTTAAATGTGCATGTGTCATACTAAGGACACACATACAGATGCTACTAAGAATGTGTGTGTCCCGTTCTTAAAGAAGCAATGTAAGTTTTGTGGCAGCCCTGTGATTGCTTAGGTCTGGATCCAGCTCTGCTGGTGAGTCATCTTATTTGTTCTTGCCACTCCATCTAATGTAACCATTAAACCCCTTCCCCAAGCTAGAGGCCTCTGATGGCAAGACACAAACCATCACTTAGGATATCTTGGTGGAGGTGACAGTCATTTCATTCTTTGCAGGGGAAGACCACTTGTTGGATGTGGACAATCCAAGGATACCCAGTAGCTGAACGACATCCCAAAATATAAGGTGATAGTTCCTTTAGAACATAAAAGGACAGTAGAGCTGTCATAGGGGATCAATATTTGAAACCATGGCAGATGATTAGCACTGGAGCTACCAGAACATCCCACAGTAAGGAACACAATTTATAGTCTGTAAAATAAATCAAGGACATATACCAAAAAAATTGCAATAAACCACTGGCTGCAGTTAAATTGAATTGTCTGACAGATGTACTATAAGCCAAGGATTTTCTGCAAGGTTTTATGACCATAGCTGTAATCCTCAGAATTGGAAACAGAACAACAGTTCAGATCTCTGGTTCTGTTTCTTATGTTGTTGGAATTCACAGAACTAAGCGACAGAAATGCATGATCTCTACAATAATTTCTATGTCATATACTGGGCACTTGTAGAAGTCATCAGACCATATTTTGACATGAGTTATTACAGCATAGTGCAACACATTTAAGATTTGCCTCATCACTAATAACCTGTTGTTTTATATCTGTTTATATTGTATAGCAGAAAAGAATTGCTTTGCCTTAATTTTGGAATCTCTTGGTGCATTTTAGGACTTTTGTTTATTGTAAAATAAATCAACAAAGTCTTACATCATTTGAAGTAGTTATACTAATGAGGGAAATGTCAAATATTGACTGAGATGTTAATCTTATCAAGTTTATCGGGTTTTATGGGTTCAGACTAGGCATTTGATCCAGTAGATCATAACAGTTCAGACTAGGTATTTGACCCAGTAGATCATAACAGCTCAGACTAGGCATTTGATCCAGTAGATCATAACAGCTCAGACTAGGCATTTGATCCAGTAGATCACTAACAGCTCAGCCACTGTACATCTCGTTATTTGTTCCTCCAATCAATAAGGGCAAAAGGGGACTTACAGATCCTCATTCACTCATAATAAGTTGTTTTATAGGCAATTATGGAGCAGGAACTTATTTCACATATAGGGAATCCTCTGGGATCACTCAATAGCTTCTGCTAATGTTTTGAAGTAGATTTGTGTTCTTGGACTGGGCATCGATGGTATTCATGTCTTTTTTTAGATAGATAATAGGCCAAGTAACATCAGGTTCTTCATAGCCTTAAAAGCCAAGCAAAAGTCCTCATTCAAGAGTCTATAAGAAAGAGGCGTAAAAGGGCTTTTAGTAACTTCTGGAGGACATACTATTGATTTTTTTTTGTTAGGAATTCTTTTGTTTTTCAAGTTGGGCAATATACTTTCTATAAGCACTTGCCAAAGGGGGGTCATTATATTCTGCAACAGACCTGATCAGGGAGTGGGTACAGTGGGAAAATAACTTCCTTGTATATGTAGGATATTATCTTTAGTAATTCCTGGATCATGGATTCGCTCCCATGCATTCATCACATCGGGCAACAAGTGCTCTTCAGCACTCATTGTTTCAGTAGCAGGTTTTACAGGATCGGGTTGCTAGTCCGAGGCCCAGCCCTTCTCAGAAGGTGCACCACACACTCACACACACAGACTCACACCTAGGGCCAATTTAGAGTGTCCAATCCACCTACTGCATGTCTTTGGAATGTGGGAGGAAACCATAGCACCTAGAGAAAACTCACATGAATGCAGGGAGGACATGCAGTCTCCACACAGAAGGCACCCCAGCCAAGAATTGAACCAGAGAACCTCTTGCTGTGAGGCGATAGTACTAATCGCTACACCACTGCACTGTCCTACCTTTAGTAATTAGTTGTGCTAAAATGAAAGGATTTTTTAATGGCATTTGATATATCTTGGTCAAATGAGAGCTCACTGTCCGTGTGGGATAGTACATACAAAGTTGTTCTTCTTTCCTAAAAAGTACTATATTGACTTTTTTTGCATTATGATTCAGACTATGGTCCTGACACCAGGAATTATAATGAATTAGACTGTCTTGCCTTGCAGGATATTTGCAACACCTGGCAAATTTATGACAGTAGCAAGTTTGTAAAATCATCAGCAAATTTTGTCATCCAGATACTCTTAATGTCAATCTGGGTATCAGAGAACTATATGCCAAAGAAGTGTGTCCCCAGCACAGAACCTCAGGCTTTCAGCTGCTGACAATCTTTTTAGAAGAAAGCTCATACCTTTCAAGTGTACCTCTGTGAAGGCTGCCAGCCTAGCTAGATATCATTTTCTAGATAACTCTATGTCATTGTAAATTTTAATATAATCAATAGGCTTGTTTTTACAAATGTAAGAAAACTAAATGTAAGAAACCCTGGCCCTACCAATCCTGCTACCCTAATAACCCACCCTAAACTCCCTAACTCTTTCCTAATAGGACACCTAAATATCCGCAGTATCAATAACAAAGTAGCCCATCTCCACACCCTCCTAGATATTCACTGCTTTGACATCTTCTGCCTGACAGAAACATGGTTAAAACCAGACACCAAAGACAATGAAATCATTCCCCAAGGATATAATATATTAAGACAAGACCGAATAAAAAGCATGGGTGGGGGAGTAGCAGTTCTATTCAAAGATGGACTTCAAATCTCCACTTTACCATATAACCCATCTCAACATAGAAAGGCAGAAGTCCTTATCACCAGATTTCAAATCAACCAAAATAAATCTTTATATATCATCTGTAACTACCTACCCCCCGATAATAATATCAATACTATAGAGGATATTCTAAGCTGGGTGTCCTCAACTTACCCCCAAGAAACAATAACACTTAGTGATTTTAATACTGACTGGAAAGTTATTAACGCTGATAATTCTACCTCCCATATCAACCTTCACGGCTTTAGTCAAACTATCACCTCCACAACTAGAATCAATAAACCAAATAAGAAAGAGAGCACCTTGGACTGGATACTTATAAATAAACAGAAACAAGCTTACAAGGTAGGAACTCTGCCAGACGATGTAAGCGATCATTCTTTGACCTACATCCTAAGGCAAAAAAATGATATCTCTAACCCCACCCACATATAGGATTGCACGTACCAACAAACACTTTAACCCAGTACTATTCCAAAATGAACTTAGAGCCTGTGACTGGAACCCTTTAAAAACTCTACCACTTGAAGAAGTTGTTAAATACCTAAACTCTAAATTCTTATTGATTCTTGATAAGCACGCACCCAAATGGTCCATTAGAATGAAGTCCAAACCTACCCCCTGGCTTTCTAAAGAAACCAGACAAAAAAATTTACTTAGGAACAAGTCTTGGGCTAAATGGAGAGCTAACAAAAATATCTCAGATCAACAAACTTTTAGGCAGTTGAGAAATAGTACAAAAAAGGCAATACTTACAGACAAAAAGAACTACTACTGTAAATTACAGCAAAATCACCAAAACAATCCCCAGAAGTTCTGGTCTAGTATAAATAAGCTCCTGTTCCCAGGCCACTCGCGTACACCTATCCCATCTCAGGCCGAACAAAATACCCCCCACCAAACTGCCAATACCTTCAATACCTTCTTCACAGAGACCATACAATCACTAGCCAGTCAACTAGTCCCTGACAACTCAAGCCTCCCCACCACCATAACTAGCACTCTACCAGCATTCCATCTGCAACCCATCTCAACCACTCTCATCTATAAATTCATCCAAAAACTTAAACCTTGTACTCCTTCTGCTGACCAGCTACCATCTGAATACCTGCAAAAAGCAGCCAAAGTAATTTCTTATCCCATATCCATTCTCATAAATAGAACCATTAAAGAAGGAATCATTCCAGACATCTGGAAAATCTCCCATATTATCCCCCCTACACAAAGGGGGCACCTCAAATGATTATTCTAACTACCGGCCAATAGCTCTATTATCACCCTTAGAAAAATTATGGAAAAATGCATTCACCAACAACTATTAAACCATTTATCTCAACATAACATCATAGTGAACTGCCAGCATGGCTTTAGGCCATCCTATAGCACCACAACAGCCCTATTATCCTTTACAGAAGCCATCAATAGAAATTGTAATAAAATCAACCTCTCTTCTGCACTCTTTATTGACCTCTCAAAAGCGTTTGACATGGTAAACCATGCCCTTCTTATCAACATTCTTGAATCCCTTTCCCTTGACTGTCTGGCAGTTAAATGGTTCAAGTCCTACCTTACCAATAGGCAACAGGCAGTTCTCTGGGAAAATAATATATCATCCCTCCTACCAGTCACACTTGGAGTCCCTCAGGGCTCTATTCTAGGTCCACTTCTTTTCTCACTGTTTATCACTGACCTCCATGTAGCTATTCCACAAGCCACCTGCATTCAATAAGCAGATGATTCTACAGTAGTATGCTCAGCAATCTCCCAATCTGTTCTACATTCTCTAACTCAGAATGTTTTCAACATAGTTGAATCATGGTTCACAAAACGTTGCCTCCTGCTCAATGCTAAAAAAATTAAGCTCCTTCTTTTTACACCCACCAATAAGTCCTCCCCCATAGATTTCTCTGTCATCTCCAATAATGGCACAATTATATTCCCTGACTCTACCACTAAACTGTTAGGAATTACTATTGACAATAACCTTACATTTGACATCCACATAAATAACACCATAAAAACTGTCAACAGAAAAATAGGCTCCTTATATAGAATTAAACCTTTCCTAATGCCAATAGCCAGAATTAAGACTGCACACTCCCATTTAATTTAAACTCTTCTGTATACCTCATCCATATATACTAATCTAAAGAAAAATAATCTTACCAAACTAACTAATTCCTATAATAACATCGCCTGATTTGCCACCAGCAATCCCTTTAGAACTCACCACTGTCTGAATCTAATGCAGCTAGGCTGGCAAGAATTTCAAAACCAACTGGAAGTCTCCCAACTCACCATTGCCCACAAGATATTTTATAAAGCTAACAGCACTCCTATACTCTCCAATCTCATAATCCCCTACAAAAATCTAAATTCTCTACGCTCTTCCAGCAAACTTCTTGGTAGCATAAGCAAGTCTAACAACATGGCTGGAGTTTCTCTGTTTTCCAACTTTGTGTAAAAAAACTGGAACCTACTATCTAATGAACTAACTTTAATTTCTTCACTGCCTCTCTTTAAACAAAACCTCAAAAGACACCTCAAAACACACTGGTTAAGCCCCTGCAGCAACCCTGATTAACCTTCTGCTTCACAACACATATTTCTCCTCTGGAGCCACTACTTAATTCACATTCCTTGAAGCAGGACTGCAACTGCTGAACAGAATTCAACATACTGGTGTAATCTATCCTTCTTGATACTCTGAAAGTCTCTATCCTGTTTGATGTGCTGATAGTCTACATGAATCACACTGCATAATGAATTATCCTGTACATATTGTCACCTTTACTATTGTAAATACCTACTTTACTTTATTATTACTTCCTGTATTTTTAGTATTCTTATTACTTCCTGTATTTTTAGTAATCTTCTATGGAAATCCTTTCATTTACTATGTATTAATATTGATTTTTTAATTTTTAATTTCAATTTCAATTTTTATTTATTGCCACCGGAGCTTTTCTCCCCGGGCCTCTACTGAAAATGGAAATATATCCGGTTAGACTAGCCTGGTTAACAAATGTAAAATAAATAAATAAATAAAACTGTGTTATATGCTGATCTTCAAAAATGTAACCACAGTGCACCCTGCTGGAAGAAAGCTGTTAAGTAAAGAATTATAACTGTGTTCTCAAGCGCAGAGACAGGATGCCTAGGCTAGCAAATTCTTTCTATTGTTTTTAAGACAGAGATAATTACTAGAATTTACATGTAAAAGTGTCTTTTATCTGCAGTGGTGGTGCTGTGGTAGCGTTGTAGCCTCACAGTAAGATGCTGCCGGTTCGATTCTCAGCTAGAGCGCCTTCTGTGTGGAGACATGCATGAATGGGGGTACCTTCGTTGAAGATTGTGCGTCAGGGCTGGTAACTCGGCACGTAAAAATCAACTACCAATCATTAGTAGACTGGAGTTCTGCTGTGGTGACCCCTAACTGGGAAAAGCCAAAAGACACAACAACAACATGTAAAAGTGTATTTTATTGCTGTAGCTTCCTGGCCAGGAGCAGCTAACAAAGAAATGTACATTTTGAGTTTCTGTTAGCCTGGGAACTAAAGGAGAAGTGATAAAAATGATGTAATGTGAAATGACTCAGCAATAATGGGCATTATCAATTTAAAACTTTCTCAGAGAGAAAGACTGAGCATTTTGTATTTTGTCTGAAGCTGACAACAACTCACTAGCACTTACTTGCTATCTATGTAAGTAGTTATTTAGAGCTTAGTATTTCTCTTAGAGTTAGATAGGAATTTAGCCAGATTAGTGTAGCTGCTTTCTATATTATGTCAGTCTATCTTGCAATATTGTTTTAAAGCATTTTCCTGTGATCTCTGAACTCTCATGTCATTGTGTTGAATTGATGAGTATTGTCTTTTGTTTTTATTATTTAGTATTATATATTTTAAACCTTTCAACTGTGGCTGTTTTGTGTAGAGATCATTTAAGCTCTTAAAGAGTACTTGCATGTATTTGGTGATACTGTCCAAGCTACTTCAATAGTCTTGCTGTTCGGTACACTTACTATTTGGATAACAGTAATATTACACAGTGAAATTGGCCACCCTTGAAGAAGGGCTTTACAGTAGCTGATAACAGTGGTTGGTGGCAGTCAGTACTACCTTATAGTCTGGGCAGAAAGGGGGCATAGTTGGAGAACCTGTGCCAGCCTTCCCCAGGACTGTCTTTGTGTTTGTATATAAATCAAATCTTAAAGTGTGTGTATGTGTGTGTGTGTGTGTGTGTGTGTGTGTGTGTGTGTGTGTGTGTGTGTGTGTGTGTGTGTGTGTGAGCTACTTGAGCAGCAACACGAAGCATTGGTTGGACAGAGAGAGTACTGGAGGTTTTAGTTTGACCACTAGGCTGAGATCTGGACCCTATATCTGTGTCAGTGGGGAGTCTTATTGGGGATCTGGAGAGAAAGGGAGAAACCAGCTCAGGCTGACTGTGGTTTCTGTGTGCTGTTAAGGGAAATTGTACTTTACTGTACATGTACTTGTTATCCTCCCAATGTGCACAATCCTCACTGGTGCTAGTGGTGAGGATTAATGCTCCTTGATTATTGGGTCAGTGCATGGGCGTCACAACCTCATTATGAGGAACGTTTCTCATTTTGAGTATTAAAAGTCCGTGTTCCTCATTGTTCAGCATTGAAAGGGTCTGTCACACATTTAGTGGTAAGAAGATCTCAAACTGTTATCCATGGCAAATAATACTGACTCATTAATTCATCAAAAGAATGCTTAAATAAGTATAAAATAGCACATTTAACCATCATGGAGCTTCCCAGTTGAAGTTGTTAGCAAGCTGTTAGTATGTGTCCCACATTTTGAGATTTTGCCCATTTGTTCCACATTATGAGAGGCTGTGTTCCACATTCTGGAGATGGAAGGCTGAGAGCTACAAGAATGCAGGCCACAAGCCCTTACTGTGAGGATTGTATCTGTGAGCCATTTGGAAATCCTGAGGGACATTTAGCTGCTGATGGTTAAGCATGATACCAGACTGCTGAATAGCGTTAAAGTCCTTTACCAGATTAACATATGTGGTATGCACTGACTGACTTTTTCCAGTACTTCATTTACCCTCTTGAAGAAGTCTACCAGGTTCCGTAGACAGAATCTTCCCTTCAGATTGGTTGGCATTAAGAGATTGCAGGCTGCTCATATTATCATTTATGAGTTCCACTAAAGTATACTCCATGACTTTATTACTAGCTGTTAGATCAATAGTTCCTGGTGTTAGCGGAAGGGTCACCTTAACATAGCGGTTCTACCATGATTATTTCCCAAACCACAAATATGTATCCAGTGGAGAAGCTGAAGCTGAGACATTAAACACATTAGTGATATCTCTAGGCATCTAATATTGTTTATTCATATTTGCAATAATAATTACAAAAATATGCTGGTTACACTTTAAAGCTTATATGGCAGGTAACACAATTGTGACCTCTGTCTAGTGCAGCTAGAGATATTAAATGTGGCTCATGTGTTGTTCATTTATATTGTCCTAATTTTCATATTTATCTAAACATCTCACCAACCAAAGAATACAAATAGGGCTGCTCACCCTCATATGAAAGCTCATAGTTGGATGTATAAAGTGGTGTTGTCAGTATGTATGTATGTATGTATGTATCTTGAGTTGTTACTGAAATATTATACATGGGTTACTATAGTTATTGTAACCTAAAATCTAGTTTAAGGCAGAAAAATCTAATCAATGCTATCACTGCAATGATCTGTATGAACTGAACAGTTTGCCGTTTATACTTCTTTACTAATGTAGATGGTTCTAAAGATATGAACATTTGTTTTAACTGTGAGGATATTATTTATTTATTTATTTATTTATTTGACATTTGTTGACCGGGTTAGTCTATCTGGGCTAAGGCCCTTTTTCAGTGGAGACCCGGGGAGAAAAGCTCCATGATTACAAAAATATGTACAGTTTACAAAAAAGAGAAAAATTGTTTCTAGTACATGAAGAAGAGTATTTAACAATGGACAGCAAGTATACAATAACAATACTGGTACCAGTTAACATCCTTTGGAAACCTGTATGGTAAGTATGAAATTTCAAAACAGATTACAGTTAACCCACACTGATGGCTCAATATGTTTGTTCGGGTAGGTAGACTAGGAGAGATTGGAAATGAAAGTAGAAGGAAGATAGTGGGGAGTGTGAGGGGAGCAGTAAAGATAAGAGAGATAAGAGTGCAGCGTAAGTGTGTTGATATTCTACCGAGTAGGAAAAGGTTTTTGAGGGGGGAGAAGGGAGGGGGAGTTAGGAAGGTAGAGTTGGGTCAGAGAGAAAGAATTGAGGGGGAGTAAGGAAGGTGTAGTTGGGTTGGAGAGAAAGAAGTGGGAGATAGGTCTAGAGAGGTGGGTTAGTCGGGGAGCTGGTAAAAAGCAACATTTATTTGAGCTAAGGTGATTTTTCACGGACTTTTTGAATAGGGGTTTGGAAGAAGTGTTTTGTATGTCCAGTGGGAGTTTATTCCAGTGTTTGGCTGGGTAATAGCTATACAGGTTCTTGCCAATGTTGAGTCTGGGTTTGGTTGTGGTCAGTAGGCATTGGTCAGAGCTCCAGAGTGTCCTGGTTGGGGTGTATGTTGAGATGATGGGTGATAAGGCAGGGCAGAAAGTGGGCTGATAGAGAATGGAATGGATTATCTGGAGCTGGGAGAGAGTAAGGTTGTGAGGGAGCTCTAACCATTTAAGTCTTTGTAAAGCAAGACAGTAGTGAGAGGAGCAAGGAAGTTCAGCAGCAAAGTTTGCTACTTTGTTAAAGGTGGAATCGAGTTTGGCCACAAGAGAGGTCTGCAGGTTGGTGAGAATCTGAGAGCCATAGAGCAGGGTTGGAAGAAGGTAGGCATGTGATAGAGCAATTTTTGCATGAGAGGAGAGAAAGGTTTTGTTTCTGTAAAGGAGGCCTAGTTTCTGGTGGGTTTTCTTGATGTTATTTAGTATATGCAGGTTGAATGTTAATTGGTCGTCAATGATGACCCCAAGTAGTTTAGTGTGATTGTCCACCATGATAGGTGTGTTGTTATAGGAGGAGATTGAGACATTTTGCTTCAACTGTGTCATGGTCTTTGGTAGAAAGAGAAGACGTTTGGTCTTTTTTGGGTTTAGGATTAGGTGATTTTGGTTGAGCTAGATCTCAACAGATAGGAAGGATTCTTGAGTCTTAGACTGGAGTATGAGTAGTGTGTCTGCAATGGTGATGAGAGTGGAGTCATCAGCGTATTGCATTAGGGAAACGTGTGGGGTAGAGCTGGCTAGTTGATTGGTAAAAATGTTGAAAAGCAGTGGACCTAGGATTGAGCCTTGGGGAACTCCCATAAGTACTGGAAGTTCTGAGGAGATGGCGGAATCCCATTTGATGGATTTGGTGCGGTTACAAAGTTAGCTAGAAAACCAGGTGATAGTGGCAGGGGAGAGGTTTAGGTAGGAGAGTTTCTCTAAGAGTAGTGGATGGTGGACAGTATCAAATGCTTTTGATAGGTCAAGGAAGATACAAGATACTAGTTTATTTTGTTCCCTAGCTTGAGCAATGCTATTTATGAATGAGATGAGTGTTGTGGAGGTGCTATGGCCAGGTTGGAAACCGTGTTGTGTAGGGGTGAGTAAGTTGGCTTTGGTGAGGTGCTGGAGAATCTGTTTATGTACACATTTTTCAAGGATCTTGGATAGGGCAGATAGTATTGCACTAGGCCTATAATTAGTTAGTTCAGTGGAGTTACCTCCTTTGTGAATGGGTATAGTGTAAAATTTCTTCCAGATGACTAGGACTGTTGCTTCAGTGATGGATCCGTTTATGAGGATAGATACGGGTAGGGCAATGGAGCTAGCAGCTAGTTGAAGAAAGAGTGGAGGGAGACCATCTATGGAGGAAGAGCAAGGTTTGAGCTTAAGGAGCAGGATATAACTTCATTTTGGCAAAGGGATCAGAAAGCAACAATTGAAAGACACATTTCAAACATCTAGAGCTGTAGGAAATAACTGATAGTTACTGACTTAAAACATACTTCTTACCACTTCTATGAACAGGAAAAAATAAACATGAAATAAGATATGAACTACACTAGGTAAACAGGAAATATATTTAGTTTATTGGCAAATTAATTGAAATAGCTAAATTTTATTGGAAGTTTTTAACTAAAGAGTTTCCTAGCAATAAATGATATGGAGTCCAAAAATTTCATTTAAGTGGGGACATAACATATGTGATATATCAGGACATCGTTAATATAAACATTCTGAGGTACAAATTAACATTAATTTAGTTAACAATAGAGGCACATGTACTTGTGTGTTATATAACATTTGTCAGTATATAGTTAATCATTTTTAAAGAATGAATAACATGAGGTTTATGAATAATGGCAAATCTTACTGTACAGTGCAGGGGATAGTTTATGCCATCAAGTGTCCCTGTCAGCTAGTATATCTATTTTATATGTATATATAGATGTATAAACAGAATGTGTGAGAGATGTTAGGCAAGATAGGGTAGAGAGTCCTCTGACAGTCGATTTTAACGAATACCATCAATGCAATCCTGAATTGCATGAAACAACAATTCTAGAACAAGTAGTACACATTATGTTTAAGGAAGACAATGCCTTTTAATTGGTTTATAAATATTTTTAAATGTTTGTTTCTGTGTAAGTAAATGTATTGGTAAACGCCTCTGAAAGCTTTCTCATATGGTCTAATAACTGGATCCGTTGCCTCCTTGTTGTTTTATTTTTTGCAGTTTTCATTTTATTATTTGTGATATTTCTTAATTCTCTGTGGAGGTGCCACTATACCTCCCAACCATTCCTTATTTTCCAGGATATCCTGATTATGCCTCATATTTTTGCCCAGCCTCTTGTAACATTTACTTTTTTTTTTTAATTAGAGTAATATTTAAAAATTATCCCTGGTTTTGGACCTTTGTACCCTCTGCCATTATTTTTGGCTTTGTCTAGAATTCTTGAACAAAGAAATTGAAGAGGTACAAATGCAATTTAAGAACATCCATGCAGTGCTGCCTGGAGATAGTGTTTACTGCGTTGCTGCCTGAGATGTCATGCAGTTAGAAAAATTTGAGTGACCCTAAACTCTTAAAGTAATAAGTGTAAAAGGAACATTCAGGAAGTTTTTGCATCATTAGCAATACATATTTCATAATATATTGGTACAGTAATCATTGGGTTTACTAACGATAATTGCGCCATGTATTTATTTGACCACCAAATATCTAAAAACCATGGGAGAATGCTACTCAAATCTCAAAACAGCAAGATATATATATATATATATATATATATATATATATATATATATATGTAATATATGTATATGTGTCTACCTCAAATTGTCGACGTGCCAGATAATTGAACCCCATTTCATCAACACCACTTTATTGAATCTTCACTTTATTGAATGGCCAGAACAGCAATTCACTCAGGGTAAACAACCAATCATCCACCATGGTGTACCTTGCTCTTTCCTCACTGTAGTGCGATCTTGGAGTTGGCACATTTAGTTATGGGGGTGTGGGGGACAAAGCCTCCCACTTGGTGGGATACTTGTTTTGATGTTTGTTGTTTTGTACTTTTGTCCTGGCGGTCGAGTGGTTGTTTACCCTGGGTGAATTAATAGAATATTTCAGGAGCTGTTGAAGCTATGTATTATTGCGATGTTAGCTTTAAGTTTGAGAGAGATTATGCCAAGGTTCTGTATCCTTTAAGAGTTTTTTTGTGTAAACAGTTTTGATTTTTTTCAGTCACACATCAGCAAATCATAGATTATAAGTTTCTAGTCTCTGTATCTTCCCTGATGAAACATTTGCAAAGTTTCACAAAGAGATAATTATTACAGATGCCTGCATGAAACAGTTATTACCAGCATAGCTACATGCAGCAAGAAAAAACAAATTAACAGTTGTAACACTGCAGGTTCTTTCTTCAGCCATTTCTTGGGATTATAATTAAAACAGAAATACGTTTCACCTATACAATGTATTGCATTAAAAAATATGATAATATTTCCATGTCCTGGGTCCTTGGTTAATTATAACATGCATCACATAGCTCGGGATAGACTTCACAGTTACTCTCACAATCCCTGTCTCATAATTTTGACAGCCACATTCAGTCACATCAGAGCAGCATTGCAAAATAAAAACATTTTAAAGAGTCCAGTTCCTCACACAGATTAACTGAACTTGCATTGCAATTACAAAAGAATACTTGCATGACCCACCATACATTTTCCTGACTGGTTTTACTATGATGCACTCACTTGGTTTACACAAATTTAAAAATAGGTTAATAAACAGCAACCAAGAAAGTAAAGCAGCTGTTGCATGGAGCAACATTTTTCACTTGAGTTTCTTACTTTCATCTATATAAAATGGCAACCTATTTTCATTAAGTATTCATGAATATGTTGTTCCATCCTAATGATAAAAAAGCACACAAATGAGTGTGATTGCACCTTTGTATTATCCACACAGTCTCCACACTTTAACATTCCATCACAGTGTTCCCTCATGATTTCACATTAAAAAGCGGATGGGGAAATAAGTGGAATACGTAACTCAAAACTTTCAAATGAGTTGGTGAAAGGGTATGATAGCCAACACAGCATATCCAACTTGTGCACTAAAAAAATCCAATTTTTAAACATTCTTTGATGGAGAACAAAAGAGAAAGCATACTTGAAAACCAGCCTTTGATGAGTTACCTTCAAAGCATTAATGGGGAGCATTTCAGTAACTCTCCAGGCCACCAGATATGTGCAGTGCGCTTCAACCACTGCAGATAATTTTATAAATGTTGTAGCCCTATCATTAATAACAAATAATAATCAGAAACCTTACTGATCATCTCCAAATACTTTAATACACAGGGTTAACACTCCAATAGCACTGTGTGTGAACAGACACAACATCCTTTCCACAGGTATGCATAGCTATGTGGCAGGGCATGCAGGAAAACATTTGGAGTTCAGACAGCTGCCACTGAATTAATGAACTGCATGAGAAATGGAATGGGGACATGTATATATTTTTTAATCTTCAGCATGGGCGAATGGTGAATAAAATAGCAATTCAGATGAGGAGTCAGGCTGAGGGGAAAATAAAGCTTAATCGGATACATAAAAAATGTTAACACTTTGCATCTGGTAAATGTGAGGCTTATTTTGTTGACATTCACAACAGATCATTTAACCTATTTGTTGTTTAGCTTTCAAGGCTAAAACCAAAAAGAAGCTAAAAGGTGCCTGCTACAACAAAGAGACAACAATAATAATAATAATAATGATAAATAATGTTCTAAAAAAATGAGTGGATATGTGCCAGCTTGTGTACTATGGAGATAATGCCTGTAATTGTTATGCAAGATTTCTGAGCTGATAAACTGGAGCCATGTTTTGTAAAGATTCCCAGTGTGATACAATAGCCAGGAAATACCGTTCTTTGTTTCTTACATTCCCTTGTGTGACAGTTAGGGCCGGAACAGTGCTGGCTCAGGTTCAGATTTTACCAGATAACATCATTTCTAATGTTCTGATGTTTCCCAGTCAAACCAGCAATTTTCTTTTGGCAGAACATTACTAGTTCAGCTAGGAGAACTTTCAAGAACTTACTGGGGTTTTCTTCAAGCAGTCCACCAAATGAAGTCTCAAAGGTATGTGCGTTTTTTCTTGTATTATTAACAACACCTTGCACCATCTGTTACCTAGAGCAGGTAGCTATCAGAATTTGGCATATGACATTAAATGTGACCCTACCGTATACAGAGGCAGCATAAATAACTGCACTACAGACGAGATGATAGTGCATACTATCAAAACTAAAACACATGTAGTCATTGAAGACCCAGCCCTAACTTCCTACTAGCAGACATCTGACGCAAAAGGAAAAGAACGTATATGTAACAATAGTGCACTACAGTGTATATTACCAAAAAAGGAGACGCTGTTTCAAACAAAAAGAAGAAGCTGTTTCAAACAAATCTAACTAGTTTAAATGAGCAATAATTACATCCAAGTCTCAGAAGACAGAAGAACTAGATACCTTATTTGGATTTCAGTAAAATCGTACAATCCTTCCTTTAGAGAAAATGCACTGATACCCACTTGTGAAAAGTGTAAACCCAGTTAAGAATTAGGCTGATATCAAGAGACCAAGACTACTTGTAAATGGAATTCTTTCCAAACAAAGGATTGCCTGTATTCAAACCTCTGTATTTCCATGTACATTCCACAATCTTTTGTACTTTGATACAGACATGCGTGGCTTATACATCACCTGAAATGGGTTTGTTGAATCAGCATACTACTGCCGTTATTAGATAAAGTAACTAAACAAGTAATACATTAAAATAAGATGTGTGTTGTGGAGAGGACCACTAAATGAAAAGGTAATGCTTTATCACTTCACTTATCCGTCTTATTCAGATTTCACACAGTTTTATGTATAAGATGTGGTACCCATACTGATTACTCCCCCCCCCCCCCCAGGGTCTCTCAGGTTAGATGGGTGTAGCAAAGAAAGCAACATTTAACTAGTCATTCATCTTAAAACTGTTTTGTATAATCTGTGTGTTCTAGGAGCTCATATCAAAGAGGAGAGTGCTACAAACTGAAGTAGAAAAGAACTGACATAGATCTGTTGCTAGAATGTAAAAATAAATGAAGAAGTTAAAATCACAACAGTATAATGATATACAGGAATTTGTAACTGTGTGACTGTACTAATGCAAGCAAAAAGAGCTCCACTCTGCAGAACAGGCAGCAGGGTTAGATTCATGTAAACTCTGGGTGCAGGCTGCACAGGAGGTAGGTGGTTAGCCTAAATGACCTGAGGTCACTCAAATTCTGCCAGATACTTTCTATGCACTAAGCCAAGATGATAAATATTCTGTCACATGCTTTTTTAGGTTGTGAAGTCTAATGTTCGCCTACCTTTTCATATGATTATTGGGGAGGGGGAAGTCAGCTGTACTCTTACTCAAGAAAGAAGATTACATCAGATGCCTCCCATGTGACCATAAATAGAATCAAAATGTGAATAAAACTATTGGGCTTATGTGATATCCTTAGGGAGCCACGCCCCAAGGCTAGGGGTATACCTACATGACTATGTTCTGGCCCACAAAAAAAGCAAGGGACTTGACATGTTTACTGAGTCCCTACCATTGGCTGGTCATGCAATAAACAAATAAAGCATCTCATATCACTGTATGGTTACTGCAGATGTGATGGGCTGTTATGAGCATTGGCTGGTCATGCAATAAACAAACAAAGCATCTCATATCACTGTATGGTTAGTGCAGATGTGATGGGCTGTCATGAGGCACATCCTCATTACTGTAATGATTTACTCTGGTGCTTCTGCTGGATACAGAATGCAAAGTAAAGGTACCATCCTTTTATCACCGGATACTGCATAAACTGTAATCATGTCCTGCACACTATGCCTAAATGCTTGGCTCAAGTGTGAAACTCCAGAGATTTCTGTGTGCAAGACTAAGCTGAGGAAATAACAGATCAATTTCTTAGATCTGTTGCCGTGGGAAATGCAGATATCTGCATAGCTGACTACAGGAAATAAATAAGGCCTGAAAGAAACAGCTTAACATTATTAGAAGAGAACTTAGCTCACCATGCAAAATTGCAAACTTTGCTGCCATCTATATAAGGGCAGATACTGGGTGATGAATGACAGGATGGGCATTATTCCTTGCCTGTGAGCTGAAGATCAAGCAGGCGTCAGAACTTTGCCCATTTAAAACCACTGACACCACATACAGTCACGAACAGATCCAAATAATTAAGGCCTTTATGAATTTTAGAAAGAGGTTTTTAATCAATCAGTCGGTGATGCCAGGGAACCCAGAAGGTGTACCTGCAATCTCTAATGTGCCCTATTGTCTAGCACAGTTGTAGAAAGAGAGGTACCTAATTCTCCTCATCTGAATGGGAAATGCTTTTAACTCTCAGATGCTTAAGCTCACTCAAGGTGCCCATTACTGAAAGACTGGCAACAGAATACTAATAAGAATTTGCACAACCTCTGATGCTACTTTTCTCAGAAGTCCAAAAATGCTAACACACTCCCAGGAGCCAGCAAAGCCATGCCAATAACAAAACCATAAAAATAAAACAAATGGCAGAGGCTAGGAATTATGTAACTAAATGCTGGCAAAACACTTTATTAGTACATGAAGGCATCTACAGTTGATAATCCTGGATGATGAGAAGATGAATAAATTGGTGGGAGACGTCACCACTGCCCAAGGCAGAGTACTTCCCAGTATGCACATTGTGTGCTATTCTCCAAGAAAGCAGAAAATCCTGCAGAATAAATACAGCAGTATTAATTTAACATTTGTCACTTAATGCATTTGCTACCAGCTTTATTGTTTTAGTAAAATATATTAATAAGCAGTCAGAGGGCTCTTCCTACTCACCTCGAATGATGAGAACGGTCCAGTTGCATAACAATCATGTTCCATTTCAAAAGATACAGCCTTTGAAAACCAGGTAAGTGTCAAATATGAGGACAAGGACTGTGAGACCCCCCCACATACACACCTGTGTGGATTCTGACATGAAACAGGTGAGCTAGGAGAGGTGGATGAATGCTGACATTCTGTGAGCCATAACTATGATTCTTAGAACAGTGAGACTGTAAGTAAAGATAAAATATCTACAAAGAGATTTGAGATTTCAGTTTATTTTTCATACTTGTGGAACTTAAATTATAGATCTCATACTTCTCACAAAATGGTCTTCTTTTATATACTATTCTTGTGTTTTCAAATGGTAAGACCTTCCTAGTAGGGAGACACAGGCCTGTTTTAGGGAACAGACCTAAACTTACACTACCACATCAACAAAACCATACGGTGTGAACGATACCTAACCCAACATATCACACATTTTTTTGGAATAGGTTGCCCTTACCTATCAAGCAGAATGCTTCCCTAGCAACCTTTAAAACCAGTCTAGGTGACTGGATGAGTGATCACAATTTTCCATCAGTGATATGTAGAGAAATTCTACTTAATGGGGGCACTGCTAGTCTCCCACTAGTACTGGGCAATGCGGCTGAGCTTCTTGATGGTCACCATTCACCATAAGCTTATTAAGGACCTATGAATGTATACATCTACTTCCAGTGTTCCATGTAATGCAATATGTGATGCATTTAATGTATATGATTAAGCTCACTATAGGTTTTCAGAGTATTGCCGCTGCATGAAGTTACTATAAACTGTAAGCTTATGTTGTCACTCCTGTTTGAGAATACAATACTCTGAGCTTAATGTTGCACTAACCTTATGTTTAAGCTCTGGCAGATTTTGTTTTTATGACAGTTGAAGTTACCTTTAAGTACCTGAATTTATATAATATTATTTGTTCTGGTTATTGTTTTTGGCAACATGGTTTTACTAAAACTCATTAAAAGGATGAAGCAAATTTAAATAAAAGAAGATAACTATGAATAAGGGGAAGGGGAAGCAATTTTGTTCATACTGTCAGAGTTACTGCATAATAAATGGAAGAAACATTCTTCTTGCTTCTTTGTGGGGGACACAAAGACTTGCAGCAGGATAGAGATTCAGAAATGGTGGGAAAATAAAAAAACACCTAGGTAATTAGGTGGACACATCTTGAATGAGTAGCAGTCTTGTCATGTGGAAAAAAAAACCTAACATAGTTAACATAATGTAGTCACTCAATGTGAAATGATTATGGGGTGAACAAGGAGACTGTAAGGGTACAAAGACGGGGTGGAAACAATTCAAACGATGCCACTAAAGATAATGAATGGGATCTGTAAGGCTGAGCTGGCACAGCATAAGCAGCACAATGACCCTGATCCCCAGAGCAACTGAAGTTAGATCGTAACAGAAGATCAAAAACAATTGTGAATTAAACAAAATCACTGTGGCACTTTTTACAATAAGCAACTGCTGAGCTTCAAGAAATGTAGAACTTTCACCATTATAGATGTAGTATTCTGCAAGCGTAGGAAGCACTGAGCATGGACTATCCATTAAGAAGTCCAGGAGAATGCAACCGAGTCTTCAGCTGAGCTATATCTCATTTCCGTCTGAAATGAAACTGAATAAGTAGATGTCAAAATGAATGTGACACAGTGTGAAGAGGCCATAGATAAGCAACTCCATTAAAACTGGGATGATATTGTCATCTCACTCACTAAAGGAGAAGAATCATGGGGCTGATGGGTTTAGCTGATGCAGGAAAAACTCTTCAGGTGAATCAAATGCTTCGGTTTTCAAGATTTAATGTCTCAAACTCAAAGCTTCCAAAGAGACCCTACTTAAGTTTCTTAACCATTAAAGGAAATAAAAAGACCTCCCTACCAAAATAGGCTACTGCACTTTTAAATACCTTCAGGTACTGGTCATTCTTATTCATAATGGTAATATACGTCATAAAGTACGTGTCCTCCCTTGGAACGATCTTCTCCCACACCAGTTCTAAATAAAAAAAAAGATTCTTAACATAAGACCAGAGTTCTTTGTTCCAGAGTGATTTGAACTTAACTCAGTCTGTAAGGAAGCTGCCAGAAAAGCATTTGACAGGCATTTCTGAATTAAGATCAAGTCACTCTGAATTTGCTTATAACTAACAGAATACAGAGACAGCTCAATCAGTCTAGCTGTGTATCCCAGGTACTACCAAAGAGATACAACAGAATTAAGAGATTGAAAATACATGGCCAGATGTGTGAATATTTTGTACATCAAGGAGATGAAGAGTCCCTCCACGGTAGAACATCTTGGCCATCTTATGATCAAGGATGTATGTAATTTGAAACATTGTCCCATTTGCAGATGAAAGACAGAAAGCATTATTCCCTCATTTCTAGAGGTACTAAGCTGCAAACCCAGATCAGCAAGACACATAGTTCTACAATCTATTGTTAGAGGCTTTTGGAAACAAAAATAGGTACAAATATTTTGTTAAATTCAAATAAATACATTATTTTACCATAATTATATAATCCAGGTATTTAACTTTAGAACCAAATTTGTGCCTTCCAAGGGACCACATAAATATCCTTGTATACCCTACAAGATTTCAAATTTTCTTTCAAACAAATAATTTAAAAACTGACAAGGTTAGAAATTAAGGCCAAACCCTGTGAAGTGCTAACTTAAAAGGCAATGCCATGGAGAAAGAATGTTCTAGAAAGAAGAGGGGCATGACTAAAGATACAGTGAATGCTTACTCTCCCATTAATAAAGAAAGAAGTGGCAACTTTTAGCAAAGAAATCAACTGGTGCAGCATTTACAGAATAAAGGGATGTTAATGGCGTGTGAAATCAGAGCTGGCACTGGACAACGTCTTGGATGCATCACTAAGAAGCACAAGTAAGGGAGAATTTCAAGGGAGCCAGACAGGCTGCCATGTTAGCCCTATGTTTGTGGGCTTCACTGGCATTGAAGGAATCCAGGCCTTCCTGAATACTTCCAGGCCTCTCTGAAAACTCCCTGGTCTAATTTATTGAATTAACACTTGAAGTAACTTTGGAGAGAATGCCAACTCTGTTGATCTCATTTTAACATACACAAGATGACAACTGCTCTGTAATTTTAAGACTTTGTTTTGTGGCTCAGTGACAATAATTTGTTTATAGATTGTCAAATGTATTAGCTTGTGCAAGCATACACAACACGTAAGTAACATGCCACTTATAATCAATCTGGAAATATTTATATGCTAAGAAGATAAACTGTATGTTCTTATACTTCAGTTAACCAGCTAGCTTGTTTGCTTATTTGTAGCAAATTATTTTTAAAAAAATCTGATATTTTCTAATCTCTGCAATCTTATTCAGTTCAAAATTAGTAGGTATTTTAAAAAGATACATTCTTTCTGAAGCATTCCTGCAACAAAGATCTCTCACATATCCTATGCAAAAAAACATTACTGCAAATGCTTGTCCCGGTGGCCATATTTACAAACATTGTCATATTTTTTTAGGGGCATCTGTTATTATATTTTGTATGGTTGTCCTAAGTGTCCTTTCCAAAAACTAAACATTGCCATATTTTGAATTGATGCACAAAGGAAAAAAAAAAGCAAAGACACTGCAGCATAAAAACACTAACTCCAAATTTAATATAATGTAATCGCTTTCGTAAAGGTAAATACCAATACTTCTTCAGACAAAAGAGTAAAATCAGTGAATTAATTAAATACTCTAAATGAGTCAAATGACTTAGATCAGCAGACCAACTAAGTGAAAAATCAACAAAATTCAAGAATAAAAAAGATTTAAGTAAATGCTTAATTAATAAATATAATACATGTTCAAAATAAAAACCAGATAAGCATAAAAAACAAAATCAATATATAGGCAAAATGGCTTAACTTTCTTCCCTAACCTAAAAGATGCCACAAATTGGACATTCATTTTAAGCATTCATTTTAACCATCTGTTTTAAAGAACAAGGAACATTGGAAATCATGGTTGCAAGTTTAAAAGCATATGAAATTCACTTATGAGAAAATATTTCTCTCAAGAGACTTTTCCGTTTTAAAATACAGGATATTGAGCAGGTTTTGTTTAAACCTGGCTCTCTAAAGGTGTCTAGCCTAAGTTGCCATTACAACTCCTTTAGTTCTAGTCTTAGGGATAAGGGTCCTCCCCTCTCATCATGATCAATCTGGTCAATGACTTTAAATAAGAAGGAGTGTTTGGCGTTACTCGTAATATGCCTAGCTAGAGCATTTTCACTTTTATTATTTCTTATGGTATACAAATGCTCATAAAGGCGCTCCTTTAATTTCCTGTCAGTCTTCCCAATGTAGAAACTGGAGCAAAATCTGCATTGGGTCATATAAACAATGCATTTCAAAGTACAATTGAACCTTCCTTTAATATTATATTTTAGAACAGAAAAAATAAATGACCAGAAATTCTCAGCTTCGAACGCTATGGTTTCAGTATGTGAATTGAAAGAAATGATCCAATATGTCACAAAGCAGATTTATTAAAAATATATTCAAAATATATTAAAAAAATATTAAAAATATATATATTGTTTCTTTAACTTTAAGACTATTCCCCATTGCAATAAATCTGCAATAAGGACAGGATTCACATTTGTACATGCCCATCACTCTAGAGCGGACTTGCTTTTTAAGTTCTAAAAGGTTCTTTACATTTTGCCCTCTCCTAAAAATAAACTTAGAAAAGAAGCCAATTTAGGACCAATAGTTGGATCAATTTACATCAGGCTCCAGTTCTTGATGAGAAAATAATTCAAGTTAACTGCATCCATACTGAAAGGTGTTATAAAGGTCAATGAAAAATCCATATTATTTATATTATTTATAGTATTTCCTAATGTGCCTGTTATTCTCAGTGCAATCACACTATCTGCATTTTCAACATTCAAAATAGCACAAAAATTACCCGATGTCCATTTCAGTTGCACTTCAATTATTAATTCTTCTAATAAAGACTTAGGATAATCATGTTTCAGAAACAGGCTCTTCAAAAATTCACACTTATTCCTAAAGTCATTGTTATTAGAGATCATTCTGGCAGCCCTCACGAGCTGACCCTTAACCACTGCCTTTTTCTGATGGGCAGGGTGTGAGCTTGAAAAAAGCAGGAAGGAATTGGGATAAGTTTCCTTCCTGAAAATCTTAACAACATAGGTTTCTCTCATCCTGTCCTTGCTTAAAAGGACATCCAGGTATGCTATCCTGTCATGGTGAAAAGCATGAGTGAAACAAAGAAATTGGGTGGTATTATTAAAATATTGAAGCAAGTCCTGGGAATTAATCAGATCTCCTTTGAATATAATAAAAATATCATCCAAATAACAGGTATAAAAATAGATATACTCCACATATGGATTGATTTTAAACACAAATTTGTGTTCCCAAAACACCATCACTAGATTGGCGAAACTCACCCCACATGGGGAACCCATGGCAACCCCTTTAGTTTGTAAATAAAATTTACCATCAAATAAAAAATAATTAGACAAAATCAAATCTAACAATTCCTGTATTAAGGACAATTCCTGGGGATCCACCCCTTACTTATTAATAACTGACTCGCCCAGTCAATGCCAAGATTATGGGGAATAACAGTATACAGATCTTTGACATCGACCATTGTGAAATTATAGTTCTCAACAAAACTCAAATTACTAATGTTTTCAAGAAAAGACCAGGAGTTCTTACAGATTTGTTCCTCACCTACTAGGTACTTCTTTAACAAGTGGTCTACATATTTAGCCATAGGGTAAGTAATAGAGTTTCTACCATTTACTATAGGGCGTAGGGGGAGGTTTTGGAGATTCTTATGAATCTTCAGTATTCCGAAGATTATTGGTATTTGAGGTGTTGGCATGATGAAATAATTATACAAATCCAAAGAAATCCATGCATCTATGAATAAATCATTGAGATAAATTTGATTCTTCTACAAGCCACATTAAGTTCATTCAAAGAAACAGACAAATAATAATCAGAGCTTAACATTTCTTCCATGCATTTATTATAATACGAATACTCTAAAAATACCAGGACACCACCCCCCCTGTCAGGTTTTGTGACCCTCAAATTGCTATGTCTTAACATTTCCAACATGTCCCATTCTTGTTTAGTAAAATTATAAGGCTGTTCATTAGAACTGGTTCTCATTACATACATATTTCTGATATCATGCTCACATAAACATTCATAAACTGTCAGAACAAGATGCAGAACTGGGTTAAAGGTTCTAGATACTTTAAATTGCCTGTACTCGGTGCCATTAGTATTGTTAGCATTCTCAGCAAAGATAACATTCAAATTGCATTTACGAGGCAGAAGCTGCTGCTTGACTCTCACTTGTAGCATCTATAGTGTGGTTGGTGTCGTCATCTGGTCTCACCTGATTGATGCCATCTACAGTGATTCCTGTTGGCTGATTCCCCCTGTTCTACTGTTGCGAGATTGGTGGTTTAGGTTAAGCCATGCCTCTTGCATACTCAGCTTCATCATGTTGGAATTTCTTAATTTTAATAGCTTTGAACTTATTTATATGTGCATTAATGCTGGTAAAGATGTGTGAATGGTCAAATTTATATCTGGTAAAGTCCCGATCATTTTTGATTAAATTATCCAATACATCAATATCCTTGACCAGGTTATCCATTAACACTTGATAGTGGTGGATAAAAATATGAAGCAGATCTAATCCTTGCTTATTAAACAAGTCAATTAAGTCATAATGAAAGGGGAGTCTGGGACAAGTCCTGTAGGGTATCGCCAGGATCTCAGTCCTTTGGGGACAATTTTTCATTGTACGCATTCACTAAAATAAGTCATTTCTAGTTGATGTTTTTTTAGTTTGAATGATTTCATGTCCAAAAGTTTTAAGTTATCCATAATATTACTAATGGCTGGGGAAGGGATGTTGGGAGAACTATTGGAAGTTACTATTGGAAGTTGTAGAAATGTTTAAGTCCTGCAAAGGTTGTAGCCAATCCCTTAGATTCGGACTGTTCACTAATATGTCTGTAAAGGAAATATTGGCTGATGCAGTGCATGGACCGGTTCCCATGTTGGAATTCTCTGCTCCATGCACCTCACCATTAGATAGAATTCCGCATGAACTAGGACTTATATAAACATTCTCTGCTCCTTGCACAGCTCCCATAACTGGAAAAGGTGGAGGATTAGTTGTATTAGTTCTAGTCATGCTGGTAGTATAAGCCATTGAAATAGGAGTGATTCCTCCTACCACTTTCATTAAGTCTCCCACTTTTCGTGTCAAGTTGTTGACCAACAAGGTCAATCTATCAATATCTGTATTGTTAAAAACACTATCTTCATTGGGAACATCCCCCGAAAATAGGGAAGGCGTATTAAAACTGCTGTCTGATGCCATGCTCTTAAAGACGAGACAAACTAAGCAAACAATGAAAAAGAAATGAAACTACTACACAAAAGAAAAAAAGCAAAGACACGGCAGTATAAAAACACAAACTCCAAATTTAATATAATGTAAGCGCTTTTGTAAAGGTAAATACCAATACTTCTTCAGACAAAAGAGTAAAACAAGTGAATTAATTAAGTACTCTAAATGAGTCACATGACTTAGATCAGCTGACCAACTAAGTGAAAAATCAACAAAATTTAAGTAAATGCTTAATTAATAAATATAATACATGTTCAAAATAAAAACCAGATAAGCATAAAAGACAAAATCAACATATAGTCAAAATGGCTTAACTTTCTTCCCCAACCTAAAAGATGTCACAAATTAGACATTCATTTTAAACATTCATTTTAACCATCTGTTTTATTTTTAGGAGAGGGCAAAATTTAAAGAGCCTTTTAGAGCTTGAAAAGCAAGTCCACGCTATAGTGATGGGCATGTACAAATGTGAATGCTGTCCTTTTTGCAGATTTATTGCAACGGGGAATAGTCTTAAAGAAACAAAATATAATATTAAAGGAAGGTTCAATTGTAATTCGAAATGCATTGTTTATATGACCCAATGCAGATTTTGCTCCAGTTTCTACATTGGGAAGACTGACAGGAAATTAAATGAGCACCTTTATGAGCATTTGTATGCCATAAGAAATATTAAAAGTGAAAATGCTCTAGCTAGGCATATTATGAGTAACCCCAAACACTTCTTTTTATTTAAAGTCATTGACCAGGTTGATCAAGATGAGAGGGGGGACCCTTATCCCTAAGACTAGAACTAAAGGAGTTGTTATGGCAACTTAGGCAAGATGCCTTTAGAGAACCAGGTTTAAACAAAGCCTGTTCAATATCCTGTATTTTAAAACTGAAAAGTCTCTTGAGATAAATATTTTTTAAACTTGCCATCATGGTTTCTAATGTTCCATGTTCTTTATAGCAGGTGGTTAAAATGAATGTTTAAAATGAATGTCCAATATGTGGCATCTTTTAGGCTGGTGAAAAAAGTTAAGCCATTTGGTCTATATGTGTATCTGGTTTTTATTTTGAACATGTATTATGTTTATTAATTAAGCATTTACTTAAATCATTTTTATTCTTGAATTTTGTTGATTTTTCACTTAGTTGGTCAGCTGATCTAAGTCATGTGACTCATTTAGAGTACTTAATTAATTCACTGATTTTACTCTTTTGTCTGAAGAAGTATTGGTATTTACCTTTACAAAAGTGATTGCGTTATATTAAATTTGGAGTTGGTGTTTTTACACTGCCGTGTCTTTGCTTTTTTTTCTTTTTTGCAGTAGTTTAACTTCTTTTTCGTTGTTTGCATATTTTGTACTGATATCCATACTTTCCATCCCTATGAATGATCACTTTCATATTTTTATGGATACTATATTTCCAGCTAAACTACTGACTGACTATACAAACCAAGCTTTCTTTTCATGTAATTAATAATATTGTGTGTGTGTGTGTGTGTGTGTGTGTGTGTGTGTGTGTGTGTGTGTGTGTGTGTGTGTGTGTATATGTGTGTGTGTGTGTGTGTGTGTGTGTGTGTGTGTGTGTGTATGTGTGTGTGTGTGTGTGTGTGTGTGTGTGTGTGTGTGTGTGTGTGTGTGTGTGTGTGTGTGTGTGTGTGTGTGTGTGCGCACGTGTGTGTATATGTGTGTGTGTGTGTGTGTGTGTGTGTGTGTGTGTGTGTGTGTGTGTGTGTGTGTGTGTGTGTGTGTGTGTGCACGTGTGTGTATGTGTGTGTGTGTGTGTGTGTGTGTGTGTGTGTGTGTGTGTGTGTGTGTGTGTGTGTGTGTGTGTGTGTGTGTGTGTGTGTGTGTGTGTGTGTGTGTGTGTGTGTGTCTGTGTGTTCAGAAATGTCGACTGCTTATCATATTTTGATGTATATACTTATGCATTTAAAATGTGTCTTTTTATGAGATTATGTGTCTATTCCACATGGAGCTTTTCTTTCAAGATTCCCATTGTTATAAGTTAATGCATAACTAGATAATTAGACAGACAGAAAACTAGATAAACAGATAGTGAGACAGACAGACAGACAGACAGACAGACATAGAAGCAGGTACATACATACATACATACATACACAGATATAAAACAATTTGGATATAAATAAACTCCCACTTCAGATGACTGGATATGAAGCGGTACATGTGAGGGGCTATACATTAGCGTCTTTGCGATCTTGCCCATTTCCTCCAACACTATTTCAGAAGTGCTACGTTTACTCCTCCTTTGCATATCACACATGAATACTGCTTGTGATATACCAAAGACTTTGCAATAGTTCAGTGTAAGACTTTTCGGAAATCCATCTCTAGATATATTTAAATTATGGTATGATAGGACTTGGAATTGAAAAAGGTGGTTTATATTAGCAAATACATAACAGCAATTTAGGAAATAGTTCCACAATGAAAAAAACGTAGATTGTGTTTTTTAGAGTTTCTACCCACTGGCAGATGAAAGCAGTGTGGTCAGCATAAAAATATCTTTTAGCATTAGAAGACAAAGAGTACAGATTTAACCTACCTGAACCAATTGACTGATAAAGGTAGAGGAGCCCTTCGCTAGAGACCTTCATTAAAGTTAGGTTACATACAAAACCAGGGTGATTTATCAAGGTCTATGTCAGGAGGTAAAAAAACTGCAGTGGGTGAGTGGAAAGAATGTAGAAGTATGTAGAAAAATGGGTATACGAATCAAGTGCACATATGCACAGAAAGACTTTGTTTAGTAATGTCGATAGAATATTATATGATTTTAAAAAGGCAGTAGTATTGGACTTAGGAGAGACTATTAGATATGCAATGCAAAAGAGAAACAAAGGTTAAGATATGCTTAGCCCCTCCAAAACAAAGAAGAAAAGACAATTGCATATATTCATATGGAAATGCTTTCTCTGAAAATTGTATACTTCAACAGGACTACAAAGTTGATTTTTTTCCTACAGCAAATAGTGCATGTTGGAGGTGTGATATGACAGAGCATGAGGCAACTAGCTTCATGCGCTTTGGGTTTTTCCGAGTTAGGCGCTTAGGAGGCAGGCATTCAGGAACTCATAAACACTGTTCCAAACAGTGATACAATTACAACTGGTTCTTTCTTTCTTTCTTTGGATAAGACTTGGTGTCTAAATATATAACTTGAATCTGTTAACTGTAATAATGTTGTTTGCTACAAATGCAATAACAGGACATTTGGAAATTAAGTGGCATCCCTGGTGAGAAAGAGTTACTGAACCTGCTTAATGAAGTGGTTGATATGAAAGAAAGGATTAGACAAGAAAAGGAAAGTAAATTCTGATGTCTAGAGATAAAAGTAGGATACAGAGGGTATAAGATATGATCAGAGAGGCAGGTACATAGGGATTGGAGAGGTGGTCTCCCACTACTTCATTAGTTTTACTTAGTGGAATTAAAGAATATATATATATATATATATATATATATATATATATATATATATATATATATATATATATATCTATCTATATATATATATATATATATATATATATATATATATATATATATATATATATATACATATATATATGGGTCTACCTGACAACACCGACACATCACAACACCGACAACGAAATCACCGACACCACATAACCGACAGTTCACAAACACGAAACCTCACATGCCCGACAACGAAATCACCGACACCACATAACCGACAGTTCACAAACACGAAACCTCACATGCCCGACACACCATAATAACGACAATCAACAAACAAAACAAATCCCTGTCCAAAAGCACACACACACACAAGCACACCAAAATCCTTACAAACCCACACTAAACCTCACATACACAACTATCTAGAACCTTAACCCAGACCGTAAGGCTAAGGTCCGTCAGTATCGCACACTCACCTAACTCTTCAGCGCCCTAACCCTAACTCACTTAACCCACCCCTAACCCAAAGACTATCACTACCGCACACTTACCTAACCCGCCTCTAACGCTAACTCCTTAACCCGCCCCTAACCTAAAGACTATCACTACAAGACACTTACCTAACCCGCCCTAACCCTAACTCACTTAACCCACCCCTATCCCTACAGACCGTCAATATCACACACTTACCTTACTCGCACCCTAACGTCCATCACTACCACATACTTACACAGCCTTTTCCCATGTCGGTGTTCTCAGCATCAGTGTTTTCATCGCCGGTCTTCTCAGTTGTCGATCTTCTGGCATCGGTGTTCTCAGTGTCGGCGTTCTAAGCTGTCGACGTTGTCAGGTAGACCCATATATATATATATATATATATATATATATATATATATATATATATATATATATATATGGAGATATATATATATATATATATATATATATATATATATATACACGTGTGTCTGTGTGTGTGTGTGTGTGTGTGTGTGTGTGTGTGTGTGTGTGTGTGTGTGTGTGTGTGTTCTAAGTTTTATATACAGGATATACTTGAAATCTTACATTTTGTTATTATGTTTTGATGTTTTTTCAATTAAAATTAATTAAAAAAAAAAGCAAATAAATGCAGCAATAAAAACAAAAAAGTGATGCATTTTCTGAACAAAGGTCCAAGTGCCCCCAGAGGAAGGATTACTAGTCTCCGTATGTATAATCAGGATCAGAGGACACTTTGTAAACATTGTAACAATTTTCAAACATTTGTCGAAACACACTTTTACAAAGTGAGGATTAAATAAGCAGCATGCAGAAAAATGGAAAGGTGAGAAAGATATGGAATAATGTGAAGAAACATTTACCTACAGAACGTGGTGATGGGTATTTGAAGCATAATTGTAGAGTGAGCAGACATGCAGCTATACTGCTGAATAATTCGGTGTTTGAGAACAGCGTAGGGCAGCCAAGATAAAGTTGAAACTATGGAATTTATATTAAGCAGAGAGATGGACTCCATATGCCAGACAGTCCTACTTGCAGTAAAAGTCTGCACTACTGTACTTCTGAATTGTGCAAAGTTAACACTTTCCAGAGAAATCCTTTGAACAGTTACAAAGCAATACATTTCAGTATAACAAAGTTGGTATTTCTGGCATCTGGCAGTGACCCTAGGAATTACTTAGTAGAGGCAACTGGAATTGTTTCCCTAACCTATTCTTAGCCAGAAATAATGGGGATGGTGGCAAAAGCCCAAAATTAGGCACAAATTTTAGATATTGTTTTTACGAATGTAGGAAGCTGCTAGAATAACAGGTTTGTGTTAGTATACATTTTCTGAAAGACGTGAAGTCTGAAACTCAAATAGCCATTATTAATTAGTGAATTCAATCCCAAATGATTTGCCAGAGAACCACAAATTTTGGGGAGCAGACTAAAAATATAGCACAAGCATCTGGACACCCAGCAAAATTGTGGACAGTTGAGAAGTAAGCCTTTGCTTAGCTCAAATGTATTGTAAAGCCGTAGCCTTAGTATTTCAGGTATTAAGTCTGTAATCAGGAATTCTAGAAAAGTACAGTCAGAATCATTACACTGAAAGTATAACAATAGTTGCCACAGAAGTTGGTCTTACTGCTGTACAGTGGTGTGGAGATCATAAAAACCCACTGCAATATGACTACAGTATGGCTGAGGACCAACAAAGTACAAAAATCACCTCAGACTTGGTCTGTAGGATAAGATCTTTTAAAACATGTTCATGTTCACATACCTTTCATCTTTTATCTCAAGATCAGCCAAGTTAAAGTTTTTGCTCTACATAATTGATTTGCCTTGCAGCACTATAGTTCACCTTAATGACCTTTGTAAAAGTGTTAACCGTGTAAACCTCTTTTTATCTTTTGCTGTTTAAAAAGTGCCATCATGTTTAAGTACTCATTTGCATGGCATGAGACAAGTGAATATAATAAAATGTAAATAAAGCAAAATGAAATAAAAGAACTCAACATCAGGGAAACATCAACATATTTGGTTACAAAAATGGGTGGAAAACACTGGAAACCAGCTTTTGCATGGGACTGCCAGTTTCTCTTCTGCTTTGCGTGCCAGTCCTGATTTACTACACCCCGCCTGCTCTCAGCAATAAAAACAGGAAGAGGCAACTTATTCACTCTCTCAGGATTCTTGGCTCAGTCATGCAAGCTAGTGTTGACAAGCCTAACCACTCAAACCCCTCTACCTTCCCCTGAGACTATATCCTTGCAAACCCAGCAGTTCATCTCAGACTCACAAAATACTGTGTAGAAAGATGCTATCTTAGCAGTAAAGCTTCAAAGTTCCAAGAACTCTCAAACAGTCGAAAGTACTAGTTTCAAACCTAATGCTAATCTGCAAGCTGTAATTATTTCTGATTTAAAGCAACAGTATACTGCCATTGAAGTTGGTAGCCACACATATTCCTTGCATTCCACACTGCCGCTTTTCTTAGGCCTAACAAGATGTCCTTTACTGTGTTTAAATCAGCTTTCAGATATTTTTTCAGGAACTGAAATAGCAACAGTTTAAAAGAAAACTTTATGTTTATCTCCCTAATACTTTCATCCCTTTTCTGTTAAGTGCCTAGAATGCATTGCTGCATATATTTAGCTTATAACTACAAGTAACTTGAAAATATACAGTTATGAGGTAATAAGTCCTTGTAAAAGCTAGGAACAATCCACAAAACATAAGCGGTGCATGCTTACAATAAAATGTCATCTGCAAATCAGCATACATACAACTGCTTAGTACTTAGGATTCAAAAATTTGCACACGTGTTTGTAAAATGTTTAAACAAATAATACAATACATTTAACGTGGAAAATAACTAAGGTGCAGTGATTGCTTTACTGGTACCTTTCAAATTAATGAGGGTTAAGTTTTGGATATATAGAGCATTGCTATGACAGAAGGAAACGACCCTACATTTAAACTAACTGATAAAAGGCGTTTATATCACGTTATCGAAAGCTGAAAATAGCAAATGCTATTTCATCGGCCCCAAAACATCTAAACATGAAAATATCGAACATTCAGAACAGCAGATTTTTTTCCCATGCAAAAAATTTGCTGCTCCGAAACACATACACACAACACAAGCACATCAAACAAACAGCAACCGCACACATACACTTAAATTCCTAAATCTAATGCTACACTAAACTAAACATACACTACTATCTACCCACTTACCTTAACCCAAACCCTAACCCTAACATCACTATCGCACACACGCCTAACCCGCGCCCTAACATTAACTCACTTAACCCGCCCCTAACCCTAACGTACAAACAATCGCACACTTACCTAACCCAACCCGTAACTTTCCACCACAGCGCTAAGAATAGCAAAGTCACAGAAATGGCCAACCAAATTCTTTCCCGAGGAAAGAATTCGCTGTTCTGCAGCTTCGCTATTCTTAGAGTTCGCTGAATAGTGTTCGATATCAGAACATTTGAAGTTTTAATACTTCGATGATATGATATAGACCCGATAAAAGTGATTTAATTTACTGCTTTAACACTATTTTGTGTCTTGGAGTCAGATCTTTCAACTGTTCATATTTTGGAGGTATGTACTTATTTTCAGACTTGATATACCCCTTTTCATGATTTTCTGAATCACTCCCCATCACACATGATTCTGAAGATGTTTTGCACACAGGAAACATGACCAAAAGAAAGAGAATCTACATTTTACAGCACTCTTTTTCAGAAGCAAACAAAATGGCTTTCTGAGGTATATTTCTACAATATCATTCATCAGAGTTTATAGATTTTATACGGTCTTTTTTAACGTGCTTATTTTTTTGCATGCATTTTTGTCATTTTTTTTTTTGTTTGTGTTCCCGAGTGGTATCTTTCAGTCCTGTTGGAAGTATGGAAGTGCATTCCACCTTATTTAAATATACAAACTCAGTATTTTATTTAACATTTGTTTACTAGAAAAGTCTGACTTGGAACAAAGCCAATTTTCAGCAGAGGCCCAGGGAGAAACACTCCAGACACATGTCTTTGTAATGTGGGAGAAAACCTGATTACCCAAAGGAAACCCACACAAATGCAGGGGGGACACACAGACTCCACACAGAAGGCACCCCAACCGAGAATCAAACTGAAGAACCTCTTGCTGTGAAGCGGCAATGCTACCGCTGTACCGCTGCAACCTAATTACTGAAATGCTATCATTCAGTGATTGTTTTCTTCACTATAAGTAGTATTATTCAGCAAAAAGCACATGAATGGACCTCCCCCCATATATATATATATATATATATATATATATATATATATATATATATATATATATATATATATGTGTGTGTGTGTGTGTGTGTGTGTGTGTGTGTGTGTGTGTGTGTGTGTGTGTGTGTGTGTGTGTGTGTCCAGCTCCAACAAATCCAAGGTGGAAGAAACAGAACAATAATAATAACTACAACGATAATAAATACAAAACCTATAGAGCCTGAAACATTCTGCAGCATAAAATATAAAAAAAAAATTAAAGAAGAAACAGTAATCATCCGCAATGTAAATCAGTAAGTCCAAAAAACAAACTGAATGCAAAAAATAGTTAATTTCAGCAATTCTCATTCAAACCACAAAAACATAAAATTCTAGATAGTAAAGAGAGAATGCAGATCATTAATTTGAGGGCTGTATATAAACCTGGATTGAACTATTGTTCTATTTCTTCCAATTTGGATGTGTTTTTGAGCTTTTTAGGGATGTAGCTGGCACTTTAAGGCTTTTGTCTTTAACAACCTCCATGGCTCAATTATTTCCCGTATGCACTGATGACTCTAATGGGCAAAACCAGTCTGCAGTTTGTGTTTTCGGCTTGTGGTTACTGTCTATGTTAGCCTTGCTTGGGTATTTTGTACACCATTGTGGAGACTTAATAAACTTGTTGATTCCTGACTTTGGATATTCCAGTTTTATTTTGGACATATGAAGTGCTGGAATTGAATTGTTGAAGCTGGACTGTTTATTTCATTCCACGCACTTCCTAGATGGTACATGCACTGTTGTAGTTGATTAGCATTTTAATGGCGAGTGCTGACTGCATGTTTTTATGTAAACTTTAAACTGGACTTGATTGATTTGTGTTGAGAAAGCAAGAACTTAAATTCTAAACTATTATGGCTGACAGTAACCATTTACGGTTATTTCTGAATAATTTGGCCGATGACTAGAATGATGTATCTATGGTTACTACAGGACAACTATGCATATCCATGGAAAAAGAAGGTACATTGTTAGATATGGAAAAAGGATTTAAACATTTAACTGAGTGTTCAAAGAAAGTTAGAACAAATGTATGGCATATTAAATTGCTCAAGGCTTATGTGGAAGCTGATCTATCCCCAAGGGGGTTGAGTGTGTATGTTATGCTGGGGATTGGTATGGAATATATGATTTTTATTAAGAAATGGCATGATATACAGAGGGTTGCATCTGACATGGCACTTCCGTGGGCTAGGCTTGTAAAGGCTCCAGGGCCATTAGCCTAGTACTCACCTATGAACCTATGACATGTTCTTGGAACTGTTAATAGAACATTACAATAATCAACTGTTATCACTAACAGAGAATTTTAAGTCAGTTCTATGAGGTCATTAAACAGTTTGCTCAGAGGGATGACTTTGAAAATAGAAACAGCACCTTTTTGAATGAGATGAAAGAATTTGAGAATGATTTACGTAGCTGCAAGATAAAGAAACATAACAGGGATTTGAATGGTTATCAAAATCATGTGGCATAAACTTAGAATACAAAGAAATGTGCTGTTAGATTTTATGACCCTAATAATAAACAAAATAGAGTGCAACAGAAGAGAGTTTGTTCTATCTTAAGGAAAGTGGCTGACAATACAGAATCAGAGTCTAGTGCCTCTGAATTTTAGTCCAGTTATACTGACACTGAAAATGAAATTTTGGAGAGTTTTTCACCATTAAATAAATGTCCTAGAGGCCCTTTAGAATAGCAGGCAGAAAGCACAAGAGAAGGAACTACAGAGGCAACATTCAAATGATGATCAAATAACTGTTGGAAGTGAAAATGATACTGGTGATTTAAGTGAGAACTATTTAATTATTAATTTAATAACTACTACTTTTAGTGAGGATGAAGTCGAAATATTAAATAAAGGTTTGGGTATCATACCTTCATTTTTTGTCCCTCAACACATGATAGTTTCTGATATTAAAAAGTTTTGTCGCAACTTGAATTTGAGGTTTTATTACAGTTTTAGACAGGAAATGGATATAGATGGTGATACTGCTTTCAAATTTAGGAAATCCGCATTTCAACCTCCTTATCATCTAGCAATGAGAATGTTTGAACAGAGTGTACGTTGTGAATTGCATGTAAGTCAACAGTTTATTTTTAGAAATTATTGTAATAATCTTAGTTTACAGCAACAAGCTTAATTTAAAATGCAATGACAATTTGGTTATTGTTAAGGCAGATAAAGGGGGTGCAGTAGTGATTTGGGATTCCATTGATTATGACAATGAAGTTAAATGACAGTTTAATGACCACATTGCTTATAGTAAATTACCATTTAATTCAGTTGCCTTATTTAAATCTTACATTGATCAGTTTTTGTCGAAGGCCAAAAGTGAAGGACTTATTACTGAACATCTAGTACAACAATTAATGGTAGATGACCCCAAACCTTCTTATTTTTACTTATTACCAAAAATTGATAACTGCGGTGGTGATGTTGCGATAGCATTGTCACCTTGCAGTAAGACGTTGTCCTGTTCGATTCTCAGCTAGAGCGTCTTCTGTGTGGAGACATACGTAAATGGGCATACCTTCATTGAAGGTTGTGCATCAGGGCTGTTAACTCTGCATGTAAAAATCTACTGTCAATCATTAGCGGACCGGAGTTCTGCTGTGGCGATCCCTAACCGGGAAAAGCCAAAAGACACAACAACAACCAAAAATTCATAAATCTAGGACCAACCACCCTAGGAGACCTATTGTCTCAGGTAGGGGTTCTTTGACAGAGATTTTGTCTGTTTATTTGGAGATACAGCTGAAACATTTATTATCATTTCTCAGAACCTGTATTAAAGATATGAATGAATTTTGGCTACTTATGAATAATATACAGATGTCACCACACTCATATTTGAGTATGCTTGATGTGCAGTCATTATATACTAGCATCCTGCATGATGGTGGTTTAATGGCTGTTAAATATTGGCTGGAGTTTTCTAGAGTGTATTCAGAAGAACAAAATTCTTTTTTGTTAAGACTTTTGGGGCTAGTACTAGAGCATAATGCTTCTTACTATAAAAATGAGTGGTATCTGCAGATCAAGGGTACTGTTATGAATACGACTTTTGCACCTATCTATGCTGATCTTTTTATGGGCTTCGTAGAGTTAACTTTAATTTATGATGATAAGAATCCACAGAATCCATATAAGAAATATCTAAATACATGACGTTGTTACCTTGATGACTGTTGGTGTATATAGTGCAGCTCTGTCGAAATTTGGCATGATTTTGTTAATTATTTGAATTCAAACTGTTTTAGTATAACTTTCTCTGGGAAGATTCAAATGTTCAACCCTGATTTTTTGGATGTTAATGTTTCAAAATTGATAGATGGTACAATGGTTACAAGCTTGTATCGTAAGCCGTTTACTAAGAATTCAATACTTTCTGCAACCAGCTGTCATCCTAGCCATATTATTACGCATATAGCTCAGGCTCAGTTTTTAAGACTTAGACATTTATGCAGTTCTAAAGAGTTATTTGAAAGAGAAGCCCATAAAATGGAGAATAGGTTTTAAAACTGAGGGTATAATGAGAGCCTGGTCAAAGGGGCTCATAATATGGCTTTTGGACAGAATAGGAGGATTTATTAAGATCTGTGAAAACTAGAGATGGTTTCCATCTTTCCACCAGCATACCTAGATTTATTACAACTTATGATATGGATACTTTTAGAATTAAAGAAGTTATTAATAAATATTGGGATATTTTGAAGTCTGATCCATTTTTGAGCAATGTTTAGGGGAACACTGTAATTTTGGTTATAGGAGAGGCAAAAATATTGGTCAATTTTTCTCAGGCTTTAAAAGGAATACATTTACAACTGATCAAGCTAAGATGAATGAATCTAAAGGGTGTACTTTTTGTGGAAATTGCACTTATTGTAAAGTGATGTCTTGAACTAAATCCTTCACCTCTATTAATACTACAGAAGTATTTGATATTCGATTTTTAACTACATGCATTACGGAATGGGTAATTTATATGGCAGTGTGCCAATGTGGCGCTTTCTATGTGGGCCAGACATCATGCCCATTTAAAGACTGAATTGCATTACACATTAGTGATATGAACTGTAAATGCACTAGAAGTGCACTTTATAAGCATGTTGTAGAGCATCTGAGGGCACACTTTATTTTTGTGGGTACTGATATGGTGAAGGTGAGGATCTCTCTTTGACACAAATACATAAAATTCTAGATAGTAAAGAAAGAATGGGGATCCTTAATTTGGGGGCTCTATATAAACCTGGTTTGAATGAGACTTGTTGAAATTAACTATTTTTTGCATTCAGTTTGTTTTTCGGACTTACTGATTTACATTGGGGATGATTACTGTTTCTTCTTTAAATCTTTTTGATATTTTATGCTGCAGAACATTTCAGGCTCTATAGGTTTTGTATTTATTATTGTTGTAGTTATTATTATTGTTCTATTTCTTTCAACTTGGATTTTTTTTTAACATTTTAGGGATGTAGCTGGCACTTAAGTGGTTTTGCCTTTAAAAATCTCCATGGTTCTTTTATTTCCTGTCTCTGCACTGATGACACTAGTGGGCAAAACCGGTCTGCAGTTTGTGTTCTCGGTTGGTGGTTACTGTCTATGTTAGCCTTGCTTGGATATTTTGTGCACCATTGTGGAGACTTAATAAACTTGTTGATTCCTGACTTTGGATATTCTAGTTTTATTTTGGACATATGAAGTGCTGAAATTGAATTGTTGGAGCTGGACTCTTTATTTCATTCTATGCACTTCCTAGATGGTATATACATATATATATATATATATATATATATATATATATATATATATATATATATATATATAGATAGATAGATACAGTTACACTTCAGAAGATCAAACGGCTGAAATATCGAACACCATATGGTCGAGACCATATGATCAATATTTCAGAAGATCGATCTTCTGAAATTGTAACAAAAATTAAAAAAAAACAGTTAAAGAAGATGGTAATGCAGGGGGGAAAGCCCCCCTGCACCCCTCATGTGTTGGGCTGCGCCCCCCCACACCCCCCTACTTAAATATACCAACTCCGAGATCACGCTACACTGTCAATACAGGGCAGAACAAGAGATTTTCCTATTCCCTGCTGTAGCGCGATCTCGGAGTTGGTATATTTAAGTAGGGGAGGTGTGGGAAGCACAGCCCCCCACACGGGAGGTGCAGGGAGGCTTGCCCCCCTGCCTTACAGTCTTCTTTAACTGTTTTTTTATTTTTGTTACAATTTCAGAAGATCGATCTTCTGAAATATCAATCATATGGTCTTTGATATTTCAGCCGTTCGATCTTCTGAAGTGTAACCATGTATAAATATGTAAATACACACACACATAAATATATATATATATATATATATATATATCTATTTATATATATATATATATATATATATATATATATTTTATATATATATATATATATTATATATATATATATATATATATATATATATATATATATAGATGTAGATATATACATATTTTATATATATATATATATATATATATATATATATATGTATATATATCTAACTAAAATTAACCGCACTCAAAATTGAACGAAGAGAAGAAATTTTAACTAAGAACTGAACTTCATGACAATAAAAGCATTCAAAAAAATAGTAAATCACACCAACAACTCTTGTAGAACTTTAGCGCTTTCGTCTTATTTATTATCAAGACTTCTTCAGAAAGACATGTTTCATAAGTATGAGCAACCATTTTCACTTCCTTTATATACATTAGTTCTAGCAGGCCATTTAAATTAACAACAGTTCCTTTCCAATAGTAAAGTGTGAACATGCAGGGTGCTGTGTGCATTTTCATTAACATTACAATCGCAGTTACATAAGGTAAATTAGTCAGACAGTAATAGCCTTGTGGTGCTGTGTGCATACTAAAAGGGATCGTGTGCAAAAAGGGATCGTGTGCAAAAAAGGGGACTGTGTGCAAAAAGGGACTGTGTGCAAAAAAAAAAAAAAAAAAAATTTGGGGGGGGGGGGGGGACCGGGAAGGATGACAGTCATGCTGTGATGATTCTAATATAAACACATTACTTATGAGTCTTTGCCTCCAAAGGTAAGTAAAGAAGGGAACGGAGGAAGATGGAGGAGTCAGGTAGAGAGTCCTACTATGCTTTGGTATCGGTGTGTGTGTAGAGTAATGTGTGGGTATGCCACCTGATGGGGGAGTGGGAGGAATGCGGTGTGGACTTGAGGGGGGGCTGGTAGGGAGCCTCCCATGACAAGGAGCATATGAATGACAGAGTGTCCCAGAAGACTGTCAGTGCGGATGGTACCAGCTGTGGGCTGGTTTGGATGGTATCACCCCTTGAATGGCTGCGTGAAATAGTGAGACCGGGGGGTATAGTTGGTGCCGTCAGTGGGGGTAGCCTGGTGATTGGGAGCATGTGTGTAGGGGGTATGGGGGAGTCAAAAGTCAGAGAGAGAGGAAACACATTATATTCACTTGCACAGTTGTAAATCCATAAACACATTAAATCTACTTGCACAATTCTTCAAACTCTCTTGCACAGTTCTTCAAACCCTATCACATTTCAATCTCTATACCATTTAAGTGCACATTTAATGTTCAGTGTCTCATTGAGACCTGGATAGACATCAGCTCTCAGTTCTATCTGCCATTTTAATTCCCAGACTTGCAGGAATGTGTCCATGTCCCCTACAAATTCTGTTATTTTTCCAGCACTGTGAATTTGAATCCTGTGACGTTTGGGCAAATAGCACTGTGTTTAGCCAAGGCATTCAAACTGTCCTGTTTGTGTATTGCTGCAGTGTGTTCTTTAATATGGCTACTCACCTTCCTGTTCATTTTGCCGATATAGAAATTCCCACAGTGTTCGCAGAAAGCACAGTAGACTACATTTTTTGTGTTGCAGTCATAGTGGTCATGTAGACTGACAGTTCTGTTGCAGTGCGGGAAGGTGACGTTGTTGTTTTTTCGTATGTGTACACAGGCAACACACTTGCCGCAGTCAGACATTCCAGGTTCTGTCGATACTTCGCTCTGTGGGGATGGGCTTTTATTCCTCTCGAACGCACCACCAAAAGAAGAGGTTCATTTGAAACAGAAGTTTGGGGATAACCCAAGTAACTTTGTCAGACCTTTTTCTCCTCCCAAGATGTCCCAATTGTTGGTGAGGACCCCTCTGATTCCAAACATATCGGTGGAAATTGGAAGGGGAAACTTGACACCCAGTCCTTTTTGTTCGGTCCGTTCTGTGCCCTTGCTGTGAATCCCTTTTCCAGGATTGGTGGGTACCTGGAGTGTCTGTGCTGTATGATCTCTTGGAACAGGTTGCCCACTAGATACTCTGGGTAGTTTCTTTCTATCACTATCACAAAGTAGTAAATGTGTGTAAAAAAATTGGCTCATATCTAGTTGTTCTAATATATATATATATATATATATATATATATATATATATATATATATATATATATATATATATATATTGTCTACCTGGAAAAATGCTGCTCCTGTGACTGCTTCTATATTGGAAAGAGTAACAGAACTTTAAAAGAAAGGGTGATGAAACACTTAAATGACATTTGTAATTTAAAATTGACTAATGCACTAGCTAAACATGTACAAGAAGCAGGTGATTCGCATTGTTTTTTAAGTTTTTGGTTTTACAAATTGTTTATGCAAGTGCAAGGGAGGGTGATCTGACAAACAACACTGAATATGTAGAACTAAGATGGATTATTGATTTCAGAGCTAACATGCACCCTGGTTTAAACAGTGCTGTTTCTTTAAAACCAGCACTAAAAAAGAAAAGCTTATTACACTAATTATCTAATCGGTTTTATATGTGATTGGTTTAAGTGCTATATTTAAGTCTTGTATCCTTTTGTTTGTAGTATGGTCTGAAGAAGCGGATGACCGCAAAAGCGCTTACCATTTTTTTGTTTTAATAAAGAGTTTTGTATTCCTCGGCCTCCGGATATCTTCTTGTTACAAGTTCAAAAGTCAACTCTTCAAACCAACAAACAAATAAAAAGGGAAATCAAAAATAAAAAACTTTTGTGATTCAAATATTCAGTACACATACACACACACACACACACACACACACACACACACACACACACACACACACACACGCACACACATGCGCACACACGCACACACGCACACGCACATTCATATACATATATAATACATATACTACAACCTAGATGGGCTGTAAAAAATAGTACATTGAATGACTCTTGGTCCCTTTTAGGTTAATAAATACAAATATATGACGACAAAAATAATCTGTGACATATTATTTAGCACTACTGCCTCATGGCGCTCAACATTTTAGTTCAGTTCTTGGCTGAGATGCCTTCTGTGTGAAGTCTGTATGTCTTTCCTGTGTTCCACAGTTTCCTTCCACATCCCACAGACATGCCATAGGTGAATTGGTGGTCTTCTAACCACCCATAGGCATTGTATGTGTGCATGTATCTTCTGCAATGAGCTAAAACTGCATTCAGGATTAGTTTCATTACCATGCAAATATTTAATTCTTCACACTCATTTAGCACTGGGAAATTCTGCAGCTCCCACATTATGACCCTGAACTGGATTAATCAGGTTATCAGAGAAAGAATGAACAGGTAACATAAAATTTTAGCTCGGGCAGAAATAATTTCAAGATGTTAGCTTTGGCAAAAATATTATCAAAATAATGCCTGAGTTCTTTAGCTCGTTAGTTAAGTCAAATTAGAAGTGATTAAATATTCAAATGGCTATAATTCATGTCATTTGAAAAGCATACAGAGATATGTTAATATATATATATATATATATATATATATATATATATATATATATATATAAGAAGCATTCATGACATAACTGATTTTATGACTGTTTAACTTGCGTTGAACTTTATATTTTACTATGTTAAGATGTTTGACAAAATGCTTAATGTCTGATTTCAGGAAAAGGTCATATCAGAGTCAAAACATGAGCTTAAGTGAGTACACTATAACTTGATTAATTTTCAAAGGTTTGGTAAAAAATTGTAATACTATTGATAGATGGTACTATACTGCAAAAGCATTATCAAAGTCTTCAGTTACATTATGATTTAAGTCATGCTCTAAAATTAATACATTTTCATTAAAAATGACACTAACAATTTGTAAATTATTAATGTAAATAATTCTAAGCAGACTTGGCTACAGTATATTTTTCTGGGTGATACTTCACAGGGATTCCTTATCTTTTCCTGATCTAAATGTTTCTAAATTCCATTCCCCTTCCATTACAAACAAGCAGATATCCGATCTGTTTTAGGCTGCCGTAATTGTCAGCAATGACAGTAACATAAACATCACTGAAAAATACTTTCCAGGCACATTATATCGCTAAGAATACCCACAACCTAAACAAAGTAGCACTTTGCCTTTCAGAGCACAAGAAAACAAATGCAAGCAATCCAGCGTCTTTGCTGTATTGCCTTGCTAATGGCTAGTTATTTTAACCAGTTATATAAACACTGAAGGATAAGTAGGTTTGGTTATACTTATATACTGTTATTAACAAATTAACAAGAGCGGAGAAGTGGAGGTGTATCCTGGGCACGACACTGTCATGTTTACATCCGTGGTGTGGCAGAGAGTTTAACCTTAGGCATAAGATTCATTTTTTGCTGACGTCTCAGGAGGACTACAAGGGTTTTACACTTCAGACAGGGTGGAGTGGATTTATGAACTGCTTCAGAATACTATGCTTACAGAGTTTAGTCAAGCATTCTTTTGATGCAGCCATCCTCAACAGATAGCACATGCCGTGCCACTATGGACAGTTACTGTCATTACTTCTGCAGCCTGTGTTATGTGGTTTGATCCCTGATGGGGACTTGTTATATAGGATGGGCTGTGAAATGACTCAATCTGATTCTTTATGAATTCTACCAAATATTTTACTTTAAGTTACCCACACAAATGTTCCAGTCCTATAATGGTTAACAAAAATGTGTACTGCACAAAGAGTTCTCTTTATCCTAAGGATAACCTGTAACAAGTATTACAAACTAGAGTGCAATCTCATAAGATTTATACTACACTGTGATTGCATTCCTTGATATTGCCCCTTTTGAAAATAAATTATTTTTATTATTCTTTGCATCTAATGTATAATAGAAATGACAGTCTTCTGGATGGGCTTTGGCACAGGGTATAGTCTCATCACGGGTACCCACAGCATTCAGCTTTGACTTGTGCACAGTATACCTTGAGGTATGATATGTTATGAAAAAGCACATTACACCAACTGCCATTTGCTTGATCTTAAAACCACCTAAAATAATGATGTCTCAATTTGAAAAGCATACCAACTGACTATGCATTAATCACTAATATACGCAGAGTTAATCTGGAACCAAGCCTTTTCACAAAATAAGTAGCAAGTCTTCCTGAAGCCAAATATGTATTCAGTCAGTGTCCATGTGGCTAGGCAGGCACTTCACTTCAGATGTCATTTAACATGACAACTTCCAGTAATAATTGCAGCCAAATAAGAATTGTTTCTGTTTTTATTATACTAATTTTGCATACAAAACATATAGAATAACCAGACAGTGTTCATATAATTGTTTACAATGTTTTCTTTTCTGGCAGTAACAAACTATCCTTATATGCAACTTCATTCTAATTCATTCACAAATGGCAATTAACTGTCAGTCACAATAATTTACTGCTAAAATAGCACTAATATTGTATTTTGCCCATGGTGGGTGTTCTTCTTTGTCTTGTGCTCATAGAGGCCCAAGTCTAGCACTAGCTTTACCTGCAGACCTGACATGGACAAGTTATTTTACTGGATGATATTTTTACAATATGTGAACAGCTGTCATTCTTGATGATACCAACCTAAAGTGGGAAACTGTAAAATAATGTAAGGATAGACACAGTGATTTGGGCTTATGGCAAATGGTGACTTTGCTAGGCTTAATTCCAGCAAGGCTAAACATAACACTATTTGGCCAAATGGTCATCAATATTCTAGACAGAAGTAAGAATTTTAATAATTCACTTGCAAACTGAGATCATGGTCACTGGTCACCATTCTGTGCTCTCCTACAGAACTTTTAAAAGATCCAAAATGTCTGCCAAAAAATAATAAGAGGAAGTCCCAGCATCTATATCATAACATCGTAGACACAAAATGTTAAATGCTCACAAGAGCGAAAATGCCAAAACTCGAATTCGGTATTGTGGGGGGCTGTGCACTCCACCCCCCAAATATATATTCCAACTCCGAGATCGCACTACAGTGAGGAAAGGACAAATATCCCAATCTGCACTGTACTGCGATCTCAAAAACGGACCCTCGACATTTCAGCACTTTCGCTGTTGTGTCGTTCGACATTTTGATTTTACGATAATATGATATAGATCTGAAGTGCCATCCCTATGAGGAAGGGGTTTCATCTTCTTTGCAGCCTCAACGCAAGACTGCTCCCCTGTACTTTCCAGTTATGATGCCTGTATTAGTTATAAGTATTTACAATTTTATCCACCCCAACCCAGGCCCAAATCCATCCTGTCCAACACAAACTGCTCCAACACAAATGTCAGAACATAACACCCCCACTTTCTTCATCCCTGGGCAAATCAACAACAGCAGCAAAACCAACCATCTTTTAATGCTAAACATTAATATTAGAAGTATCAAAAATAAAATACCTGAACTCCAGGCTACAATAGCACACTACTCCCCAGACATAGTTGCTTTAACAGAAACCTGGCTAAATAAAAACATAGCTAACTCAGAAGTTCTCCCTACCGGCTACAATATCATTAGACAAGACAGACCACTTCGTAAAGGGGGTGGAACTGCCTTACTCTACAAGTCCAACTTAACTGTCCATCAATTACCAAACTCCTACCCTCCCCAATAATTGGGACATACTTATCTCACAACTTCAACTTCACCCTAAAAAGGTCATCACCACAATTGTGATCTATATTCCACCTGGTAATACACCTGCTAGCCTTGAAGACTTCTTATCCTGGTGTTCTTCCACATACTCACAAGAAACCCTTATTCTGGGGACTTCAACCTAGATTGGTTCACCTGTATATCAGAACCACCAAGTAATCTAATAAATCTCCATGGCTACCAGCAGCTAGTCCAAATTCCAACTAGGTGTGATAAAAATCTAAAAGGAATCCATCCTTGACTGGGTCCTAACTAGCAACCCACATTGTACCCTCACACAGGCAGTCTCCCAGACACCTTAAGTGACCACAACATAATATACTTTATACGTAGTAGAACAAGCATATGCAAAACCACTAACTATATATCCACTAGAAACACAAAAATTCTCTCCTGAGGTCCTCAACACTTTACTGTGTAACTGTGACTGGACCCCCTAAAACCCTCCCACTTGACCAGGCTGTAGCATATTTCAACAAAACATTTCTACAACACCTAGACACTGTCGCTCCATTGCGCAAAATCAAGGTTAGAACCTCTACAAACCCCTGGCTCAGTAAAGAAACCAAACAAATCCTCAAGTCCAGAGACACTGCCTGGCGTTACTATCAAAAAAACAAAGAAACACAAAGCCTAACTAAGTACCAAGAACTGCGCAACCATGCAAAAAATGCATTAGGTTGGACAAAAAATCCTACTACACAACATTACAAACTAAATACCAACACAACCCGCAAAAATTTTGGAAAAATGTAAACCAGCTACTAAAATCCACCCAAAAGGCTACCGCCAAACCACGCAGTCCTGACACTAAAGTTCCCATCGAAACACAATTCAACTCCCACTTTGTGAACTCAATTCTATCCTTAGTATCACAGGACAGTTCCTTCCTCACTACCCCCACCCAACACAAATAACACTAATACAAGCTTTACCCTCAAAACAATTTCCACCACTTCAATCAAAAGCATGCTCTCCAAACTAAAAACCTCATCAACAGCAGCCGAACTACTCCCCAGCTATTTCTTGAAACTTACAGCAGATGCTATTGCTATCCCAGTCTCCACTCTCATAAACAGATCAATTGTTGAAAACTATGTGCCCAAACTCTGGAAAATATCCTATGCTACACCCATACATAAAGGCGGGACTTCCACTGAACTTAATAACTACAGACCCATTGCTTTACTCTCCCCCCTGGCCAAAATCCTAGAAAAATGCATCCATACCCAGATGCTAAACTATCTCCTAGACTGCAACATCCTGTCACCTACTCAGCATGGTTTCAGACCTGCCCATAGTACCACTACAGCTCTCCTCTGCTTCACAGACACAGTAAACCGTCTCAAAAATGAAGGCCTGCAAGTGTCAACTCTTTTTTTGGATATGTCCAAAGCATTTGACACAGTCTCACACCAAATCCTGCTAAACAAACTAAACCAATATCATCTATCTAATTCCACTCTTACCTGGTTCCAAAGCTACTTAACTGACAGGTACCAAGCTGTGAAATGGGAAAATTCTCTCTCTCCTCAGCTGCCCATAACTATAGGAGTCCCACAGGGTTCTATCTTAGGACCGCTACTATTCACAGTCTTCACAAGTGACCTCCACACAGCATGCATCTATAATTCAGTATGCAGATGACACTACCTTAATCTGTGCTGCACAAAACATTCCCACCCTCCTGCAAACAACTCAACTAGCATTCTCTGACGTTGAAAACTACCTTACCAAAGCCCAACTTATCCTCAATCCAAAGAAAACTCAGCTTATGATTGTAACCAGTTCTAACAAAAACACTAACAGTCAATTCACTATCTACTCCACAAATGCTACTCCAATTGCTCCAGTGGCACAGGCTAAGCTATTGGGCATAACCATAGACTCCCACCTAAAATTTGATAGTCATCTGAACTTAACTATTAAAAAAGTACATGCCAAACTGGGGTCTCTCTACCGTATCAAACCATTTCTTACCAACAACACAAGATCAGCTATTGTTCGCTCCCAACTTCTATCCACCCTACTCTATGCATCTCCCATTCTGACTAATCTCAACAAAACTGAACTAAGCAAAATGGAAGCTTGCTATAACAGAATTGCCCGCTTTGCTGCAAATCGCTCATATAGAACTCATCACTGTACTGCTTTGAGACAGCTCCACTGGCTTGAACTGCCCAACCTCCTAACCTACAATCAGCTCTGCCTCTGTCATTCTATCTATTACCTCCCCAATAAGTGTCCTGCCCTCAAAAACCTAGTACAACATCACTCAGCCAAAAGGCCTCTTAGATCATCAAGCAAACTACTACTAGAAGTCACCAACAGCTACAATAGCTTTGGAGATGCACTATATAGTAGTTCGGTGGCCAAAAATGGAACTCTGTCCCTACTAGCATTCAAAACACATCATCCAAAGCCTCCTTTAAAGACCTCATCAGGCAACATCTCAAGCAAAGTTGGTAGTGCCATGATTGCTCCCCAGGCTAGTGAAAGCGGATAACATATACATACTAAATCTAGAGCAATTGATAATAGTTTTTCAATCTTACTCACAAACACTGGCTAATCTACAATGTATGTTCTGTACCTGTGTACTATGTATGTATTCTACCTACATTCCAAAGTTCAGCTGTACACCACAAATCTATTACTTACCTTTATTTTTAAAATTAATATTTTTTGATTGTTCTCTCCACTGTAACTGTTTGTGCCGCATACCACTGTAAAAACATGTCTCTTGTAATTTGTGTGTATACTGATTATGTCTAAATAACTAAATGTGTCTGTAATTTTTCTTTGTGGAGCTTTTCTCCCCGGGCCTCTGCTGAAAAAGGGCCTTTTCGGCTCAGTCAGACACCCCCGGTTAACAAATGTAAAATAAATAAATAAATAAATAAGTATTTTGGAAAATCTTCCTCAGTAGCCGAAACAGGCTATTTCCTATAACAGCAGAGACAGTCAGTAAGAATAGCATAATCTCAATTTCTTTCGATATTAAGCTCTGACTCAGTGTGACAGACATGGTTTAGTATGACAGTTAAGATTTGAACATAATTGAGGCCTACATGCTTGCTTGAATTACACTAGCTACACACATAAAATCATGCAGCAACATACTGTAGCATAAATGCCGCACACATACTGAGTGCTCTTACCTGCTAAAACATCACTATAGTATGTGTAACCCTCGTGTGTTCAAGCGTAAGTGTTGGAGAAAGTCTTACCACAATGAAAATTATACATTATACATTTCGGTCAGCCAAAGAAATTTTAACTTAAGACAAAATGCATTAGTGGTATTATTTAGCAGACCTTTATACACATATTTTCACTATACCTGGTAATGATATACACAGCAACACTTATGTTGCAAATGTCCTGGCCAGATTCCTGAAATGTCTTACACTGGACATAGTGAACCTTCCTCAAACTCCAGTAAAGGCCGCAGATCTCCCACAGATATCAGAAAAAAAAACTCATCTGTAACAACGTACTGAAGGTGTAATCTTATCCATTAAACATAGTGATTAAGTATTGTATACTTGTTGACAATGTGCAAACTCATACAAGTAATTGCCATAGGAGGTGCAGCTTCTCTCTTATATAGCAACTGCTCTTAACTCTGTAACAGTTATTACACTTACTATAGTGATGTGTTAGCATGTAAAAGCACTCAGTGAGTATGTGTGGGGTATTTATTCTGCAGTATGTTGCTGTGTGATTTTATGTGTGTAGATAGTATGGGCTGGGCTTTGTGTGTTTGAGTGAGTGATTGAAAGGGTGGTTTGTCTGTATTTTAGTGCTGCATGAGTGAGAAGTGGTGTGTGTGTAGAGGAGTACATTGGTATGTAAGCTCTGCATGTAAGCAGAGTTAGGACAGAATACATTTTGTGTGTGTGTGTGTGTGTGTGTGTGTGTGTGTGTGTGTGTGTGTGTGTGTGTGTGTGTGTGTGTGTGTGTGTGTGTGTGTGTGTGTGTGTGTGTGTGTGTGTATGTGAGTGAGTGTGTTCAGTGAAATGATATACTCTTATACTGTGTATATCGGGTGTCCATAAAAGGTATGAGTAGTGGTTGTTGTGCAAAATGTGTGTGTGTGTGTGTGTGTGTGTGTGTATGTGTGTGTGTGTGTGTGTGTGTGTGTGTGTGTGTGTGTGTGTGTGTGTGTGTGTATGTGTGTGTCCATTACAACACTTACCCTAAGGAAAGTGTGATATAGAAGTCATACTAGTTCTGGAAGAGTGCAGGGGGCTTGCCCCCTGTGATGGTATGGAAGGCTTAGCCCCCCCCCACACACACACACACACACATTTGACATATTTGGTGTTTGTAATAATTTGTGTAGGATTGTTCATATGTCAGTGTTGTTGAGTGTTTGTGGGTTAGTTTGTATGATTGGGTGTGTATTTGTGTGCACTTCTGGTTGTGATTGGTGATGGGTATTAATCTTAATGAGTAGGGTAGGGTTTGCTGTGTTGACTTTTACTAGTTAGTTCACAACCAGTCCACTACTAAGATATGGGATCTAATCCAGAAAAAGCATGTGGTACAGAAGCAGGCACATCCTCTAACAGAATATGCACACAGATACAGTCACTACTGAATTAAATAAGATTTGATTTAGTACATTGTTCTCTTATTTTAATAGGCTCCACATAATGTGAAAACTGAATACTGAATGTTCCAAATACACAGCATTTTCAAACCTGCATGGAATTTCCTGGCAAGCGGGGCATGGGCTTTTCCATTTTTTTGAACCCTGTTTTAGGATGTTACCAATTATAAGACAACCTCTAACCTTTACCAGTAATATATGAAAAATAAACTAAATCCTCCCTCCTATTACATTCCAAAGTTTCTCTTGTAAATTTCTGCTCTCAGGTAACTCAAAAATCTGCTTCTCTGCTTCCCAAAAAATGTAAGTGCTGAGATTACTCCATAAAACTCTGGGCAAATTGGTGCAGTTTGCATTGTTGTCCACCATGTTGGCAGGTCTTCAATGACTTGTTGTCGCATGATTTACCTGACCAGAGCAAAGAGGCTAAAATTATCTTTCTCCCTAAATGTAAAATCTCTGTTAAGAACCTGGTAACCATATCTGTCACCCTCTAAGAAAAAGAAACCTGGACAAAGCCAAAAATCAGGGAGAATTTTTAAATATTGCTCTTATAAACCTAGAAGGTTGTTAAAATAACAGGTTTTCTATTAGCTTGCATTTTTCTGAAGGTGATGAAGTCTGAAACTGAAATATACATCATTATTTATGAGGGATGACCACGATGGTGCAGTAGTTAGCATTGCCGCCTCACAGCAAGAGGTTCTCCAGTTCGATCCTTGACTGGGGTGCCTTCTGTGCGGAGTCTGCATGTCTTCCCTGTGGTCGCATGGGTTTCCTCTGGGTGATCTGGTTTCCTCCCACATTCCAAAGACATGCTGCAGGTGGATTGGACACTCTAAATTGGCCCTAGGTGTGAGTGTGTGCGTGTGTATGCCTTCTGTGGAAGGTTGGGTGCCAGGCTGGCAACTCGACACTGTAAAACTCCACTGCCAATCATGAGCAGACAAGGTGATCCGCTGTGGCGACCCCTAACTTGAAAAGCCGAAAGAAGATTTAGTGACTTTAGTCTACAACGCTATGCCAGAAAAAACATAAATTTTATGGCAGTACACTAAACACCGAAAGTTTGATAAGAGACTTAGGGACACAGGTGGACAGTGGTCTCACCTTTGATAACCACATCGCCACAACAGTCAGGAAATCCTTCTATGTGGCACACCTCATCACTAAGGGCTTTTCATCCAGAAAAAAGGAGGTCATTGTCCCACTGTACTCATCCCTCATTAGACCCATTATAGAATACAATGCCCCATTTGGTATGTACCTCTCAAGACATCTGCAACAACTGGAAAGGCCACAGAAATACCTCACTAAAAGAATCACAGGCCTAAAGCAGATGCCCTACACTGACCACCTTAAAAAACTCCAGCTATACTCTGTCGCATATCGTCTACTCAGAGGCGATCTTTGCTTAACATACAAGGCCATGTCAAACCCAGAGCTGTTGGACATGCTACACTTAAAGAAATCCCAATCCCTCAGAGCCACATGCTCCAGGGATCTAAACCTTGTCATCACAATAAACAAAACATGCTGGAGAGATAGGTTCCTGACCCAGAGACTCCCCAGACTCTGGAATAGACTGCCCATACATGTCAAGCAGAGTGCCTCTTTGGTCCTCTTCAAAAGGAACCTTGACGATTGGATGGGAGAAAGGAAATTCACCCCAGGGATCACGTCAGTCACCCTGCTAGACAAGGGTCCAGGGAAGTAAATAGTGTGGGAAGAAATAGCCAGGGAATTGTTATGGCTAGGCTTGTATAGGCCCTAGGGCTGATACTAGCCTAGTACCAACCTATGAACCTATGAGGGACAGACCAAATATCTGAGGGAAAAATATGAACAAGAAGATCTATAAATAGGTGCTTGAGCACATGTGAATATGGTATACTTTCCACTGTCTGCCAAGGCTTTCACAAAGGGCACAGATCTGTATTTGCTCTCATCATAATTACTAGTGATTTCCTTTGTAAAACTGATAGTGAAGAGTTTATAGGCCCCTCTCTAGATCAACAAAGGATTTCATCACAAGTAATTGTATATTCAAAATAGACACACATAAGTACTGCAGTAACAAGCAGCCCTTCCTCCATTGATATATATTGTACAAACTGCTGCATTGAATATCAGGTGATCTGCCAATACTTCTGTAGCAGTCATCTGTCTTCTCCTTCACCCCTTTAACCTCATAAACCCAATGAAATTACAGCAGCTTACAGAGTCATTTCCTTATTCAGACAAAAGAACAGTGCTGTACTGCTAGGTGACATTAAGATAAACTTGCTTGAATTCCAGCACTGTAACATACATAATATTACTGGCCACATTCTAACTCAGTTTGCTTCTACATAAACTTTAAGTATTCATCTTTGAATTGTGTACTTCTGGACTGGCAACTTGTGAATAACACACAGGATTTTTGAACTGCTACTACTGTTTCCTAATCTGGATCAGTATTTGCCAATTAACTTATTACTACTCTGACAAAAGAGTAAAATTCTTTACTATAAATTTCTTCACTAGAATTTGGAGCACATACTGAAACTACTGACCTATACAGAGCATTGGATAATATCCAATGAAAATGTCTTTGTTCTAAGGTTTATGTTATTTACTCAACTACTGCTTTAGCCAATGCACCCATCAAACTGTAGAGCAAGCACTTCCCAAACGTTACCAGGAAATAAAGGTCAAACAAGCAACCACGGATGCTTCTTGAACTATATTAACTACTATAGTTTAGGGTAGCTATGTTTTCTAACTGTAAAACATATCAGGCTACCTCTGCCATGAAACCATTATATAATACTCACAAAGTAAGCCAACATTTAATTAGTATGCAAAATACAGTGTATATCAGGCAGAAATGGACATAACTTACTGATATCCCAAATATGCTTTAGAGAGAAATTACTCACTCAATTAACAAGGGCAAATAGTCCAACAATTTCTGTTAGTTTCAATCTATAATGCATTATGTTATTCAGCCAACAGACAGCCTCAGAAAATAAATTATATATATTCTCAGGTTTAATCAAGTAACTCAGACCAGCATGCCATTTGTGTTTGAAAAGGAAGCCAGTTCAACATACTGCAGGTTTCACATTAGAACGATCTTCGCATACTGGGTGATGGTGTTGGTTTAGGAAGCCTCAACAAATTCTGGCAGCTCAGGGATTGACAGAATGGTTTGTGCATCTTGTATGTATATTCTTACTTTCTGTTTAGTAGGTTCTTCATTCAGTCCTATATTCTTCTCAGTTTAGCACACATTCTTTTCCTGTTTGTGTTTAGCTCATATTTTCTGACCTACCAATCTGATGTCTTCTGGCAAGCTACAGACCTAACATGCAGGCATCCCCTAAAATAACCGCAGCATGCTCAGTGTCACTTTGCTGAAAAATAACTACCACACACATACTTATGGACTGCTGTTATACACAAACATATAACTGCAGTAAACAGTAGGTGTAGCAGCTCTGTTATATAGTAAAAAGCAGGGCCCATAGTGACAGCATGCACATGCTGGCACTTTGCTTATTCTGGAGATCATGATCAGATGATCAATGCATAAGGTCACATCACATACATGTTGGCACTTACCTGATTCATCAGATCATGGTCAGTGCATAAAACCACAGTACATATTGGCAATCAGCTGACTAAACAGATTACAATCAGTGCATACAGCCAAAACATGCACATTTGGCATTTAGCTAACTCATCAAATCATGGCTATTGAATACAAATACAGCACAAACATGTTGGGACTTGTCTGATTCAACAGATCATGGTCAGTTCATCCAACCCTAGCATGCATAAGTTGGCACTTATCTGATTCATCAGCTCATGGCCAGTGCATACAGACATAGCATGCATACATTGGCACCTATCTGATTCATCAGACAATGGTCAGTCCATATAGATATGGCATGCACATGTTGTCACTTATATCACGGTCATTGCATAGCTGTGCTCTGCAACCTGCTGTATTGTTTCAAGAAGCAATGTTTCTGTAGTCTCCTTGCAGAGCTCCTGAGACAGTTTTGTTGTTCTGCACATTTCCCATGTCTGCTCCTAAACCTAGCAACGTGGAACCACCCCTAGACTTTGCATAGTCCTCACTGGACTAGAGTGGAATGTCATACTGGTAGTGTGGTACAGTTCTTATTGAAGTGCACTGCTTTTGACTGTCAGTTTCTAGATCTGTAGTGTTTTCTATGCACATTTGTGTCAAGGTCTGTGCCCTGAGTGTAAATAGCAGTGTTTTATGCATCTTATTATGTAGGATACTACATAGTGGTACTAATTTGCATAGTTGTTTGTGGTTTTTCACCTTTTCTTTCAGTGCCTTATTGTAATGCTGAGACTCATAACTGAGAGTCCAAGAATTATGAAGGAAAAAAGGCTAAAAAGATCCTGGAGTATAGTGAATGTTGACAATCACTGCTCTCCTTTAAAGCTGTTTTTTGCACTTTTATTGTATCTCTAAAACAGTTAACTTCAGCACCTAAGAGGTGGAAAAGCAATCTGCTAGTGTAAAATAATTAATGTAACCAGTGAAATAACAAAAGAAAGTTAGATTTCATAAAACTGTATTACACATAAGCTGAAGTATGACTAAGTTTGCAAGTTCAAAGACATTTTATGAACCCCCAGTCCAAGTAGTAGAAATGACAACTCTTATCACTGAAAATGAGACAAAAACTAGTCAATCTAAATCTTTCTTGAAGCTCATAACCCCTCTAAGCATTGTTTGAGTAAAAAATTATTCTCATTTGTCGTATCACAGCTGCATTTTATACGGCTTCCTTGCTTTGAGACACTATTTTGCTTGTTATTAAAGTACCTAAAATAGCAGAGGGCCCTTAGTAATTTTGCAGATGAGAAAAAAAATAAACTATGGCAAGCTAAATCTGTTGTCTTATAAAAATAAATTTCATTTTTCTAATATTAGTTTTCATCATATTCTCTGTTTTATGCTTCATTCTAGTAAATCTCAGAATTTTCTGCAGCTTTATTGCATTTTTTGACAGAAATATGCATTAGTGTTCTGTACAAAGGTTTTTATTTTATTATAGAAACATACAATGAAAGAAGCATCTTTTCTGGTTTCTGGTTAATATTCCTGAAATCAGTGAGAGCATATCAAGACAATTTATTCATCACATTAGATGGGTGAGTAGAAGTTCTTTGTTATAATTACATCAAAGGTCCTTACTGTTATTTGCCTGAAGTTGTATATTATTGTATAATGCACATTGGAATTGTTGCTGTCAAAGTATATTGCCTAACACTTTGATTTATTGACATTTATACATCTATTACTAGTTCAAAGAGTTAATCCATCAAAATTAGCTTTCAAGGTTCTTATGGATTTTTCATTAATGATAACACAATCAGATTTGCTGTATACTGCATACGTAGATATCCATGTGCTATTAGATACATACAAACTTTCCATTACAATATTAAAATTAATGAGCAAACATCAGCAGTTGTAGAACTTGTCTTCTGGTCCTACATATATCTAATTATGATTCTCTGCTTCTTGTCCATAAGCCAGTCAATAATCAGTTTTGTCACAGAATCCTTGATCTTTAAATATATAATTTGCATAAAAATATCACCAGATGAGAAAGCATTTGTAATGTTTTGAACAATATCAGTGGGAAAAATCATTATTCAGTACAAAACTGGCTAGTTCTGGCAAAACATGATCAGTTTTTGAAGACATTATATAGCTCTGAACTAAATGTATGAGGTAAAACAATTAGATTTAGCCACATGCTTACTAATACTGTTAAAAAAATGTATCTCGTAGTCTGTGCTGGTAGTGTAAAGGGATAAAGACCTCATTATAGGCAAGGTGACCTGAGTTTGAGCACAGGCTCTGGCACTTCACATCACAGGCAGAGAGGATAGGCATTCACAGGTGCTACAATGGCAGAGCCTCAGACAGACAGCAGAAACTTATCACATGGTGGATGTAGTGCTGGGAAGATGTGGATGTGAACTCCCAGGCTACTGATGGGGAAACTATGACAATAGCCTTTGTTGACATATGGGAGAACATGCATTCACAGGTAGTAGGACACAGTCAGCCCATGTATTGATGCAAGTGTTCACATCACCACTTGGGGTGGTGTTAGGTCATAAATGAAAAATGCTCTCGTTGCTGGAATGCCAACAGGAATACAAAGTACCCTCACTGTTGCATGGATGCCGAGCCTCATCGCAGACAGTACAGCTCCTTCTAATTTAGATAGCACATGACATGACTACAATTTAGACAGTAGGATATAATTAAATTACTACTGTTGCTATAAGCTAAGGTAAAATTCAATGAGCAATGTTTTCACAGGCATTATAACCAAAAAGTTCTATCTGTCATGGTAGACAAAGGCAAATTCACAGATGGCCTGAACACTGCATAAAAGAAGCAGCACTGAGGCTGTTCAGTCCACAATACTGAAAACCACATGATCACCCACTGAGTTACACAGCTGGTAGTATCACTGGTGCACCATGCACAGACATGTTCAGTATATATACTTTATCTCCATTTGCCACACCTGTCAGCAGGAGACCACTTCCTGATGCAAAGCAGTGTACACAGCACAGCAACCTACACATCCTGCAAAGATGAAAATAGCATACATGTCTGGGGTGATTGTCCCCTGTACACTAGAAACACACAGCATAGCAACCTGTAGATCTTCCACAGAAATAGTGCAATTCACACTGTGGCAGCTGTCCACAATACAACCATAACACTCTGTGTGCCTGTCATAGGAAGCATGCTGAGCACTTAGTGATCACTACAAAACAGAGAAAACATTCATATCAAAGCAGACAGTGTGCCCTGAAAGTTAACAGTACAAACATTGAAACTTGTATAACTTCAAAGGCAGAGGTTCAGTGAGCATTATGTAACAGCAGTAGCAGCAACTGTTACGACTATACAGCAAGGGAGACTGCGTGACCTGAGCAGTATTAGTTCTATCAGCTTTAGATGACAGCAACAGTAGCCTTTGTGGATGTGCGGAAGGCTAATTACTGCAATGTTACAAATGCTTTTACAGCACCAGGCTGAGCAGCTTGAACAGGTGAGGGACCTGTTGACAAGAAAGGGGGCAGAGGTCTGCAGAGTGCCATCTTCATTATCTGTGCATGCATACATGCCCAGATTTACATCTCATCTGATCTCTGTGCTCAGTTTATGATGTCACAGGCCATCATATTATGGGAAGCCTATTGGACTATATTGGCCGGAGTATAACTCATGGCTGCCTGTCAGAGAAACTCAGTTTCTACTGTGGTGCAACAGCAGTTTGAGATAAAGTATCATGGGGTCCTATGCACCTCTGTGTCTCACTTTCTGTGTGTGTGTGGGACTGACTGAGACACAACTGAGAAGCAGCTCCTCAATCAAAACCAATTGAAAATATATGTTACATCTAAAAATCAATTACACTAACTCTAGCAGCTATTCCTGAAAATATCCAGCATTTCAGCTGGAATTTCTTTTAACTGCACTTAGTGAACTCATTCAAGTGACTAGGAACTATAAAGTGCTGGAAGAAAGAAACGTACACCATCAAAATATCAATGTAGGTCATGTCCAGGACTCTGATTATTTAACTAGCTTGTTATTAGGGTATTTGGGGAGCATACCACCAGGGACATTATTCAAGCAGCATCTGTTTTACCTACCCCCCAAATATGATAAATAAACTATACATGCATTTTTCTCTCCTTAGTTGTTGTTGGGTAAGACAGTAAGCAAAATTACCTATAGCTGTAATTTTTCCTCCCTTAGTTATTGTTAGGTAAAATAGTAAACTTAATTACCTAGAGCTGTAGTTTTTTTCTCCTTATAGCTGTTGCTAGTGTATAATATTAAGAAAAATTACCCTATAGCTATTTTGTGATTACTGCAATATGTTACAATTTCCCCAGAGTGTTGTTTACAAGTAAATAAAAATTACTTTATTTCTGGTCCCAAGCACACTGACTGGCTCTACCCGCTCCATTTGCTCTCACTTTGCTCGTGTTCCCTTTGCTCCCCTACCCTACCCCCATTTCCCATACACCCCCACTATGCCTAAACTTATTTCCAAATAGCCACTCCCCCTAAATAAAAGTAATCCAACCACAACAAAGAAAAATCCATATTTATATAATTCCAATTATCCAATTACATTGTACAGTACTAACTCCCATATATCACGCTCCACTTACTTAACTACCTGCTACTTATGTCTTTTAATGTAATAAGTCATAACCAGACAAAATAATATTTTCAAATCCTTCACATATCAAACCTCAGTTACAACTAACAATCATTCCTGCCCACCCATAACATTATTACTTTAACTTAGACAGATCAGAAACATGAGTAGTAATGAATATGATAAATTTATACTCATCAATCCTGCTATTTCTAGCTATTATAAGTCCCATAACCTCTTATCATACAGAACACAGCATACTATCTGCATACACTACCCCCTTCCCAGACCCACTACAATTAAAACATATGGATTTAATAGTAGCACCAACTATCTGTAATTCCACAAACATAAAGCATGTACTATTTACCTTACTCACACAACAAACTTATCCTAATGTTACACAGAAATATGATGTTTATATCAAAATATTAAAAATTTATAGTTCACATTGCATCACAGCTCATACTTAGTGGGGATATTCACCCCAACCCTGCCTCCCAAATCAATCTAACCCATCTAGATCTTCACACCACAACCCAGCCCCAACTATTAACTCTCCACAGAAAAGGTACCAACTTACTACTACTTAATATAAATCTCAGAAACATTGTGAACAAAATTCAAGATTTGCATGCCATCCTTGCTCTATATATTCCAGATATAGTCCTTATAACAGAAATCTGCCTAAAACCAGACATCTCTAGCAATGAAATACTTCCCCCAGGATACAATATACACAGGCTAGATAAACAACAGAAAATAGGCAGTGGTATTGCCTTTCTGTACAAAAATAATCTCAATTTAGAAACTTTAGACCTAACCATCCCAAATGTTAACAACACTGAAATACTGTTTACTAAACTAACAATTAATCCAAAGAAACATCTGAACATAGAGGAAGCCTACATGCCACCTGGGAATAACTTGACTATTCCAGAACACATCCTAAATTGGATAGCAACATCCTTCCTTCAGGAAACAATTATAATGACTGACTTTAATGTGGACTGGCTCTCCTGTAGCTCTTGAAATCTCACTCACCTCATTAACCTTCATGGTTTCTCACAAATAGTGCAAAGTTCTACTAGAGTAGACAAAACATCAAATAAACATTCAATCCTGTACTGGATCCTTAAAAACAGGCCACATTTATCCTACACTCTTGCTGTCTCCCAGAGAGCCTCAGTGACCAGAGTCCAACTTACATTCTCTGAAAATGAATAAATCCACAAAACTTACCACCTACCACTAAATCTGGGATAAGAAAAAATTATCCCCCAAGAATTTATAAATAGTTTTAAAAAGTGCAACTGGGCACCACTCAAAAATCTCCCTTTAGATATTGCAGTTGAATACTTTAACCAGTGGCAGCTGGTGACTTCAAATCAAAGGGGGCTGCAGGAGACAGCTGAATGGGTGGTGCCAATGGGAAGGGATGCAGCTAACTAGAAAGGGGAGGGGCTATGCTCAAAACCACAAAAACTGGAACATTAATTAAATACACTGCCCTGGGTGCCAAACCATCATTATGAGAGTCCAATCAAGACAAAATAAAGTGCAGAAGAAAAAAAATATTTCAATGCATTGGCTGCATGACAGCTTACTTAATATCTAGATGGAAATAAAAAGGTTGTGAGGCATGAACAAATAAATTACTTTTTGAATACATTACTGGAATGCCAGTCAAAATCAAATATAAGAAAAACAAGCAGCACTCAACTCAAACCACTTCTCCTTGCACTGCAGTTCTAAATATAATTTGTATTCAGCTTTATAAAAGTATCAAGTAACATGCGGAAAGTAGCAATGTCTGTGATACCCCCACTTGTAAAAATGTTTCTTGTCCAAAAAAGACCTGCTGCCTGACAGCAGCTATCTACTTGTTTCATGGGGAAAACATGATTAAGGTAAAAAATGAACAGCAAACAAGAAACAAGCTCAAGATAAATTGCTTAAAGGATGACTGCACAGGTTATGGACCATACATGATAGATTGGCATTCTGTTTAATTTATAGGTAAAGCCTGCAAAGATGACTGCAAGTCTCCAACAAATATAATGAGCATCTTAAAATATTGTAATCCTGTCCTTTATTACAAATACTGTTATATGCATTTCAATACCCAAGGCTTATATGTTATCTAGTTATGTAAGTATTCTCTGCATGGCAACAACAAAAAAGCTTTCAGTGTTGGTAATTCTTTAACAGTATGCTTATTAAAGCTTACTTGCATCTTACAATCTTAGGCAAGCTTACCTGATGGTCATTAAAACACTGCTACTTAAACACAGAGCAACAGGTCACTGCGACAGCATGCATTTTCTCAATAATAAGAAGCATAAATCAACAGTATAAAAATATGACAGAAAACCAGTACATTTTGCAAAATCAAGGACAGATGAAAAAACACTGTAGTACTTGTATCTACTTTGGATGGGGGGATACTCTTTAAGTATGTCACAATTTGAAATGTCTCTGGCTGACTGTGATGGCCCTGACACATTTTTCATGCCGCTCAACCTCAGAGCAAGACATCTGGACAAAGCCATACAGAGAAGTGGGACAAAGGCCCAAAAATAAGGACAATATTTAAATATTGCTCTTATAAACTTAGAAAGATAATAGAATAGTAGGTCTTGCATTAGTATGAATTTTCTGAAGGGTATGAAATCTGAAACGCAAATGTCTGTCATTATTTTCTAACTTCAATCTTTAATGATTTGCCACTAATTTGCCAGAAAACCACAATTTTATGAAAAATGGACCAAAAATGTGATGCAAAAATATAAAATAGCCACACAATACAGCTGGGAACCTGTCAAAGAAGGGACACTTTTTTAATATTAGTACTAACTCGAGCAGCTGAAAAAATAAATGAATCTACATGCATTTCTGAAATAAAAGTAATCTATAAACTCTTATTATTAGTTATTTATTAATTGTAAACCCTCCACGTTTTCTTCCAAAATTGACATTTTGCAGAGGGATTATTAGGGGGAGAGCAACATTTTGAGCCAAAATCGGGGAAAGTTGACAGGTTTGGATAAGCCTAATTCTATAAAGCAATTTATTCGCACGTACCTCTCAACCTGTTAATGCAGGAAATCTGGACAAGGCCAAATATATTGGGGGAACATACAAACAGTACTAAAAAATGCTCTTGTATAAACTTGGTTCATAGAATAACAGGTCTTGCTTTAGCATGAATTTTTCAGAAGGTTATGAAGTCTGAAACTCAATGTCTGTCATTATTTAGTGACTTAATTCCTAAATGATTTGCCAGAAAACCACAAATTTTATGAGGTACAAACCAAAAATAAGAAGCAAAAATCTATTCATTCTGTAAAAATCTGGACAGTTGAGAGGTATACTTCAGCTGGGGCTGTCTGAGTTTTTCGCTCTTGCCCCTCACAAAATCATGGCCGAATGGAGCCTCCCCCCTGCAGCTATTCCAATGTCCCATTACTTGAATATTTCACCCCATTTACCATAAACACTGTAATGTGCATACTGCTTTACTTCTACGATGATTTGGATTTCATTTGAAAGTTTTATTTTGCATTTTACAGCACAAACACTAAGACAGCTGCTAAACAAAGCAATGCAGTCTCACAATGAAACTAGACTTAGCATTAAAACTTCTCTGCCCTTGAAACTCATAGTCATTGAAACAGCATTGAAATCCATATTCAAAGAAAGTGCATTTGGCTAGTGGCAGATAAAGATTAACTTTGGGCTGTTTTCAAATGATATATATACATGTGTTGTGTGATACATTTTCCTGATTGTATTACATTATATTCCTTGTATAATACAGTACAGTTGTTAGAGGGTGTTTTAAATTTATTGTTTTGAACATTTTTCAAGTAAACAATGAAACAAAATGCATGCACCAATAATGACAAAACTGCCAAATGAGAACATTTCCATCATAAAAGTCTACTCAAACTTTTACAATCCAGCAGTATCAGTAAATATGCACAATCTCTGCAGAAGAAAAGGTCATCTAAATAATTCCACATTAAAGGGATCTGTAACTAATGAAGAGGTTGCTGCTAGCAAAAAACTTTATATTTCATTGTTTCATCTACAAATAAAGTGCCTGTTGCCCTTGAGGAATAAATTACCTATGTAACATTAAAAAAAATGATAAGCTAGTAATATTGCAATAGGGAATGGATGGCAAACTGATAACAGGTTCATAGTTACTAGGTATCTTCACCAAAGAAGACATTTCTCAGGACGGCAGCATCCACCCACTGTGGGAGTAGAACCCACAGCCTTCTGCATCAAAAGCAAGTACACTACCTGTTGTGCTATTAACAATGCAAGCAGATTCAGCATAAGCAGCACTAAAATTCTCTTCCCCTGCAGCTCTCAGCTCCTTGTAAAATCTACTTGACACTCAGCTGTATCTCTCAACTTTGCAGCACAAGAAATCTGAAAAAATCCAAAATTTATTGGGGGGGTTTAAAAGCCCAAAAACCAGGGTCACATTTTAAACATTGCTTGCATAATCTTGGAAAGTTGCTAGAATAAAATGCTGTGTTACCACCATACATTTCACTGCCAAGTCTTGAACCCAAGACCCTGTGCAAAACAGTCAGAGCAACATACCACTATGCCAAATCAGCGGTTTTGTCAAAGAGAGGAAGACTGAAACTTAAACGGCTACCATTTAATGAATTCAGTTCTCACCATAGCTGTCAACCTCTTAGCACAAAACACCTGTACAAAGTCGGTAATGGGGGAATACAACCCTCAAACATATTCAGTGACTTCAGTTCTCACCATAGCTCTCAACCTTAGCACAAACCAATAATGGGGGAATACAGTCCCAAAAGTAGGGACACATTTCAAATATTCATCTTATAAACTTAGAAAATTGCTAGAATAAAAGGTTTTGTGCTACCATGTACTTTCTGAAGAATATGAAGTCTGAAATTCAAATGCCTGTCAGTTTTATTTATTTAACATTTGTTAACCAGGAAAGTCTGACTTGGAACATAAGCCAATTTTCAGCAGAGGTCCAGGGAGAAATACTGCCGACACATGTCTTTGTAACATGGGAAGACACCAGAGCAAACCCTCAGAAACACAGGGAGAACATACAGACTCCACACAGAAGGCACTCCAGCCAAGAATCAAACCAGAGAATTTCTAGCTGTGAGGCAACAATGCTACCACTGCACCATCAACTATTTAAGGAATTAAAAATTCAAAAAACACAGATTTTATGAGGAACAAACCAGAACAAAATATGAGTGGTGGGTAGGGAATTCAGGCTCTTGTTACCTGCATCCAAGGTACAGGGTTTGAAGCCTGAGGTATTCTCTAACCACCACCAGCAGGTATCGTCCCACACCATATTATGTACTATTGGGTGACTATGGAAAAATTGATAAAGTGACCTGATGGTTAGTAAGAGCAGCTCCTGAGTGCTAAGATAAAGTTTAGAAATGGTTATGCCATCAATATACTGTACCTGTATCCAGTACTCAAGCTGTAAATACTTGTTACGGACACTACCAACTTGTACGCCCTTTGCATCTCAGAGGTAAGTCATTAGAACTATAGCTTGGTTCTATGTCACCAGTTAAACAAGTGTAAAACAAAGTGATAATAATTGTTTGGGATTTTTGGTTCTATGTCACCAGTTAAACAAGTGTAAAACAAAGTGATAATAATTGTTTGGGATTTTCATTATCAGAGAGTAGAGCTGTTAGCTACATCAGTTCTAAGGTTAGGAGGGTATAAGTTAGGAGTATATATAACTGAATTTTGGTTACCAAGCAAATTTAATGGAGCAAGATGCTTGTATAAGGAAAACTGGATGATGTCAGTGTTCCTTTGGTGCATATGGATAATTTATGAAATAAATCAGTGGTGCAAAAATGTTGTAGTATATAAAATATAGCTGTGTAATCTCTTGAGTTCTCTCTAGCCACCAGTATAAATCAACTGGGGCATTACACAGACACACACACACACACACACACACACACACACACACACACACACACACACACATACACACACACACACACACACACACACACACACAAAATAAAATGATCCAGCCAGCATCAATCTCCACAGTATCACACTCCGTACCTCTGAAATGATCCTTTCAGCAGTAACACACTCTGTACCTCTGAAACAAGATGATCCAGCCAGCAGCAATCTCTGCAGTAACACAATCCATACCCCTGAAATAAAATGATCCATCCAGCCAGCAGCAATCTCGGCAGTAACACACTCTGTACCTTACCCCTGAAATAAATAAAATGATCCTTCCAGCAGTATGGAAATATCCCGGCAGTGCAGTTCATGCCGGAATACAAATTTCTGGTTTCCTGGCTCCTGTTTCTTCCTTCCTATTTGCAGTCCTAGACTGCAGACCTTGTAGTCTGATCCCCTTCTAGTCTATGCAGTGCTAACAGCATAGACTTCTAGGCCATCTGCTGTTTGCTGCCTTCTTTCTGAATCCGGAATGGTAAGGCAGCAGTCCGGATTCAACTTTCTAAGCACGCATGCATGCAATTTAGGATGTTACCATTGTGGTGCACAGCTGGGTGGGGCTGCAGTCCTGCAGTCCGATATCATGAGCCACCACTGACTTTAACTCAACCTTCTTCAATATTCTAAACATCTTGGCCCCCAAGAACAATAAGGATAAAATCCAATTATGCCGCCTAGCTAACCAAACAAACAAGATCTCTGTTAAAAATTAGAGATAAGACCTGGGAGAAATGGCTCAATGACAAAACTAAAACTAACAGATAGAAATATCTAAAACTATAAAATAAAGCTAAACATGTATTAGACAGGGCAAAATAAATTACTATGGCAGTGTCCAATCAAAAAATCAAAGAAACCTACAAATACACTGGGCTGTCATCAAAAAAATCCTACAGCCAGGACAAACTAGTACTCCCTCCCCAACACTCACCGATACTAAAGACAGCATAGCCTCACAATTTAACAGATACTTCACTGAATCTATACTAGTCCTCACAAACAATAATTGCTCTTCTCCTACCCAGACTAACACAATACCCATGCTTGATCCCAATAACTTCTCTTTTCAACCTGTCCCAATAAACACCATAGTTAAATATCTCAAAATGCTTAAACCTACTAAATTCGCTGCCAACTATCTACCTGCCAAATATCTAAAAATCGCTGCAGAAGCAATAACCCATCCAGTATCCATATTAATAAATTGATCCATTTCAAGTCCCTAAAATTTGGAAAGCATCATATATCAGCCTTCTCCATAAAGGTGGAAACTTGACAGAATTATCAAATTACTGGCCAATAGCTATACTATCACCATTATCTAAAATACTTGAGAGGTGCATCCACTCACAAATCTTAATTTATCTAACAACCAACAATCTTCTATCTAACATTCATCATGGTTTCTGTATTAATCATAGTACCACCCTGCCCTTGTTAACTTTAGTAACATTATTAACCACCATCACAATGAAGGCAATTTATTTTCCTCCATCTTCCTTGATCTGTCCAAAGCTTTTGATACTGTCTCTCATTCTAAACTCTTAACTACACTCTTGAAACTTAAACTTAGCCATTCTGCACTTACATGGTTCCACCAATATCTAAGTGGTCACCAGCAAGCTGTAAAATGGCAACAAAATCTCTCTTCACTATTGCCTGTAACCTTGGGAGTACCACAGGGATCTATCTAGTCTGGGTCCTCTTCTTTTTATTATCTTTACTAACAATCTTCATACTGACACCCCAATTGTCTCCGTAGTTCAGTATGTGGATGATTCCACTCTGATTTGTGCTGCCCCAACACTACAAAAACTCGAAAAAAAAATCACCCAGCAGTCATTCAATGCAGTGGAATCTTGGCTAAACAATGCACAATTTATACTTAACCCTAACAAAACAAAACTTATGCTTTTCTATCCAACATGAGCTACAGAATCAAACTTTAGATTCCATCATTGTTTGGCTTTAAAATAACTATCTTGGTTTGAACTACCAAATTTTCTTGCTTATAATCAACTCATCATTGTCCATCAGCCAGGAAAAACACCAGTACTTCAATATCTACTAATACACTACTCCAATAACAGGGTATTGTGTTCCACTAACAAATCCTTCTTAAATATATCCAAACCTAACAATGCAGCTGGAGTTTCACTTTACTCAAACTGCATAGCCAAAACTTGGAATTCCCTGCCATTAAATATCAGAACAAATACTAACACTTCCAACTTTAAAAAAAAACTTGTCAAACCACACCTATCTGAATCCTGGACCTGCACTTGCACAAACCTTGGTTAGGAAATAGTTTTAAGGCAGCTAAAAGAGCACAACCAGTTATTTTTGTATCTGAATAGTATACCCTACTAAGCATATGTAGCTTAACTTGCATGTTTTTACCTTCAGTCACAGTACTACTATTAATTGTATTCCTACCTAGACTATATGATTGTATTAGTAAAATGTATAACATGTATTTTTCATTTTGTGCTTGTATCTGAGATTGAATCAACATTTGAGTATGTTGTATATGTATCGTACTGTTATTTATAAATGTGGAGCTTTTCTCCTGGACCTCCACTGAAAAAGGACATTTTGCCCAGTTGTACTTTCCCACTGTGTGTGTGTGTGTGTGTGTGTGTGTGTGTGTTATACACACACACACACGCAAATAATCCAATTTTGTGTATGTATTTCCTGATATATATTTGTATGGGGCATACCTCTCAACCTGGAAACATCAAAAGTCTGGACAAAGGCCCATGAAAAATAGGTACAACTGGCCAAAAATCGGTATGCTGATTAACATAAAATTTGCATACACAATTATGTAACCCCACCCACTCCGATGGAATTGTGGGATGCCAACTTTTAAACGCAGACTGAAGAACAGACAAAATATGATCATGAAACCATACCTCTCAATCTCTTAGAGCAAGAAATCTGGACAAAGCCACAAATAATGGGGGACCAAACAAAGGGGCAGAAATAGTTAGTGACACTGTTTAAATACTGCTTTTCCAAACTTAGACTGTTGACAGAATAACAGATTTTGCATAGCATGAATTTTCTTAAGGATGAAGTCTGAAAATCAAATGTAATGTCTGCTGCCATAGCAAAAAGCCCAAAGCTTAATTCCCTTTGATAGTTTCAAGTATGGACAAGCACCAAAATGAGACATTTCCCCAAACGATCCATTCCCTCAGTTATTTCAAGTATGCACAAGCATCAAAATGAAACATTTCCCCCAGCGATCCATAACCCTTCAGTAGTTTCAAGTATGCACAAGCAAGCATCAAAATGAAATGTTTCCCCTAGACCCTCACTAATCCCTTCAGCAGTATGTCTCCAAGTATGTACAAACACCAAAAGGAAACATTTCCCCCAACGATCCATCTCCATTCCCCTCAGTAGTTTCACATATGTATGCACATTGCACAAGCACCAAAAAGAAACATTTCCCCCAGTGATCCATCTCCATTCCCTTCAGTAGTTTCAGATATGTATGTACATTGCACAAGCACCAAAAGGAAACATTTCCCCCAGTGATCCATCTCCATTCCCCTCAGTAGTTTCACATATGTATGCACATTGCACAAGAACCAAAAGGAAACATTTCCCCCAACGATCCATCTCCATTCCCTTCAGTAGTTTCACATATGTATGCACATTGCACAAGCACCAAAAGGAAACATTTCCCCCAGTGATCCATCTCCATTCCCTTCAGTAGTTTCACATATGTATGCACATTGCACAAGCACCAAAAGGAAACATTTCCCCCAGTGATCCATCTCCATTCCCCTCAGTAGTTTCACGTATGTATGCTCAAGCACTCTTTGACATCTCCAGATGATTGATACTAGATGCCTTTTTCAGCACTTCCAAAAATCTTTGCATTAATCTCCAGTCCTTGGAACTCAAGCTTCTTACTCTTCCCTGCAACCAGTAAACCTCCATACCCCATTAACTCTTCACTTCCTCAAATATTGTGCCACATTTATCTTACTATTCTTATTATACCCTCATATGATTATTTCATAAGTCCACCTCCTGCCCAGACATGAATTACCTGTGATATTTTTGTGGAGAACATTCTAGGATCAGAATGTAATTTCACAGTAATAGTTAAAGCTGATGTCTTTTACCTCCTTCTTGGCCAGGGCCAGTAAGTACCACCCAACATTTATTCCTCAGTTTTGGATTACTTAAGTGTGGGGTGAGTCACACAGCATTCAATATATTAAGTATTAGTCACAGTTATGCATACTCTGGAATATGCAAAATTTAAATCCCTATTTCATTTGATGTTACTGATACCACTCCAGCATATCATTTTTATGTTTCACAAATTTAGAACTACACACAGGGTATCTCACCCCTAATATTTACATGCATCATTCTTTGTTATTAAATTTTAAATGCTTTCATGACAACTAAAACAAAACTATGGCATTTTATCCAGTTTAAACGATTCAGGCTCCATTCTTCTATCTTACCCACTATCTCTGCATAAGGCATGTGACATATACAAACCCTCACTGCATACTGTTTTGGAAGATGTCTAAGCAGAATGCTGATCTAATAATATGTATACCCCATAGCAATCGTAGCATGCAGGCTGATATCAGTTGCTGTTAAACTGAGTCAGTGTTGCAAGGTGGCAGAATAAGAAAGCAGTCAGAATACAGCACCTTCTGTTTGCATAGTGTTTGAACAGGTTTTTCAGCTCATGTATCCTCTTAGAAAAAGACACGTTTTCTCAACTTCGTACAGAGTAGATGGATTGCATTTGTAGAGCTGGGCGTTTTAACTCATTTTGTCAATAAAAATAGAAGGGATTAAAAGTTATTTATCTACTAAATCAAAATTACACTGTCATCATCATGATTCATTATGACTCTCAAATTTATTAATTTCCTTTATTTTTATTTATTTTTTTTATTTTACCTGCAGTTGGAGGAGGAGCTGGGGGAAGAAGTAGTGAATGATCTATGTATTTTCTCATGACTGATCACCACTGACCACTCCGAATCCGATGAGACTGCTGCTGTAGCTGCACTACTCTGACACAGTAAAATGAACAGCGGGGTTGCCTGCCCTGTCTTTCTCTAACTAAACTAAAGCCTCTGCTCTAGCTAAATTAATTAAAAACAAAAAACAGTGTTGTAACTTGTCAGCTGCTCTCTCAGTGGTCCACATTGCTCTCTCTGACTCTGAACTGAACTGGCTGCTGCTGCAGTGCGAGTGCAACATGTTACTGACCGTAAACATAACCTGTACAGTCAGTCACACCCCTCGAGCCCTCAGCTGAATTCCAACAGGCTGGCAATCTGCTCTTGAAGCTGACATCATCGTGCATGCTCATGCATGTGATGACGTCAGCAAAAATTGCAAAAATAAAAATAAAAAAAAACTGGAAATTCGGAAATTAAGCAGGCCATTCAGGAATTCATGGCACCCCATTATTTGGACCTCAAAACCAGTAAATACTGAAGAATTCCGTATGGTTGAGAGGCATGGTATGGAGTACAGCACCTCAACATGATGGTTGGGCTCTGCTTCACCTGCTGTTAAGTTATTCCTTGCAAATGCAAGGATTGTATACTACCCACAGTTCAGTGCCCTTTGGTTCACTGGCCACAGTGTCTGGAGAGTGTCACAGTCTCTGATGCCAGTGCTGATTTACCATCCTTTCAACTGTGAATCAGATTATTACACATATTCTTTCAGCACTGCCTGGTGTGCACATAGAGCACTTATGTGCTCAGCAACTATGTTTCATGCCTGTGTCTGAATCTTAAGAGATCCATTCCCAGGAGTTTCTTCTAGCTCTATGTTGTACAAACCATGTTATTGATTCCCACTACATTTTACTTAACTACGATTCTTGAAGATAGGAATTTAATTTCCCTGAGATTAACTGACCTCAGATTTTTTTAATACGTGTGTGTGTGTGTGTGTGTGTGTGTGTGTGTGTGTGTGTGTGTGCGTGCGTGCGTGCGTGCGTGTGTGTGTGTGTGTGTCTGTGTGGGAGAGGATGTTGTGGGTGTGTTTGTTTTGAAATGATGATCATAAATTAGAAATCAGGAGATGCAGCAAACCACAACAAGGAAACAGAAAAGACGTGTAGACCAAAAAGCCTCACCCTGGAATGTTGTAAAACGTTTCAGCAAATGCAAAAAATACGTAACAAATCTTGTAATCCAGTTCTTTAAAGATGTAACAGCAGTTCTAAGAGTGCTCGCCAAAAAATGATGACCAGATGGTAAACTAGAAATCTTTATTCCACAAACACGAACCAAACTCCAACACAAGCGCTTTCACCCGTTTATAACGGGCTTTTTCAAGTGTGATTTCTGTGTACCACAGCTCTTTTTTATATATATGCTGAGTTATTAGGTTAATTAATTATATAATTGATTGATTGATTTAGTCAACCATACTTTCTGTTTAAAAATGTATATACATATAAAAACTGTTTAAACATGCGCTTTTGTTATCACAGTAATAATAAATATTAAAATAATAAAAGTGAAAGTACACTACATTTTAACACATTTGATGATGACAACCTAATAAAAAACTTCTTGATGTTACCTCTACTTAAAGTTTAAATATAACAACTGCATTAGATACTCATTTTCTGTGTGTGCTACATCTTAGTCACAAAATAATTATATTTGCAGTTGTATATAATACTTTCCAAGTAGATAAGTCAATCTTACATGTTACTTTGTATAAAAGATAAATAATATTCTACTAAATAAATAAATAAATGGTTACATTATTTAATATTTACCCTATAAATAAATCATTAAAGCACGTGAATATTAAAATCAAGTATAAATGTAAATATACACATACCTTAACCTAGGTAAATATAGAATAATAAATAATTCTAATATTCAGTTCATATTGTAATCAATTTCTAATACAAATAAATAATACAACTTGAAAATCCACAATATAAATACTTGTGTGTCATAAAAACAAAAAAATATATGTATGTATAAAAGTGAATGCAGATCAACTTGATTTATAGTTTACTATGCCTATCCTTCAAAATACAAGCCAAACTGGTTCCATCATTTAGACCAGGGCTTCTTGTGGCATCAAGCCTCAGCTGCCAAATTAACTCTTTGATGTTTAGAGCATTCTTCCAATCACCACCCCTCTTGTCATGAACTACCCTGTCCAACACGAAAAAACGAATAGAGACGTTGGCACATTGTTCGGAGTGTTTAACAAAAGCATTAGTCTCCTTTTTTGTTTTGATGTCATTCATGTGCTCATATATCCTACGTCTAAATTCTCGTTCTGTTTTGCCAATATAAAATGATAAACAGTTTTGACAAACTCCTAAATATACCACTTTAGTTGAGTTACAGGAGAAGTGCTCTTTAGATATTATGGTGATACCTCTAGAAGGGATGGTGATTTTGTCACTATTTGTAATGTACTTGCATTGATTGCACGTGCCACATGCATAAGTACCTTTTTGTTTGATCACTATGTTGGTATGCAAGCTGTTATTGGAACTAGTTTTAGTTTCAAAAATGCCCTTCAAGTTAATGCCCCTTTTTCTAACGAACGAAATTTTGTTGGAAAACATGTTTGCAAATTCATCTTGCATATAAACAATGGGCCAAAAATTACTTGCTGTGCTTTCAATAAAATGTGCATCTTGTGAATATGTGTATGTAAAATTACTGCCAAAATTGTCTTCCAGTTTGTTCTGCCTCCTAGGAATGACCGCTTTAACTCCTAAAAGCGGTGGAAAATGTACGTCTCTTTTTCTTAGAACTTCACCAAGAATGTCCTGAAACAATTCTTCAGGATACCCTCTGTCCAAAAAAGAGCTTCTAAGAAATTCTGTCTCTTCAAAGAACAAGTCCTGTGTGCTGCAAATTCTAGATGCACGCACCAGTTGTCCCTTAATGATGCCCCTCTTAACATGCAAAGGGTGCCCACTGTTAAAATGTAAAAAGGAGTTGCAATGTGTCTTTTTTCTATATATTTGGGAAACAAAGCCAACATTGTCAGATTTTTTGGTTAATTTAATATCCAAGTAATGTAAGCTTCTTCCGTTAATTTCATGGGTAAAACGTAGAAAATTGGTAGTTTGGGCCAAGTAGTTCATGAAGTCCTGAAAGTCCCTTTCAGAGCCTGCCCAGAGAATACAGATGTCATCCAAAAATCTCCTATAGAAGCTGATGTGTTTGCTCCATTGGGTGGAATGGATAAATTCTGTCTCCCATTTACTCAAAACTATGTTTGCATAGGAAGTGGCGCATGGAGCCCCCATGGCCACCCCACTAATTTGCTTAAAGAACTCCCCATTAAAGAATATAAAATTGTTGTTTAAAATTATTCTCATGAACTCTAGTAAGTTGTTAACCATACAGTTACTGAGGCCCGATTCCTTACTGATTGTCTCACCAAACCAGTCTAAACCCTGTTCATGAGGGATACTAGGGAATAGGTCGACAATATCTATCGTGACCATATATAGCCTGGAATTGTCCATACTTTGATCTAAACTACTTAGAAATTCCCAGGAGTCCTTACAAATGTATTTTAGTTTTGCTACATAGCTTTTTAGTTGAAAATCCACAAATTTACTAAGTGGTTCTGTTATTCCACCTGCTCCGGAGACTATTGGACGAAATTTCAGTGGGCTAAGCCCCTTGTGGACTATATATATGGTCACGATAGATATTGTCGACCTATTCCCTAGTATCCCTCATGAACAGGGTTTAGACTGGTTTGGTGAGGCAATAACAGCTTGCATACCAACATAGTGATCAAACAAAAAGGTACTTATGCATGTGGCACGTGCAATCAATGCAAGTACATTACAAATAGTGACAAAATCACCATCCCTTCTAGAGGTATCACCATAACATCTAAAGAGCACTTCTCCTGTAACTCAACTAAAGTGGTATATTTAGGAGTTTGTCAAAACTGTTTATCATTTTATATTGGCAAAACAGAACGAGAATTTAGACGTAGGATATATGAGCACATGAATGACATCAAAACAAAAAAGGAGACTAATGCTTTTGTTAAACACTCCGAACAATGTGCCAACGTCTCTATTCGTTTTTTCGTGTTGGACAGGGTAGTTCATGACAAGAGGGGTGGTGATTGGAAGAATGCTCTAAACATCAAAGAGTTAATTTGGCAGCTGAGGCTTGATGCCACAAGAAGCCCTGGTCTAAATGATGGAACCAGTTTAGCTTGTATTTTGAAGGATAGGCATAGTAAACTATAAATCAAGTTGATCTGCATTCACTTTTATACATACATATATTTTTTGTTTTTATGACACACAAGTATTTATATTGTGGATTTTCAAGTTGTATTATTTATTTGTATTAGAAATTGATTACAATATGAACTGAATATTAGAATTATTTATTATTCTATATTTACCTAGGTTAAGGTATGTGTATATTTACATTTATACTTGATTTTAATATTCACGTGCTTTAATGATTTATTTATAGGGTAAATATTAAATAATGTAACCATTTATTTATTTATTTAGTAGAATATTATTTATCTTTTATACAAAGTAACATGTAAGATTGACTTATCTACTTGGAAAGTATTATATACAACTGCAAATATAATTATTTTGTGACTAAGATGTAGCACACACAGAAAATGAGTATCTAATGCAGTTGTTATATTTAAACTTTAAGTAGAGGTAACATCAAGAAGTTTTTTATTAGGTTGTCATCATCAAATGTGTTAAAATGTAGTGTACTTTCACTTTTATTATTTTAATATTTATTATTACTGTGATAACAAAAGCGCATGTTTAAACAGTTTTTATATGTATATACATTTTTAAACAGAAAGTATGGTTGACTAAATCAATCAATCAATTATATAATTAATTAACCTAATAACCCAGCATATATATAAAAAAGAGCTGTGGTACACAGAAATCACACTTGAAAAAGCCCGTTATAAACGGGTGAAAGCGCTTGTGTTGGAGTTTGGTTCGTGTTTGTGGAATAAAGATTTCTAGTTTACCATCTGGTCATCATTTTTTGGCGAGCACTCTTAGAACTGCTGTTACATCTTTAAAGAACTGGATTACAAGATTCGTTACGTATTTTTTGCCTGATCATAAATTAGAGCTACATCATAACAAGTTGTGAAATCTGAACTACAACATTAAGATGAACAAATCAACCACTGATACTTGACTTATAACATGCATAGATTTTTTAACCTTTAAGTGTTGCTTGGAATTATTAAACTGCAATACATATTTTTTGCAAAACTTACCACACTACAGTATGCTACCGTGCCTTAAGATACATAACTAAAAAGCTTTCAATAAGATGAACAGCTTTGCTGCTGATACTGAGCCTATTGTATAAGATTACAGAAAAATAAGAAGTTTTGGACATATTTACATTAATTCATAGCTGAATAGTCTTTTTGATACAGAGAAAACGAGGAAAAAATGAGGTAAAAAACTGCAGAGCACGAAGCACCATGATTATCCTCCAATACTGGGAAAAACATCAAGCTAATTAAGCATTACTTTAGCATGTGAACCAATATTAAAAGTGTTTAGAAAGGTACTTAACTACTTAACAATTGTTAAGCACCTTTCAAAGCACCATTAATATCAGTTTTCATGCTATGCAAGACTAAAAGCAGTTTATTTTCTGCCTGCTGTATGTGCCTCTCAGCTGTCCCCAAGTTCATCTCATACTGTTGTCCTGTCCCTAGAAAACTTGTTAGATTTTCTGGTATCTCACTAGTCCAAATTGTAACTTGCTACAGATCCCCCACCACGCCCCAGGATTCCCACTCCTCATTTCTCGATACACTGGAAAATATTAGGGTACAACCCAACACCCTAATAATGGGAGATTTCAACTACCCCACCATTAACTGGGAAAACTACTCATGTACCAACTCTTTTGCTCAATGTTTTCTGGAATTCATAAATTCCAATGCCTTGGATCAACGTATCCACACCCCCACCAAGGGCAGCAATATTCTAGACCTCCTCATTACCAACATGGATGACCAGTGTTCCACACCAGAGGTCAGTTCCTCATTGATCAGATCCAACCACATGCTAATCACCCTAGACATTCACATCCCACCCACCCCCCATTAGGGAAACCACTGCAAGAAATTTCTCCAAAGCAAACTTCACGCTTCTTAAGACTGAATTGGAAAACTTCACTATACCTATGCAGACGGACAATAGAGTTACGACTGCTGAATCCTACACAAATGTACTTTATAAGCACTTACATGCGTGCATGGATCATGCTATCCCTAACAGAACCAAGATGCTATCCTCCAAAAAAAGGAAGCCAATCTGGTGGTCCCCTGCCATAAACAAACTCTACAACAGAAGAAAGAAACTGTTGCAAAAAAGAGTAAAATCCCATGATTGGAGGAACTCCCTGGTCATCCTCAGTGAAAAGCTGAGATCCCTCATAAAATCCTCCAAAGCTAGTTACGAAAACAAAATTGTCAGTGATTCTAAAGACAACCACAAAGCATTCTATAGCTATGTCAAGAATCTCAATGGCAACACTCACATCTGCTCTGAGTTACAGCACAATGGCACTAAATATACAGAACCAACTGATATTGACAACATCCTGACAGATAGGTTCAGTGCTAACTTTACCCCCCTCTCACCCCCTAAAAGGCCCATCTCTATACTGGAAGAATGCAAAGTTTCTGTAATCACGGCTAAACAGGTAAAAGCCACACTCTCCAAAGCCAAGAACACAGTATACATGGGACCTGACAACATCCCAGGCTGCGTTCTACATGAACTACAGAATGAACTGGCATCCCACCTAAGAACCATGTTCAATCATAGCCTCACCTCAGGCTTTGTGCCCACTGAATGGTGCACAGCAATGGTTATCCCACTACACAAAGGAGGAGTCACCACGGACCCCAGGAATTAGCCTAACAAACCTGGTCTGCAAGGCCATGGAACGTATCATCATGGAACTTATAAACAAAGACATTGGTAATCTCCAAACACTGGACCCCACCCAGTTTGGGTTTGTAAAAGGCAGATCATGTTTCCTAAACCTGACAGGCTTCTTTGAAGCAATCATCAAAGCCATAGACAAGGGTAAGGTGGTTCACACAGCCTATCTAGATCTTGCCAAGGCTTTTGACACCATCCCCCACTATGGAATTATAGATAAACTCACTAAACTAGGTATAAATCCCTATGTCACAAGATGGGTTGCCAACTGGCTCACTGACAGAACCCACACTGTGAAAGTATCAGACTCCAAATACGACTTCAGACCAGTGACAAGCGGAGTACCACAGGATTCAGTCCTGGATCCTCTCCTGTTTGGTATCTACTTTTCTGAAGTACAGGCTAACACAGAAGATCTTTGGCTAATAAAGTTCACAAATGACTGCAAACTAGGAGCCATAATCGAAACTCCTAACGATGTGGACATCCTGCAAAAGGGCCTCACTGAGACAGATGCCAGGTGTCAAAGCCATGGCCTCAAGCTCAATGCCAAAAAGTGCATTGTCATCCCCTTTGGTAAAAACTCTGTACCCATTAGCTACCACATAGGTGGTAGTCTACTTAACACTGAAAGTGTGATAAGAGACCTTGGGACACAGGTGGACAGTAGTCTGTCCTTTGATAATCACATCGCCACAGTAGTCAGGAAATTCTTCTACGTGGCACACCTCATCACAAAAGGTTTCTCATCCAGGAAAAAAGAGGTCATTGTTCCCCTCTAATCATCACTCATTAGACCCATTATAGAGTATAACTCCCCTTTTGGTATGTACCTCACAAGACATCTACAACAACTGTAAAGGCCACAGAAATACCTCACAAAGAAGATTACTGGCCTCAAACAGATGCCCTAAGCAGACTGTCTCAAAAAACTCCAGCTTTACTCCGTCACATATCGCCTACTCAGAGGCGATCTCTGCCTAACATACAAAGCTATGTCAAACCCAGAGCTGTTGGACATGCTTCACTTAAAGAAATCCCAATCCCTCCAAGCTATATGCTCTAGGTACCTAAACTTGTCACCACAATAAACAGAACATGCTGGAGGGATAGATTCCTGTCCCAGAGACTTCCCGTACTCTGGAACAAATTACCTATCTATATCAATCAAAGCTCCTCATTAGCACTTTTCAAGAAAAATCATGATGATTGGATGGGAAATAGGAAATTCACCCCGGGGATCACCTCTGTGGCTCTGCTCGACAGGGGCACAGGAAAATAATTTTCTTGGGTGTCGAAAGCCAGGGTACCTTTTTGGCTAGACTTATATAGGCCCTAGGGCCAGTAGCCTAGTACCTACCTATGAACCTATGAAAATTACAGTAATTTAAAAATGCCATAAATTGAGTTCAACAATTCTTATTGTTCAGAAATGCATACTGATGCAAAAGCTACCATTTTATTTGCATTTAAGTGAATTAGAAACACAAAGTGAAACTGATGCTTAAGTTTTCTCACTAACTTAACATGGCCAACTTAGATCAAACCTCCTTGTGTTGCATCATGTGCCTCAACATTCCAAATATTCTATCATAATATAATGATATATATATATATATATATATATATATATATATATATATATAAATCAGTACTTTGCAGTTCTGCTATTTTTCTTAAAAAAAAAACAAATAAAAAAAAACGACTTTATCTTTCATCTGATCTTCACCTCTCTCAATGACAATATCTCAAGTTCTTCCTTATTCCTTTGGTCAGTTCCTGGTCTTCTCTCTATATTTCATTCATTTTTATTTGAAACACTGGGGATGGTCTCACTGGCATAGTCTCCCTGGCCCTATTTACTGGTGGAGAGCTAAGAAGCAATATCCCTTTTAGCTTGCCTGTTTGTTTTCTGTTGACTGAACTGTTATTTTTTTATCTCCTCCTCTGTCTACTCTGCTTCCATATACATCTGTGGCTCACCAGAGGAAAACACACTCTGAAGACTGTTGGATATAAAAAACTTGAATCCCAGTCAAACCTTGTGACATCCTCTGATTGTGGGGATGAATTTATTCCTTTTTACCTAGTGTACAATGAATAGTCATTTTTTCATGAAAACTCAGATTTATGCTCTGTTCAACACCATTTTCACCAAAATATGTTTTGGTTGTTTCTTAATGGCAAGATTTGGGGCACATGCCTTTTATGCACTCTCAATTACTGTTTTTCCCTTTGAAACACCGGTCCTGTAACTTATTTGTGTCTTCATAAAATTGATATTTTCTGCTCCCTCTCTGAAATGGTGGAAGACCCCGGATTCTCTGTCTAAATGCTCCATGTTCAAGTTCTACTATTATTTGAAACAGTTCCTCCTGGGAAGCCTTATTTCCTGCCATTCTTTCCTTTATAGTTATCTTAGACTTCTGCAAATCAATCAGTTGTTCATTTGAATAATTACTTACTATTTCCTCTATTTTCCCAACTTTTCTTTTTACTTTATATATTTTTGAGATGTTTCCTTCAGAAAGACTTCCTGCTGAACTAAAACACTCCACCATCACACCTGGAACCACAACATTCATGATGTTCTACCGGCCACTGCACAATCTCAACCATTAGACCTGACATAAACTGCATGGAACATTCCTGCATCAAGGCATACAATCATATTATGTGCATGGAACATTCCTGCATCAAGGCATACGATCATATTATGTGTATGGAACATTCCTGCATCGAGGCATACAATCATATTATGTGTATGGAACATTTCTGCATCGAGGCATACGATCATATTATGTGTATGGAACATTCCTGCATCGAGGCATACAATCATATTATGTGTATGGAACATTCCTGCATCAAGGCATACGGTCATATTACGTGTATGGAACATTCCTGCATCAAAGCATACGGTCATATTACATCTATGGAACATGCCTGCATCGAGGCATATGATCATATTATGTGTATGGAACATTCCTGCATCGAGGCATATGATCATATTATGTGTATGGAACATTCCTGCAGCAAGACATACCATCATATTATGTGTATGGAACATTCCTGCATCAAGGCATACGATCATATTATGTGTATGGAACATTCCAACATCAAGGCATACGATCATATTATGTGTATGGAACATTCCTGTATCAAGGCATACGATCATATTATGTGTATGGAACATTCCTGCAAAAAGACATACAATCATATTATGTGTATGGAACATTCCTGCATCAAGGCATACGATCATATTATGTGTATGGAACATTGCTGCATCAAGGCATACGATCATATTATGCATGTTTAATAAATGGGCAAACTCTGGCTCAGCAAACTACAGGCAGGTTTTTATGTAAGCATCATGCATTGCAGTCTGAACTGCATTTCATAGTTAAGCTCAGCTGCATAACTAATGTACGTCTTTGTGGATCAACACAGCATATACTATATCACTGGTAGAGATCAGCCTTGCTATAAGATCATGGCATAGAGCGCTGACTAATATCAAAGTTTGCTACTTATTTATTACCCTACTATTTATTTTAACACCATCATGATTAGTCTATTAAGGACGGGCTCGCTTCACACACCATGCTGTTAACATGTACTATCATTATTCATCCTCAGTTTACTCTTTGGTGAGTATGAACAAGCACATTCTGAGTAAAGCAGAAAAAAATAATTATATGAAGCACACAAGAGAAGCTATTAGACACTAATACCTGAAAATTTACAGCAAAAAATATTTTGTTTTGGAGAAGCCTGTTGATATTGTTTTCCAAACTTCTTGGAAAACCATTAAGTGAAGTCACATTGGCATATACATTCTTTTTCCTTTATCAGTTTATCTAATATCATGTTTGTATCAAACCATCCACTGAAATTCCTGCTGACAGATTTTAATTCAGAAAAGTTGTCCTTTTCATATCTCAAAATGCATCACCTTAGCTCACACATCTGTTATAATTTTTTGAATTAGCTTGAAATCATTTGTGGAATGAGACATAGCTCCATGTTATAAGTTCTTGAATCCATTTGTGGACGTAGAGATGGCTCTCTTTTTGTACTACTTTGAATGTTTATCTTCACACACTTTCTACCATGTAGTATTGTAATGTAGTATCTTGCAGGTATTTATCTATAATTCTGGGGGGTTCTTATTCAGTCAAAATATATATATTTTTTATAAATATGGTACAGCTTTCTCTAGTGACCCAAAATTGTGTGTTCCAGTGATCTGCTGGATCATTATACTTACATAAAATAATTGCATATGCTTTTATTTTGGTGTTTTTTTAAACATTTTACTAACGTCCAACATTTGTTTACAATGGCTAAGCAAAACAGTCATTATCACCTCAAATAGTTTTAACTTAAAATGTGAGTGAAGCACTGCACAGAAGGACTTCAAAACAAGCCCCTTGCCCTGTTAGGATAGGAATTTCAGTATTAGTGGCCTTTGCTTTCTATACAAATTTACTGGATTTGACACCAGTAAACATAAGTTCTCTCTCAAAACCTGAAAGTCCATAGTAAAGACAGCTTACCATCCATTTATGTAAGACAGAGTTAATTTCCTATGCTGCCAATTCACACATGCCTTAAACTTTATAGTATTCATGTGTGTCCTGCTTTCTATATCTACTGTGTTTTTCCATTAAAATTTGTTTAGGTTTTATGATGCAAATAATTTGCATTTTTGTCTCTTGCATCATATTTCCAAATCAAAATGAAAAGCCTCCACTGCAGATAATTTCAAGTGATTTTGACAAACTGATACATACAGGTATTCATATTGGTTATTTGCATTCGATTACAGTATTTTGACCTAAAATGGATAATTCATATATTGCCTGTAAAGTTGCTGCCAAATCGTTTTTTAATAAATCATGTTTTTCTTCAGACACTCATCTTCTTACATTGCAGTAAAGTTTATATACTCAGAACTACAATTTAGGTATATCCAAAATAACATTCCATTTCATCACAGAACATTTGTTCATTCTTTCTGCATGATATAGAGGGAGGTAAACTAATTTAACTAATTTGTGAAACAAATGAAATTACTTCTGAACTTGGGTGAAGCTATCCCTCGTTTTATAACATAATCAGATGCTCAGTGTCTTTTTATTTGTAACTCCTAGCTTTCTTGATGACTTAGAATATGTGTACTACTGACCAAAAAATACAGAAATTCAAGATTCTGTACATGCGAGGAAAATATGGTAGAACTATTTCTCATCTTCTATTTAAAAGACAGGAAAACCTTCTGATTTTTTTACTGGTGTCTTATCATTACTGGCTTCTCTATATTATATATTTATAGCAGGAGATGTGCAATGATTGATGTAGCAGAAATTATTCTATAACTTACCTTAATTAATGATCATTTTGCTTATTTTGCCAAAGATTAATTATCACATATTGAGTGTCTGTTGTACATGCTCTCCAGCCACCATAGCTGTGCTCTGAACTGTCTCTAGGAACAGAAAAATGTAGAATCCAGGAAGGGCAGGACACTGTGTAACTGAGAAGCACTTGGGAATTAATATATTGCTAGATCCATCTGCAGACATGCTAAATGTACAAGTCAACACACAAAAAGAAAGTTAACGAATATCATGCACAGAGTTTATGCAAAAATTGCCTAATCTAATGGCTTCAGTGACAGAACAATATCTAGAAAATGGGAAAAGAGGACTGTAGTGGAGCTTAAATATAGCAGGGTTTACAATTTATGGGAAGGTTGGCAAGGATAAAAATACAAAAAAAGACAGAGAAATGCAGCCCTCTAAGTGAAAGATACACAACAACAGGACAAACATAGGAGAGACTGTAGTCTGGATAACATGTAATGCATAAATGGCAACACAGTGTGCAAAGGGGCTGTATCCAGAACCCTTCTTCATGACTATAAAAGAGATAGGAAAATATGCAAGCAATAATGCCTGACAGGGCAGACTACCTAGACCACTCAGGGATAGTGTGAGACCCAACACCACAGGCAGAGGACCTCTCTATTTCTAGAAGGTCTGTTATTTTCCACATAACACCAACCCTGAAGGAAATTATTGCTCTTACATAATGGACTATCTGTTAAAATACCTTGCACTTGTTTTGTTATTAATATATATATATATATATATATATATATATATATATATATATATATATATATATATATATATATTTGTTATGAAATAGTTCTACCAAATATTTCAGAGTTACTGTACTACATGTAATTGTTGATGGAAGAAGTATTTTACATCTAAAATATAAGTTATGTACTTATTTAATATCTAAACACACATGTGTAGCCAGTAATTACAGCCACATTCTTGAGAGAATACACCTAAGATGTCTTGCTGAGATCAAATTAATGAAAAAAAAATCATACAGATCATACAGTGCAAGGCACCACTCTACCTTGCCCCCCATGCCTCTCAAATGTCCTTGATTTTGAAGACCTTCCTAAGTTTACCTGATATTTTTGCTCTAACACTCAAAAAAGTTTGATTTTCAGATAAATCCCTCTGGATTACAGTCAGGTGGTAAAGCAAGACATTATAATTTCATATTTCTTATTGTTCAGAAAAATATGTTGATGCAAAACTTGTTGTTCTATTAATTTTTTCTGTGAATCAGACTAACATATAAACGTTGTCCCTGATTTTGGTCCTTTGTTCAGAATTCTCAAGCAAAAATGTTGAGAGGTACAGAATCGATCCCCCCCCCTCTACCTCATGGATGTGCGCGCACACACACAATTGCATTTATTATTCTTTCTTTTATTTTCCACCTTGGTAAATGTGTCTGTTTAAGATGCAGAAGATGAGGACAGAGTAAAATGGCAAATGAGCTAACAGCTGTTGCAGTTATGTTTGCAAATCAATCACTCTCACTAAAATGCAAAGCCAGCTTTAGCAAGCATGAGCAAAATGGCAGCCATTTCTTTTCAATCAATGCTTCACAGCAGCGCACTATTTTGCACTGAAATGGTAAACTTGTTTTTCTCCACACAATATCTGTACATTAATTCCCTGTTGGGAAAAGATCATTCTCCAGCTTGATATTGCTGTACGATTTGCTCATTATTTAAAATGTACTACCCTTTTGATTGTAGAGAAAGGTGTAGTATCACTAATGGGAGAGTTTAATATCCCTAATGTTAACTGGAGCAGCTGGCAGCTGCCACATGTAAGGTCAGGATCATTCTTGATGGCTTACGGTTAGTGATTGATCTAATCAAGAAAGAGTTAAACTGGCCTTGGTATTCTCAAATGGGGAACTGGACAAATGCCCATACTTAGAAATGGGCAAGGAGTGGGAAACAAGTAGCTACCAAACCATATGAATCGTAATCAACTTAAATTCAGATCAAGTTAATCAAAAGTGAGACTGGACTTCAGCATACAAAATCATTGAGGCAGTGCCTCATGAATGTTCTAGTAAGCATCTACTAAAGTAATGTATATGCTGGCAATTCACAAAGACTAAACTCATGAAAGTAAAAGGCCTTTGAAATTTGGTAAGGGATAAAATACATAGGAAATATTAGAAAACAAAGAACAACAAAGCTAGACAAAAATATCAATTATAAAAAACCTCTACCTTGAAATGCAGTTAACATTATTTTTTTCTATCCGATATCAGACCTATTTGCCTGTTGCCTAAAAAACAGCTCTCGCATTGTTTCAGAAAGGAAGATATATATATATATATATATATATATATATATATATATATATATATATATAGAACAGGGATATTTTTCAGTGCACAACATTGTAGTAAGTGCTCTCATTTTTGACCACTGAAGTGTTGATCTTAAAGCCCTTTATACATTTAGTGGGCCAAAATAAGTAGATTACAAAAAGCTATTTGTTGTAATTTGCCTTAATAGCTTTTTGAAATGACACAGGTGAATAAGCAGCTACTAGACTAGGTGGATTACTTTCACATAGAACAAGAGTGTGGGTAAAAATGTGGAATTTTTAAAGACTGCAGTTTTGAACACTCTCACCTACAGTTTAAATCAGCTCATATGTTTCATTTCCCCCTACAGTATGGTTCCAGTGTGGTTTTGCTACCAAAAACCCACCTATACTTTATAACATTTCATCTCTTTGCCTTGGAATCAAAAGAAGGGAAACCCACCTACCTTTTAAAGCTTAATCTCTCACATGTTTTTGTAGAAGAATTTGTCTCCACATGCATGACATTCCATAGCCACAAGAAAATCTGTATTTTCTTTTCTTTTGTTTTCAGGTACTGCCCACATTCTTCATAGGTAGTCCTCAGCCTTGCTGATGTCAGCAGCTGCTAAAATAATGCACTTGAGTAAAGTATGATGGAAATTTTTTTCCACTATATTTTGTGTAGACATGAAGAGAAACAGAATAATTGTACACAGCTGACCACATTTTTTGTATAGCAATCCCCCATGTTGGAAGTATTCTTTTCTGTAACTGCAACAATAAGTAGTGTTTTGGTTTTATACACAGCACAGATGACTACTAAGTTGTCATGCTCAAGGACTGTGGTTTTGAGGAAGTGTTAGCATACTACAATATTTATTTATTTATTTATATATATATATATATATATATATATATATATATATATATATATATATGGATTCACTTTATAACCTCAAAATGCTGAAATATCGAATTTCAGTATCCCGAGACTATAAAACCGAATCCACAAAACACCGACAAACAAAAACTGTGAAACCACATAACCGAAAACACCACACACACTACACTTAACATACAACACAAAACCCACATCACAACATAAACAAAAAAACAACACACATACACAACTCACACACACATAAGCAGGGCAAGCCCCACACCCCTATTTATATATACTAACTCCGAGATCACACAAACACAACACAAAGCTCACTCACACGCACATTCTCCAATCCCTCACACACACTCTAACTCCCACTCAAAACCCTTACAAAACACTCACTTACCTGACATAACACCTACATCCACACACGGCACCGCGCACCACCAAAACACAAACCCGGACATTACGTAGCGTAACTTCATAACCGTGAATTCGACATATTTTTGAGATATATTCAAATTCGCGATTATGAACGTTCGCTATTTGTAACATTCGACTTTATAGCTTTGAGATACTGAAATTCGACATTTCAGTATTTCGATGTTATAAACTGAACCTATATATATATATATATATATATATATATATATATATATATATATATATATATATCTGTATTTATATTTTGTAACCTGGGCTGGCCCTGAGTATACCTGAGAGAAAATGCACAAAAGTACAGAACAATTTTTGGTAAATTGGAGGTAATTCGAAAACAGGTTACACAGAAGTAGTTGTACACATATATGGTAGTGTGAGACAGGGTGGGAGATTGACTTTTGAGAGGAAAATGAGATTAGCAAAAGTTGAGATAGATGACATAGTGCAAGTTGGATATAATAATATAATATTATTCACTCTGGAAATAAATATCATGTAATACCACATGCAGGACAAGATAAAGTAGTACTGAGATGGGACTGGTAAGAGTTTCTGAAATATGCAGAATACAGACATCATGTACTCTTTGAGGCAGGGAATTACACTGCGTAGCCAGGAAATGGCTTGCAGCATGGTCTCCTGTTTTAGTGTATGTTTACTTCATGCCAAGAAGGATTTTAGTTGGCTTCCCTTAAGGGCCTGTAAACCTAGTAATGATGACAGTGAAGCTCACTTACAATTATGTAACAGTTTGTAGGTGACAATAAGGTTAATGTAGGTAATTCTGTTTGAGAATGACGTCCAGCCTAGCTTGCTTAGTAAATTACATGTATGTGATGTGTCCAGTGGCTGTGCAGCAAATTCAGCCATTTTATAATATTTGTATTCTAACTTGTGGTGAAGTGACTTGTTAAGCTTGCTAACAGATGAGGTTCCATAAAACAATTGAGAAATAAGTTAAGTATTTGCTATGGTTATTCTACTTGATTGGGTAAGGCAGTGTTTTATCCAATGTACGACTCCAAGTATCTTGTGAATATCATGGATTATATTGTCCATGTGTTGTTAAAAAGATAATTTGTCAGTTGTGGCTCTCAGGTATACATAAGGGTCTACTGTCTGGATACTAGGGTGGCTAGTGGCTGACAGAGATAGAGGGAGATGGTTAATTTGTGGGTTTTTTTTCCTTTTTTTTGAAATACTATAAGTTTTGTTTTCTTTCAATAAGATTATATTTGTGAAGCCAAGATGTACGTGCACATTTTGATTTCTGCATGTCTGAGGAAATTTATGCCATATTGTGTGAACTATAAATGATGCTGGAGTTGTCTATATATTGTTGTGGTTTCATACCATCAGTATGAAGGTATGTGCTTTTAGTAAAAATAGTGAAAAGTAGGGGGCCGGGAATGCTACTCAGAACACGGAGATGTTAGTTTTGATTTTGAAAGACACATATGAGTTGCAGTATATGGACTAAGCTCTGTTGATTAAGTAACATTTAAACCATTGCAATGTAGCCACTATGACTGGGGTTGTACACCTGTTATGAATAGCTTAAAACTGGGAGAAATGCATAACAGGATTATTCAGGAAAAAATATGAAAGCACTCCCGTTATGAAAATGGGTACGTTGACTGTCACTCACACTACTGTCCTTGTACATCACTGGGATGGGAAACATCACTTCCTTATGTCTAACATGACTCATACATAAAGGACTTGAAATGGACTGTGGAAAGGAGACAGGAAAGTAGCAAAACAAGATCATGTTAATATGTCAGGCTGCATGATGGCCATTTTGTGAAAAAAAAAAAACACATTAAAATTTTATAAGAAGCATTTAGAGTGATACAGATGCATTAAATCAGCTCCAAAAGTAAAGATTTAAAGAAAAGAAAAAACACATTTTTATATTCTGAGGTTGAGTTATCCTTTAATAAAAGCTTTGTGTTCATCTATTATGCACTGAAGGAGATGCAACTGGACTATGAAAGGCATTTTCTAATTTGGTTAGCATAGATCAGAGCGATTCAGTTAAACTAAGCACCTGCATTGCTTTCAGAGACCATCTATGAAGCCACAGAGTTAGATCAATCAGTGTAATTAAATGAAGGAAAACAACTATCTTTTTATTTCTAATATGTATCATATCATATGAACTCAAGCTATATTCTGGGATCTGGAAACATGGCACAGAGACTGAATAATAAAATCACATAAGTATGACAGTCCCCATGATGGCCATTTTAAGCTATATTATATGGATAGATAGATATTTGTGTGTGCTGCTGTTAGTCAACTTAAGCTAAAATCAGCTTCTCTTTTTTTAACACTTTGGCTGATAAAATGGTTGTTAAACAGTTGTATGAGATCAGATAATTGCCGAGATTGGGGACAATGCCCTTCCTTCAAGGAATGTGTGAACACGGAATTGGCATAAATATTTGTAGGATTTGTGTGTGAAAATACATTGCATAGCAGTTCCAGTCCCTGTGTATTTTTTGATGTTTTGTTGTATATTCTTGCTCAGTGCAAATAAATGATTACTTCAGTACCTCATAAGTGCAGGAGACATCTACATTTAAAAAGTGGCAAACATGAAGTAGGCCGAAAAAACTCAGCTGTTACCCCACAAAACACTTCCAAAAACTAAATCCAATGTTCACAAGCAAACTCCAAGTGAGGATGCCAGGAAACAGCTACAATAAACACACCTAATTCCACAAAACAATACATTTAGTTCTTCTTCCATATCTGTTACACTCACAGGTGCTAAGATAATTCTTCAGACTTTAGCATTCAAAAAAATATCCACATTTAAATATTACATCATAATTGCGTGACAGTAATATCTCCTCCATTGTCAAGTATGTATTCTTTACACATTTTTTAAAAATTCTTCTTTCTGAAATCTTAATTAAATAACTTTTAAATTTCCTGTTTTTCAATACAATTTATACTAGAATTGAGTCTTGTTGCATGACAAGAATCCAGTAAAATCTTCCATTTATGTTCAGCATATTCCAAGTAATCGTCCCTACTAGCACCCCTCATATCTTCTTGCACTTGTTCCAAAATGAAAAAAAATTCTTTACAACTTACTGAATGTTTTGCTAACACATTCAATAACTTGATATGTTAAATTGACAAACAATGGTAGATGTTAGAGGCTCTGGATTCTCCTGGTGAGGAACCTCTGTGGTGTCTACAGCTGCTGCATGTGCTTTGCGAGGTGCATGCCGAAAGGGGTGTTGTACTCAATAATGGGACTTATAAGGGAGGAATACAGGGATGTTATGACCTCCTTGTCCCTGGATGAGATATCTTTATTTATGAGCTGGGCCATGTAGAAGGCTTTCCGTACAACCAAAGCAACATGGTGGTCAAAAGTCAGGTTGCTATCAACCTGGGTGCCCAAATCCCTCATGACTGATTGAGTGGTTAGGACATTGTTATTAATGTGGTAATTTGTGGGGACATCACTCTCCCCAAAGGGGACAATGATGCATTTTTTGGTATTCAGCTTGAGGCCATGTTTCTAGCATCAGTCATTTGTCTGACTAAGACCCACTTGAAGAATGTCCACATCACTAGGGGAATTGATGACAGCGCCCAGCTTGCAGTCATCTGCAAACCTGGTCAGCCATAGCCCACTGGTTTTAGCCTGCACCACAGAAAAGTATATCCCAAATAGGGGACCCAAGACTGAACCCCAGGGTATGCCACTTGTTACAGGTCTACTGCTTGAGGTGGCTTCCCCTATTTTGACTACATGGATTCTATCAGTGAGCCAGTTTGCTACCCATCTGGTAACATATGAATCTATGTCTAGTTGAGAGAGTTTATCTATTATGCCCGCGTGGGGAATAGTGTCAAAGGCTTTGGCCAGGTCAAGGTAGGTGGTGTGCACCCTCTTCCCCTCGTCCATGGCTTTGTTGACTGTCTCAAAGAACTCGACCAAATTTAGCAGACATGACCTTGATGTAATGTATGTGATGTGTCCAGTGGCTGTGCAGCAAATTCAGCCATTTTATAATATTTGTATTCTAACTTGTGGTGAAGTGACTTGTTAAGCTTGCTAACAGATGAGGTTCCATAAAACAATTGAGAAATAAGTTAAGTATTTGCTATGGTTATTCTACTTGATTGGGTAAGGCAGTGTTTTATCCAATGTAAGACTCCAAGTATCTTGTGAATATCATGGATTATATTGTCCATGTGTTGTTAAAAAGATAATTTGTCAGTTGTGGCTCTCAGGTATACATAAGGGTCTACTGTCTGGATACTAGGGTGGCTAGTGGCTGACAGAGATAGAGGGAGATGGTTAATTTGTGGATTTTTTTTCCTTTTTTTTGAAATACTATAAGTTTTGTTTTCTTTCAATAAGATTATATTTGTGAAGCCAAGATGTACGTGCACATTTTGATTTCTGCATGTCTGAGGAAATTTATGCCATATTGTGTGAACTACAAATGATGCTGGAGTTGTCTATATATTGTTGTGGTTTCATACCATCAGTATGAAGGTATGTGCTTTTAGTAAAAATAGTGAAAAGTAGGGGCCGGGAATGCTACTCAGAACACGGAGATGTTAGTTTTGATTTTGAAAGACACATATGAGTTGCAGTATATGGACTAAGCTCTGTTGGTTAAGTAACATTTAAACCATTGCAATGTAGCCACTATGACTGGGGTTGTACACCTGTTATGAATAGCTTAAAACTGGGAGAAATGCATAACAGGATTATTCAGGAAAAATATGAAAGCACTCCGTTATGAAAATGGGTACGTTGACTGTCACTCACACTACTGTCCTTGTACATCACTGGGATGGGAAACATCACTTCCTTATGTCTAACATGACTCATACATAAAGAACTTGAAATGGACTGTGGAAAGGAGACAGGAAAGTAGCAAAACAAGATCATGTTAATATGTCAGGCTGCATGATGGCCATTTTGTGAAAAAAAAAACACATTAAAATTTTATAAGAAGCATTTAGAGTGATACAGATGCATTAAATCAGCTCCAAAAGTAAAGATTTAAAGAAAAGAAAAAACACATTTTTATATTCTGAGGTTGAGTTATCCTTTAATAAAAGCTTTGTGTTCATCTATTATGCACTGAAGGAGATGCAACTGGACTATGAAAGGCATTTTCTAATTTGGTTAGCATAGATCAGAGCGATTCAGTTAAACTAAGCACCTGCATTGCTTTCAGAGACCATCTATGAAGCCACAGAGTTAGATCAATCAGTGTAATTAAATGAAGGAAAACAACTATCTTTTTATTTCTAATATGTATCATATCATATGAACTCAAGCTATATTCTGGGATCTGGAAACATGGCACAGAGACTGAATAATAAAATCACATAAGTATGACAGTCCCCATGATGGCCATTTTAAGCTATATTATATGGATAGATAGATATTTGTGTGTGCTGCTGTGAGTCAACTAAAGCTTAAATCAGCTTCTCTTTTTAACACTTTGGCTGATAAAATGGTTGTTAAACAGTTGTATGAGATCAGATAATTGCCGAGATTGGGGACAATGCCCTTCCTTCAAGGAATGTGTGAACACGGAATTGGCATAAATATTTGTAGGATTTGTGTGTGAAAATACATTGCATAGCAGTTCCAGTCCCTGTGTATTTTTTGATGTTTTGTTGTATATTCTTGCACAGTGCAAATAAATGATTACTTCAGTACCTCATAAGTGCAGGAGACATCTACATTTAAAAAGTGGCAAACATGAAGTAGGCCGAAAAAACTCAGCTGTTACCCCACAAAACACTTCCAAAAACCAAATCCAATGTTCACAAGCAAACTCCAAGTGAGGATGCCAGGAAACAGCTACAATAAACACACCTAATTCCACAAAACAATACATTTAGTTCTTCTTCCATATCTGTTACACTCACAGGTGCTAAGATAATTCTTCAGACTTTAGCATTCAAAAAAATATCCACATTTAAATATTACATCATAATTGCGTGACAGTAATATCTCCTCCATTGTCAAGTATGTATTCTTTACACATTTTTTAAAAATTCTTCTTTCTGAAATCTTAATTAAATAACTTTTAAATTTCCTGTTTTTCAATACAATTTATACTAGAATTGAGTCTTGTTGCATGACAAGAATCCAGTAAAATCTTCCATTTATGTTCAGCATATTCCAAGTAATCGTCCCTACTAGCACCCCTCATATCTTCTTGCACTTGTTCCAAAATGAAAAAAAATTCTTTACAACTTACTGAATGTTTTGCTAACACATTCAATAACTTGATATGTTAAATTGACAAACAATGGTAGATGTTAGAGGCTCTGGATTCTCCTGGTGAGGAACCTCTGTGGTGTCTACAGCTGCTGCATGTGCTTTGCGAGGTACATGCCGAAAGGGGTGTTGTACTCAATAATGGGACTTATAAGGGAGGAATACAGGGATGTTATGACCTCCTTGTCCCTGGATGAGATATCTTTATTTATGAGCTGGGCCATGTAGAAGGCTTTCCATACAACCAAAGCAACATGGTGGTCAAAAGTCAGGTTGCTATCAACCTGGGTGCCCAAATCCCTCATGACTGATTGAGTGGTTAGGACATTGTTATTAATGTGGTAATTTGTGGGGACATCACTCCCCAAGGGGACAATGATGCATTTTTTGGTATTCAGCTTGAGGCCATGTTTCTAGCATCAGTCATTTGTCTGACTAAGACCCACTTGAAGAATGTCCACATCACTAGGGGAATTGATGACAGCGCCCAGCTTGCAGTCATCTGCAAACCTGGTCAGCCATAGCCCACTGGTTTTAGCCTGCACCACAGAAAAGTATATCCCAAATAGGGGACCCAAGACTGAACCCCAGGGTATGCCACTTGTTACAGGTCTACTGCTTGAGGTGGCTTCCCCTATTTTGACTACGTGGATTCTATCAGTGAGCCAGTTTGCTACCCATCTGGTAACATATGAATCTATGTCTAGTTGAGAGAGTTTATCTATTATGCCCGCGTGGGGAATAGTGTCAAAGGCTTTGGCCAGGTCAAGGTAGGTGGTGTGCACCCTCTTCCCCTCATCCATGGCTTTGTTGACTGTCTCAAAGAACTCGACCAAATTTAGCAGACATGACCTCCCCTTGATGAAGCCAAACTGTGTGGGATCAAGTGTTTGAAGGTTGCCAATGTCCTTGTTAATGAGGTCCAAGATAATATGCTCCATGGCTATGCAAATCAGGCTAATTAGGCTAATGGGTCTATAATTTCCCAGATCGGTGGACGCTCCACCTTTGTGTAAAGGGATGACAGTGGTTGTCCTCCACTCAGCTGGGAAGAAGCCACTACTCAGGCTTTGGTTGAATAGGGTGCCTAATGGTGCTGCAAGTTCCTGCTTGAGTTTGCATAGGATGCAGCCTGGGATGTTATCGGGTCCCATGGAGGCTGTATTTTTTGCCTTTGAGAGAGCAGTGATAACTGTTCCCTAGATATAAGGGGAAGGGGGCAGGTACTGGGGATGTCCTGATTTACTGATGGGGGGACAAAGGGGTAAAGTTTTCACTGAATCTGTCAGCCAGCAAGTTTGCTATATCTATGACATTTGTATATGTGGTGTCCTTGACCACCAGTTCTGAACAGATCTGGGTGCTTCCTTTGAGGTTGTGGACATATGTGAAGAAGGCCTTCTGATTGTCTCTAGTAGATGTGGCCAATTTGGACTCGAAGTTTGCTTTGGAAGATTTCACTAGTGCTCTTATTTGCTTGTTCAGGGTAAGGAGACATTGCTTCCAATTAGGCACCTGCTCCTTCTTTGTCTTGGACAGCAATTTTTTCCTTTTGTTATAAAGTTTATTTATTGCAGATGGTTACCAGACAGGTTTACTCTTCCTTGCGGAGGATGATTTAGTCCTATCAGGTATTCCTGATTCCATGCAGCTATATAAAAGCTTGTATAGTGCTTTGGTGTAGTTTTGGATATTGGTGCCAGTTCCTACAGAGGGGGAGGGGGCTGTGAAGCTGTTTATACCATCCCTCAGGAGGCTGCAATCAACTTTGGGAAAGTTATTATGTCTGTCCATCTGGCCCATACATTCTTTCTGTATTAATGCAATAAATATCTAACCCTTCACTAATGTAGCTACATTGTCTACATGCTTGGCACTTATATGTGTCTCTTTTTCCCCCACACATTTACTGCCTTTTCCACTTTCTCTAATATTTCTTTGATGTTACTACTTTTCTTATTTGTAAATATAGGTTCTTCTTCTATTTTGTAAAGGACGTTCTTTTCCCAAAACACTATTGTAATATTAGCCAACTTCTTTATATCCTTTATTTTCCAGTTTTTATTGTTTTTGGATCCAAACTATACGTGATAATCATGCTGTATTCCAAGGTTTATTTTACTTGAATCCTCTGTTTTCTCTCTCTCTTATTTATTGCACTTAAAGAACCGTTCTCCTCTTTTTCTTGGAAATTATATATATTTTATTTTATGACCCCTCCTTTTAAATCTTTATTTCAAGTCTTTATTAATGCTTTTAACCATTTTATCATCTGAGTGAGCATTTTTGTCCCATTCATCATATTTTTAACCACATTTTCTTTAACATATTTAGGGTACATACTATCAGTCTGTTACTTCCTGCATTCTTAAATGAAACTACTGTCTCTAATTAATTTTTAACATTTTATATACCTTATGCCTTAAATCTTTATTGATAGTAAATTCTAAAAAATCAGTATTATTGTTTAATTTGATAGAAATTTGATGTAATTCTTCTTCTGTCCATTTCCATGTTAAAAACATGGTGGGCCGGATTCACGAAGGCTTGCACAGAGTCTAAGAGTAGTGTAAGACTCCATGCAGCCTTCACGATCCAGGAACAGCCCAAAGTCCGTGTAAGAGACAAGCTAAAACGTCTCTTACACGGAGTGGGCGTGGATAATCTAATCACCTCACTTGCAGCTGAATAGCATGCAAATGAGGATGATTAGCGATCCAGGAAGCCCAGAACAGCCCGTGTAAGAGCCGTTTTAGCTGCAGAAATGTACTCAGTTGACAACTGAGTATGTTTCTGCAAAAACTGCAATGGAGCCATGTCAGCTCCAAATAAAGGGTGCATATGTGTCAGGCAGCATGCCAATGGCCAAATATGTGGCCATTGGCAAAGTAACCTGATGCAAATATATTAAAAATATAATTTTTTTCGGCGATTGCTGATGTTTAAACCAGCGCAGCCCGCAAACGGGCTGTGCTGTATAAAACATAAAAGCGAAGGTTATAAACCCACAAATGTGGGTTTTATGCAATACATGGAATGTCAATGCAGGGACCAGCAGACCAAAACCAACATGGCCACCGTGTAGTGGTTGCTAAGGGGGGAAGCTGAGTCTAAGACATGTAACTAAGCATTAGTAGGCAATCTGATGCAAATGAGTGTTAGAATACTGAATTCCACTGTCACATAGCAAATGAGCACAGTCTGAGTAGTGTAAGAGTTACAGAAGGGGGAGGAACAGAGTAGGAGATAGGTGACATCACAGGGGGGAATGGTAGAAAGAAATGCAGTTCATTGGAGGTCAGAGTTACATGACAGATGTCAGACAGATATCATGGAAAGAGGTGTGCCACTAGATAAGCAAGAGAAAGTCAAGAAATGGAAGGTGTACACTGTTGCCTACACGAAGTTTCTTGCTGGGCGTGCATCTTGCGTGTGCACCATGAAGCAGTAAGGCAGTGTGCGTGCGTGTAAGGCAGACTGAGCATGTGGGAGCGTGTTGGGAGATGTTTAACACTGTTTGCACAGGTGTGCACGCGTTTTAATCTGAATAAGCAGATTCTGAACCGTGTAAGCATGTGTGCGCGCGTGTAAGTCACTGTGAGCGTGTTTCTGCTGGTTTGCACACGGCTCCTCCCAAAACAGAGAGGAAAAAGGAAGCAATAGATTTAGTAGGAAGCTAGCAGGGAATACTGCTGGAGCTAGCAGGTGAAAACAATTAGAAGCAGGCAATTACACAGGCAGAATAGTAGCCCAGCCCAGCACTTAAAACTCTGCAAACAGCAGTGCAGGATGTTTCTCTCAAGAGACACTGCAAGACAGGAGTAAGCTATTAGAAGTGAAAACTGAAAAAAGCTGAACTCAGAGCAGAAATGTTAGGGGCTGCCATAGCTGTCATAATGAGACATAGGCGACTTGCTGAGGGTGGTGACAATGCAGATGGTGCCAGACAACCCACAGTGAGGAGACGGAGAAGAGTGTACAGGCCCAGGGTCACCTACCACGGGTTACATGAGCTGGAGATAGTAGAGCGCTATAGAGTGGACAGAGACCTCCTGCAGCAAATAGTGGAGCTGTGCAGGCCACGCCTCACACACAGAACCAACAGAGGGGAACCCATACCAGTGGAAACCAAGGTATGTGTTGGCCTAAGAATACTAGCAACAGGTATCTTCCAGAGACCAACTGGTGATATGATGGGGATATCACAGGCATCAGCCTCCAGGGTACTGCACCAGTTCCTGGATGCCATGTCAGCACATGTCGGTGATCATGTATCTTTCCCCAATGCCCGTGAAGTATTGGCCAGCAATATGCGTCTCTTCCAGCAAATAGTGGAATACCCTGAGGTAGTGGGTGCAATAGACTGCACGCACATATGCATCAAAGCACCAGCCGGTGAGCGGGGTAGGGCATACATCAACCGCAAGGGCTTCCCCTCCATCAACTGCCAGGTCATGTGTGATGCCCAGGGCATAATAATGAATGTGTGTGCTGGCTGTCCTGGGAGCTACCATGATTCCCACATCTGGCATTTGACACAGCTGTACCAGACATTTGCCAATGGGGACATCCCGCACGGACACCTAGTGGGGGATGCAGGTTATGCACTGGAGCCGTGGCTGATGACACCCATCAGAAACGCACACACACCTGAACAAGAACGCCATAATGAGGCACACGCACAAACACGTAATGTAATAGAGCGTGTGTTTGGGCTGCTCAAGTCACGGTTCCGGTGTCTGGACACATCTGGTGGAGCCTTGCAGTACACAAATTGTCATGGTATGTGCTATGCTACATAATATGATCTTGCGAAAACAGCTGCAGCAGGACCAGCATAGGGCCGGGCCAAACAGCCCCCCACCATTGCCAAGGCCATCACAGGCAGAGTGTGACTCGGAGGAGGAACAACCTGAGCCTGCCCCAGTAGGCAGAAGGAGGCGTGCCCAGTATGCCCTGGCCTTGGCAAAGAGGCAACGCATAGCACATACACTGGCTCAGTAGGAACCCTGGGAATGATACCCCCTCTGACTCACTCAAATAATAACATGGATGCCTACAATGACATAACCTGCTCACAAACATGTACAGGGAAGTGTAATATGCGCATCTGACAGAGGCAGCCCTGCAGCACCACCTGAGGCATGAATGCCATGTGTTAAGTAATGTAACACCATGTACTATATGCACACCTGAGGACCCTGACTAACATCCTACCCTCACCAAGCATCATGCCACAATATGACAATGAGATGATCAAGTGCAATAATTGACTGAAGTATCGCATTTAGTCAAAGGGGATCCAATGTGTGCCAGTCTGGGATGACATGCTGAGCATGACATGATGCTCCACCTGCTAGGACTGGCGTGCACCTATCAGTGCAGGCCATATGGATACTGGCAAAGGCTGTTGTTACCCACAGTGTGCCCTGAATAGGTAAGGCTCAAAACACAAACCTATCTCCATAGGTATCAGAAGGGATAAGAATAAGATAAGGGATAAGTCAAAACAGCAAGATGCATGCAGTCTAAACTCACCCAGTATGGAGAATGTTGATATCTGTGCTGTAACAGAAAACTGAGTCAAGGCTCACAACAGAACCCTAACACTACCAGGTTACACCTCATACTGTGCTGTACAGACTCAAAACATGGAACAAGCTACAAAAGGAGGGTGACTAGCAAGAATTGTCAAGGATAACCACACCCCATGTTGGCACCACAACAAGAAGCAGCATGGACTAGCCATGGTCAAGTAACAGTGGCTAAAACTGCCCCCAGTTTATAGCCTGCTACAGACTACTGTCCCAACACCAGGAACTGCACCTGGCCTATGCTGGAATACATGAATATATCAAGTCCTCCAAACCACATTATATTGGGTGACTGAAAATACCCAGACATAGACTGGGAGCATTATACTAGCTCCAACAGTGTAGGACAAAAGTTCATAGAATCCATAAACCAAAAGGCCCAGGAACAACGTACCACTCCCACAAGAGGGGTAAGCATACTGGATGTGATAATCAGCAACATGGGTACTGGATGGCAAGACGAGAAGTGTATTGCTCACTGGTAAAACCAGACCATAGAGTAATCACACTGGATATACAAATCCTGACCACAGTCCCTGGCCAGAAAACCACAGTGGAAAACATGTGTAAAGCAATATTTGCACTCCTCCAAACTGATGCGGAATCCATTAAAGGTCCTGTGCAGGTGCAAAATATGGGCCACACCTCAGAACCTGTAATACAGCCATTCCATGAACACTGCCAGGAATGCTTGGATTATGCAATCCTAAATTAAAACAAGACACAATGCCATACACGAGGCATCTGGCATGGTGGACACCAGCCATAACCAAACCATGCAAGAGAATGAGGAAGCTACTACATGATAGAGCAAATATAAACAATGAAGTAATCACTGATCAGTAGTATGGCAATAAAATATGTCCACACATACAATCCACTAAGGCCAGCCACAACAAGTTGAATCTGTGAATCCTGAGGCAATGTTACACCTGCCCCAAGTACACAGACAACCCCCAACTCCACCCAAGAAATACAAATATATGTGAGAGATGCAACCATCTATCCAAACTGGAGGCTCAGCTCCCTCAACTCAGTACTCCCAAAACTAGTCAGGAGGAGAAGGTAACCACACACACCACAAACACAGTCCCATATAGACCTATCACAACTGCAAACCAAACACATAAACACAGAAAAACATTCCCGGAGGCACAAATTACAAACACAGCACACCAACAGAGGCCTCTAAAGCACACACCCAATCAAACAACCTCCAAACATAGCACATGCAACACATAGTACACAAAGCTGGTGTGCCAAACAGTCACAGGCCAGAAGGAGAAACAACATGCCTGATACAGTTGTAATAGGTGACTCCATAGTCAGACACACTGCTGTCCCGCACACCAGACTGAACAAGGGAAAGGGTACAGTAAGCTGCCTGTAGGCTGCCACAATACGCCACATAACAGAAGTATGCAGGTCACTCCAAAGCAAGTAGAAATATGATGCAGTCATAGTCCATGGTGGTGTGAATGACCTGAGATGTACCTCCCTAGACTACATGAAAAGAGACATAGATGAGCTCTCTGATTATGTAGTCCAGGCCAGTATGACACTCACCGTTTGCAGCATCCTACCCTTACCAAGAATAATGCCACAGTACAAACACGGAATGATCAGTCATAGCAAGTGGCACACTTACTGGTGTCATTCCAAGGGGATCAATGTCTGTCTGCTTGGGATGTCATGCTTGACAAGCCACAGCTGTTCTTGGGATGGCTTGCACCTGTTACCCCTGGGCGTCTGGATATTGGATAAGGCCTTTGCCACCTCCATAGAGCCTTTTGTAGGCAAGGTTGAAAAGACTAACCCACCACCCTAGAAAACATAAGTGGAAAGAAACATAAGGGTAATGCTGACCAATGCCAGATGTGTAAACCCCAATATGCATGCTCCCAAGGCCATCCCCAGTATGGAGAACATCAATGTCTGTGCAGTGACAGAAACCTGCTGCAAGCCTCCTGACAGCACACCAGCACTACCAGGTTATACCACATATCATGTGTCATGGCCCCAAAACCTGGAACAAAACATAAAAGGAGGGTGAGTATCCATATTCAGCACAGACACCCACACGTCCAGGTAACTGACAATGCACAAGGCATTGGAGTCCACCCATGTGCAACTAACTGTAGGCAAGACTGCTGTACAGTCTGTAGCATGCTACAGACCACACTCTCACACACAGGAACCCCACCCAGCTGTCCTGAAGACACTGGACAGTATGAATGTCCCACCAAATACCAAACAAGGTACCACAAATTACCACATAGGTGGTAAACCATTATGTATGGAAGGAGTAATCAGGGACCTAGGGACACAAGTGGACAGTAACCTGTTATGTGACACTCACATTGCCAATGTGGCTAGGATGACTGTCTACATTTGATGCCGTATCAGGAAAGGATTCACATCTACATCAACAGAGGTCATTGTGCCCCTATACTGTTCTCTTATCACACCCATAATCTAGTACAATGCCTCATATGGGATGTACCTTACCTGACACCTGCAGCAGTTAGAAAGACCTCAAAGGTACCTCACCAAGAGGATAAAGGGTCTCAAATACATGTCATATGCTGCCTGGCTGTAGACACCCCAGCTGAATGCAGTCACATACTGCCTACACAGAGGCATTGCATGCCTGTTGTAGAAGGCCATGCCCAACACAGGAGTAATGGACATGCTCCACCCCAGAAAACTCAAAGCCACCGGAGCTGTGAGAGTGAGAGATGTCAACCTCAACAAATAATGAAATAGGATGTGCTGGGGGGACAGATACATAATCCAGAGGCTCCCCACACCCTGGACCAGAATCCCACTCCATGTTAGGCAGAGCCCCTCACTGACACTCTTCAACAGGAATCTTGCCAAGTGGATGGATGATTGTAGAGTTACACTGGGGGTCTTCACTGTGTCATGTCCAGACAGAGGCACAGCAAAGCAAATCATAAATGGCCATAATATTCACATAGCAAGGGGTGGCAAAAGCCACACACACTCTGGCTAGGCTAACAAATGCCCTAGGGTGGATAGCCTAGTATGAACCTATGAACCTATGAAGATACAAATTGTACAGGACACTAAGGATAATCCCAAGGCTTTCACAACTGATGGTAGGAACCATGTTGGGAATTCACAGATATGCTCTGAATCACACAAATATCACAAACAAACACACATATTGCCAACATACATCCTGACAGGTGCAGTGCAACCCCCAGAATGCAGAATATCTATCCCAGCAGACTGCTGGCCCCCTGACATTGCAGATGCTGAGGTAACAGCCAGCATCTACAAAGCAAAACACACAGCAGCAATGGTATGAGATGGTGTCCTGGGCTGAGTGCAACATGGACTCCAAGATGAATGGAATGCCAAATAACATTACTGCTCAATGTCAGCCTTACCACAGAATATGTACCCAAAGAGCAGTGTACAACAACAGTGGTCCTTCTCAACAAAGGTGTTGCCTGAATGGATACTGAAAACTACTACCCCAGAATCCTGAGAAGCTCGGTCTGCACAGCTATGGAAAGGATCAGCATGTACCACAGACATAAAGATATTGGGGACCTACTGACACCGGACCCTACCCAGTGTGGCTTTCTTAAGTGCAGATCCTGCCCCTAAACATGTTTGACTCAATTGAAACAGTCATTAAGGTCATTGATGAGGGCAATGTGGTCCACACAGCGTAGCTGGACCTTGCAAAGGCTTCTATACAATACCCTACGTGTTCATTATAGATAAGCTCACCAGCTTAAATATAAACCCCTATGTCAGTAGAGGGTTGCAAACCAGACCAAGGACAGAACAGACATGGTCAGACATGCTGCAGCCATGTCAGACTACAAACCAGATATAACTGGCATCCCACAAGGCTTGGTCCTGGGATCTCCCTCGTCTGGTATATATGTCCCATAGGTACAGGCAAACATGGAAGGACTGTGTCTGAACATGTTTGCAGAGGACTACAAACTGCTCACTATATATGATCCACCAGCTGACACAAGCATCCCACAAAAGGGCCACATAGAAACAGACAACTGGTGCCATAGCCATGTCAGCAAGCTAATTGCAGAAAAGTGTATAGTCAACCCACGTGGATATACAGTAAGTGCCCACCAATTACCACATAGGTGTTAACCCATTATGTAGTTAACATGTAATGAGAGACCTGGGGACACAAGGTGATAGATATCCTGCATTGGACAAACATGTGCTGTAGTGTTTACAGAAACATACCATATACCCACCTAATCATGAAGGTTGTCAGATCTAGATAAGGGAGGTCATTGTGGCTCTGCAGTCATCCTCCATCAGCAGTACAATTGACTACAATAGCCCCTGTGGGATGTACCTCAGCAGACACCTCCATCAACCGTAAAGTCCCCAACAGTACCTCACCAGGAGTATCAAAGAGCTTGCACAGATGCCATGTGTTGCCTGTGTTGCTGGTATCAATAAACATGCTGCACCTTGTACAATCTGAATGGCAGTGAGCTATGCACATGAGAGACCTGAACCCCAGCACTGACTTACATAGGACAAGCTGTACTGCATGATCCATAACACAGAAGCCACCCCACCCATGAGTGAACTCCCAGTACAGGCTACCCATAGAGTCACTTATCAATTTTCCTCAATAGGAATCTTGATGAGTGGATGGGAGATGGTAGCTTTATCCTGGGTATCACTGTCATGTCACAGGTAGACAGAGGCACAGTATACTAACCATGACATATGTCATGGCAAACTCCACTTACAATGTGTGTTGAAGGACAAACACACTCTCCAACTAGCATTAGACATGGACTAGGGCACATCGCTAGTGTTTGCAAATGTACACTTATGTTGTGGAATACACTACCAATGTTGGACAAGCCTGGTTTAAGTAGTGCATATCTGAACAGAATGCAACATGGTCAGATGTACACAACTGGCCCCTAACCAGGCTGTTGTGCTCACTATCGAAATGTAAAGCAGTGATAGCACTAAAGCCCAGGATACTGTCCACCACAGTCAAAGTACTACCAGTACACTATACAGTACTACAGTGTTAGGTCAGTGTGAAAGGATGTTGACAACTGTATGCAAAGTATCCCATGCAAACACTGCAGGCACAGTATAATCCTGTTGTGTTCACACACAAAGCAGTTGTACAGTAACTACACAACATGACACACAACACACAACCATAAACGGGTGATATTTGTTGAAGTTCACACTCATCCACAAATGTGGTGGGCTGCAGAGTTCATCATATGGAATGCTCACACTGGGCATGCTCACACACTTTGATAAATGAGACATATGTCAGACAACATGCCATGGGAAGGCTGAACTGGGCATGCTCACACACTTAGGCCAAATCTCCGTTTAGCAGTTGGACACACATATCTGGTATTTTTACGTGTTATTCCAGGAACCAACCACATTACAGCAGTCTGCCCAGTGCACACAGTTAAATGACTACAGAGACATATGTGATATAGTGGATCCCTCCCATATGCAAACATCTTCCACAGATGCACAAGTTGTTCATACAAACAGGGAATGCTATGGCAATAAAGATGTGCAAACAGTCTATCAGCAACAAATAATGTGCATTTGACAATTAAACATATGGGTGTAGAGGTCAACACTAGGCTGTTTGCCCTAGGGAATGACAGCTTAGCCAGAGTGTGCTTGGCGTCTGCCTCCCCACAGGATGCACATTCCCCTTTCTAAACACCGATGATGTCAGCACCCTATAAGTACAGCAGGAGAAAAAAAACCTCCCAATAATGCGAATAGCGCGCTCTGCTAATGCATCCCTCACAAGTGTCATAGCATAGTTAGGTAGGGGTTTGAATCCTGCAAATGCTCTGTGTGTGTGAGTGGGGTTGGTATGTGTGTAAGTCTGTGGGAGAGAAGTGTCCCTTTTGGCAACTGGGAAAACACACTACAGGATGCACATTCCCCTTTCTAAACACCAATGATGTCAGCACTCTATAAGTATAGCAGGAGAAGGGAAACCTCCCAGTAAAGCAAATAGCGCGCTCTGCTAATGTGTCCGTCTCAAGTGTCATAACATAGTTAGGTAGGGGTTTGAATCCTGCAAATAACAAGTGTGTGTGTTTGTCTGAGGGGGATTTGTGTGTGTGAGAAAAATGTCCCTTTTGGCAACTAGGAGAACAGACTACAGGCTGCACATTCCCCTTGCTAAACACCGATGATGTCAGCACTCTATAAGTATAGCAGGAGAAAGGAAACCTCCCAGTAATGAGAATAGCGCACTCTGCTAATGCATCTGTCTTAAGTGTCATAACATAGGTAGGGGTTTGAATCCTGCAAGTGTGTGTGTTTGGCTGAGGGGTAATTGTGTGTGAGGGGAATGTCCCTTTTGGCAACTAGGAGAACAGACTACAGGATGCACATTTCCCTTTCTAAACACTAATGATGTCAGCACCCTATAAGTACAGCAAGAGAAGGATACCCTCCCAGTAATGCGAATAGCACACTCTGCTAATATGTCCGTCTTGAGTGTTATAACATAGTCAGATAGGGGTTTGAATCCTGCAAATGCCAAGTGTGCGTTTTTGGTTGAGGGGGGTTAGTGTGTGTGAGGAAAATGTCCCTTTTGGCAACTAGGAGAACAGACTACAGGATGCACATTTCCCTTTCTAAACACTGATGATGTCAGCACCCTATAAGTACAGCAAGAGAAGGAAAATCTCTCAATAATGCGAATAGCACACTCTGCTGATGTGTCTGTCTTGAGTGTCATAACATAGTCAGATAGGGGTTTGAATCCTGCAAGTGTGTGTTTTTGGCTGAGGGGGGTTAGTGTGTGTGAGGAATATGTCCCTTTTGGCAACTAGGTGAACAGACTACAGGATGCACATTTCCCTTTCTAAACACTGATGATGTCAGCACCCTATAAGTAATGCAAGAGAAGAGAAACCTCCCAGTAATGTGAATAGCACACTCTGCTAATGTGTCCGTCTTGAGTGTCATAACATAGTCAGATAGGGGTTTAAATCCTGCAAGTGTGTGTTTTTGGCTGAGGGGGGTTAGTGTGTGTGAGGAAAATGTCCCTTTTGGCAACTAGGTGAAACAGGATGCACATTTCCCTTTCTAAACACTGATGATGTCAGCACCCTATAAGTACAGCAAGAGAAGAACAACCTCCCAGTAATGTGAATAGCACACTCTGCTAATGTGTCCGCTTCGAGTGTGATAACATAGTCAGATAGGGGGTTGAATCCTGCAAATGGCAAGTGTGTGTTTTTGGCTGAGGGGGGTTAGTGTGTGTGAGGAAAATGTCCCTTTTGGCAACTAGGTGAACAGACTACAGGATGCACATTTCCCTTTCTAAACACTGATGATGTCAGCACCCTATAAGTACAGCAAGAGAAAGGAAACCTTCCAGTAATGCGAATAGCACACTCTGCTAATGTGTCCGTCTCAAGTGTGATAACATAGTCAGATAGGGGTTTGAATCCTGCAAATGGCAAGTGTGTGTTTTTGGCTGAGGGGGGTTAGTGTGTGTGAGGAAAATGTCCCTTTTGGCAACTAGATGAACAGACTACAGGATGCACATTTCCCTTTCTAAACACCGATGATGTCAGCACTCTATAAGTATAGCAGGAGAAGGGAAACCTCCCAGTAATGCAAATAGTGCGCTCTGCTAATGCGTCTGTCTCAAGTGTCATAGCATAATTAGGTAGGGGTTTGAATCCTGCAAATGGTAAGTGTGTGTGTTTGTCTGAGGGGGATTTGTGTGTTTGCAATTTTGTGTGAGGAAAATGTCCCTTTTGGCAACTAGGAGAACAGACTACAGGATGCACATTTCCCTTTCTAAACACTGTTCAGCTGAAGGCCATGGCTCTGGCACAAGTTGTCTGTTTCTATGATGCCCCTTTGGAAGATGCTTGTGTCAGCTGGAGAGTCGATTATGGTGGCCAGTTCGCAGTCATCTGCATATTTGGTCAGCCACAGTCCGCCCATGTTGGCCTGTACCTCCAATAAATATATACCAAACAAGAGAGGTCCCAGGACTGAGCCTTGTGGGACACAACTCGTAACTGGTTTGGAGTCTGGAATGGCTCCAGCAATTCTAACCATGTGGGTTCTGTCCTTGAGCCACTGTGCAATCCATCTAGTGACATAGGGGCTTATATTTACGCTGGTGAGCTTCTCTAGAATTCCCAAGTGGGGTATTGTTGTGAAGGCTTTTGCGAGGTCCAGGTAGGCTGTGTGAACCACCTTCCCCTTGTCAATGGCCTTGGTGACTGTTTCAAAGAAATCAACCAGGTTAAACCTGGTAGTGCTGGTGTGCTCTCAGTAGCCCTGAACCAGGCATCTGTTACTGCACAGATATCGATGTTCTCCATGCCAAGGAGAGTTTCGGGTGCATGCATCTGGAGGTTTAGACTTCTGGCGTTGGGTAGCATTACTCTTAGTTTCTTATCCCTTGTGATACCTATGAAGGTGGGTTTGTCATTTGAGCCTTGCCTAACATAGGCACTATGGGGGTAGCAAGAGCCTTTGCCAATATCTGAAAGCCCAGGGTGACAGGTGCAGGCCATCCCTAGCGAAGCAGGTAGTTCAACAGAAGATGAATATGTGAAGGTGTAGTGCCTGTGATTAGTTAGCAGTAGCATATATGACTGCTCACGTGGACACATGCCAGGTAAGTCATATGCACTGTGTCACAGGCAATGTACATGTGAACAGGACAAACAGTGACATCCTGTCAAGTGGGACATGGACATACATATAGTAAGCTATGCAGATGGCACTAGGAGTCCACAGAAGCTCTATAACTATGCATTGCAGGTGTGATCAGTATTCCAGGGTAATTGCAAGCAAACATGCATGCAAACAAAGCTACAGTAAACAGGGCTGCATGTAGTCCATTGTACAACAAACAAGCTGTACCACTTCCAGTAGGTAACACTGCAAATATGCAGGCATTATGCACATGTACATGGAAATACACAGGTCAGATGGCTAGGGTCCAGTCTCAGCGCACACAAGTGTACAGACCATGCACTGTCAGGATGTACAATAACTGGATGGAAACCCATGTGCTCATACCTGCAGTAATACACATGTCAAATAACAGACACTGAGCCTTCACTCAGTGGTTCCATACTTAGTAGGATGTATGCTACCTGGCCTGCCACCACAGTATCCCTGACATATATGGGGACTCTCCCTCCTGTGACAGTTAGTTTTGTGTGTTGGGGCTGTCTAGCATGGTATGAGATGTGAGCATGCAGTGCTAGGGTGCTCCTGTGTGTCCTGTACCAGTCATGTAGTACTGCACACATATCAACATCCTCAAACATCTGCATTGCAGAGTCCAGTGTGGGCAACATGCCACTTGCAATTTACATGTCCATCATTGCGTATTACTACATTCATTACCTTATCCCTGTGCTACCTATGTATGTAGCCTTCTGTTGACATCATTACCACCAGTATGCCAACATGTGCAGATGATACACTATGGTAATTACCATGGGTGTAGACAACAGTACATGACAATCACACACTTACTGCATCAGGCATGCTGTGATATACCCACAATTAATTCAGCACACAGTACTGTTAACAACATGATACTATTACTACACATCTATGTGGTCACCCTGTGCATCAGCAACATGTTAACCTGTACCTGCACAGTTGTTACAGATTGCAGGAGGTGGCACAGTTTCATCATATGCACAGGGTGTGAACTTGGTATGCCTGAGTCAGCCACCGATACCACCGATTGACATGTATGTGTATGTGTGTTGGTGAGGGACAGCAGTAGAAGGTGGGGCATTGTTGATGCAGTGTGTGCGTGTATGCTGTATCCCTAGGTGTTGTCAGTTTGCATGTGTGTATGGATGCACACAGTTCCACCTCATGGCTGCCATATACTGGTGTTTGTGGACAGCCACAGACTGTACCTGCCAGGTCATACAGATCAGTGTCTCTGGCCACGGACACGGTACCTGTGCCTTGCAGGGGTGCTACGGACCGTATCCAGTACCAACCCAGACTGGGTACTGTCATCAGAAGCAGGTGTTCATTGACTGGACACAGATCCCTGTCGGGCCTGGCCAGAGCCACGTGCAAGTGGTCTCCTGGGGCGGTCTGATGACAGCACAGACCAAGCATTGCTGGGGCTGCTGCTGGCACTACAGGGGCGGCCGCGGCCCTGTTGTCATCCGCGACGACTGCCAGCTGCTGCTGTTGCTGGCATACGGCCACGTCGATGCCTCAACCGCCCACCATCGCCCTGGCTCATGGACATGTAGTTGTGGAACCGGTCTAATATGTCCCCACAATGTCTGTCTATGACATCGGTGAAATCACGGATGGCAGCTGCAATGTCATGCATACTGTCAGTCATGGCTGTGCGACATGCTGTCAGCTCCCTCAGACCCTGTCTGGTGTACCGTTCCATACGTGACTGTGCATGCATGACAGCCCGAAACATAACTGAGGTTGTAAGACCTCTGTGGGCACGTCTGACAGGGGCAGTATGCCCACGGATGCTCCCACGAGAACCCGTGGACATCTGTCTGTGTGGTACCATCTCTGGGCCATGCCCATGGCTGCTGTGTGGGGAGGCATGTGCCACAGATACCACATTACCCTGGTCAATGCCCACTGTATGCTGTCCATCACCTAGGGACATTGGTGACAAAGGGTGTATTGGCAGGATAACTGTGCGCATTGATGGGGTCGACAGCTGTGTACTGTCAATCGGCTGACCAATGGCGGACCCTGGCATACCTTCCTGTGCCATTACACAGATGTCATCATTATCAGTACCCATGGCACCTGATTCAGGTTCCCTGCTACATGACACCAGAGCAGCACCAAAACCTGTGGGAGGGAAACAGGAAACACAGTTTACAATGTCTACACACTACCAGTGATGCACACATGCACACATGCACACATGCACAGGTGCACACATGCACAGGTGCACACATGCACACATGCACAGGTGCACACATGCACACATGCACATGTGCACACATGCACACGTGCACACATGCACAGGTGCACACATGCACACATGCACAGGTGCACACATGCACACATGCACACGTGCACATGCACAGGTGCACACATGCACACATGCACACATGCACACAATTGTACAGTACTCAGTATGCGTGATATCAACACACAGACACAGACACACCTACATGCATACAAAGAGCACTACTAAGTGAGCCAAATAGTACTATTACTATCAAAACTATTACAGGAATTGTTAATACACACTCACCAGCATGGATAGGCTGCATTGCTGTTATACCAGAGGGACCTGCAGACGTGAAGAAACTAATGTCAGTGGGCACAACTGTGCCATTGTTACTGAGTATGATACAGGTCAGTAGTACAACAGTCGCCTTTCACAGGTCAGCTGCTAATATTGAGGATATCACACTTGCACATTAAATACTATGGTGACGGCTACAAACCAAGGACACACCTCACACATGCATTAACTACCAGTGTAACAGTCAACTATACATATGGCATATTACCTGCACGTTCACTGTCTTGCTGCTGCTTGGCTCCAGCCTCCATCATAATGCATGTCTGCTGCTGTTGTTGTTGCTGGCGGACTGGAGCCACTACACTCATGAGTAGTCCCTCCAGTCTGGTGAGTGGGGGATGTGTAGCCACCCCACCACCTGTGGCGACCTGTTGCCTGTGGATATCCGACGCACGCTGACGGACATGTCTGATTAAATCACTGCAGTGATGTCGTACCTGCTCATATGTCCTATTATGTGTGCCTATTTCATTTACCCGACGGACAAGGTCTTGCCACAGTGCAGCCCTCTCCTGCTGATTCTGGCTGGTGCGGGAAAAGAGTATTGCATAATCCCGCACCAGGCTCTGGTGTATCTCCTCATCCTCAGCTGTGCAGTAAGTGGGATTCCACGGGTGGGCCATGTACCTGAGAAAGAAAATAACCTGATATCAGCAATATATGTCAGCAGAATTTGGCACACATACTACACATGCTACTCGACTGTTATGATACAACATATCTCACATATATAGCATCTGTCTGTCTATTGGTGGATACACATGTAAATGGCCAGGTATCAGGGCTCAGCCAGCAACTGTGCAACAGTACCTGGCAGACTCCATATGACATACTACCAAACCCCAGCAGTCAGAACACTGATTCAGGTCAAGAGCACCTCCTCACTCTGGGGGGTTGTATCTAGGTACTGTATGGCCTACATCATCAACTACTGTGAGCTGACCACACACTGATTGCCCTGGATATACATATCCCACCTCCACCACCAGCACAAACGACTATAGTAAATAACATTACAGATGCAAACTTTACACTTTGTAACAGTGACATGGTATCCTTTCAGCCCACTGGGCCAGTGGCAGATACAACCCACAATGCTGACCCCTACACAATTGCTTTCTACAGACATCTCCGAGAATGCATGGATCATGCAATCCCATATATGACCAAGACACTCTCCACAAAGGGACAGCATCCTGTCTGGTGGACCCCAGCCATAGACAGATTGTATTACAGTAGATGGAAGCTACTGCAAGACAGAGCATAATTCGATAAAGGGAGGGCATATCTGAGCAGCACTAGTAAGGATCTATTTTCCATCATACAAACATCCATGGGCAACTTTGAGAGGGAAATCAAGAGGGACACTACAGATAACCAGAAGGCCTTCTTCAGTTATGTTAGCAACCTGGTCAGGATCCATCCTCTATGCCCATAGTTAGTACACAACAACAAATATTTCACTGACACCACAGATATTGACAACATTGTGGCAGACAGGTTCAGTGGAGGTGTCACCCCGCCCTCTCCCCCAAAATAAGACATAGTTATCCCATCTGACTGTAACCTCCCTGTCATCACAGATGTCCAGGTGAGAGCCACCCTCAGGACAGCAGAATACACAACATGAATGGGACCTGATGGTATCCCCAGTTGCATGCTACATAAACTCTGACAGGAGCTAAACACACATATAGAAGTGTTATGTAACACTAGCCTGACTACAGGATATGTACCTGTACACTGGCACACAGCAGCAGTGGTTCCACTCCACGAAGGAGGCACCTCAACATACCAATACAATACAACACAATACATTACATTACAATACAATACTATACAATATGCTATTGCCCCTGGGACTACAGCAGCGCACTGTTCTGCTACCCTGACCATTGTGACACATGTGGTGTGATGGTACCTGCTGCTGTCACACAGTTACACAGGATGACTCATATGGCATATTACCTATCTGACTAACATTCAGCAGGGGTATGTGTGACATGTACTCATGGGGAGTCTTGCTTCTTAACACTGTGTGGTTTATTGCAGGGTATGTCTTATCTGTGGGTAGGAACTTTTACCTCCACATGTGCACTCTATTGCAGTGGCACAGACAACACACAGCAGTCATTTAGGTTGTGGATGGTGTGAGGTGTTACTATGGTTGTTGGACATCTGTCATGGGTGTGACTTACATATGTAAATCCGGGAGTGGTAACCTCTATGTGGGTAGTATATGTGTACTCTGTGGTGTTGTCAGTCACTGTGCATTGGTAATGTGTTTGAGTGCATTGTCACAGTGTTGTACATGTCACTGTGTCCTTCTCCATATCTGTAGCTGTCATGTGAGGTCCATAACGTGGCATCCATTATGTGGTGTGGAGGGGTACACCGACCTACATGTCCATAGCTGACACACCATGTTCGCTGACACATACCATGTGCAGGTATTCCACGGATAGTGTGCCACTGTGAATATCATTGGGGCCACTATTGTACACATTTATGACCCTGTTCACCCCTGACACATGCAGTGGTGGGCAGCCAATCACATATCTGGTGGTTACTGGTGTAGGTGATTTGGAATGTGGTATGGTACTCCGGTTTTGACACTGGTGTTCACTCCATGCCTTTGTCACCAGGCATCTGTTGCAATACATCTGTACACATGTGCCTCACTCAGAATTTATATACATCTCTCTCTCTCTATATATATATATATATATATATATATATATATATATATATATATATATGTATATAGATATATCTATATGTATATATATATATATATATATATATATATATATATATATATATATATATATATATATGTGTGTCTGTATACATATACACATATATATATTGATGTACATATATTGCTATAGATGTGGAGGGGGACACAGAGGGGTGAGAGTGACAGAGGGGGTGGGACAGGGTGTGTTGAAGGTCGTCATATACAGTCATACCTGTAGATAGTCAGATCAGTCTGTCTATGTATATGTATCTACATATATTTATATCTGTATGTGTGCATTACATATATATGTTTGTACAATATTCTATCTACATCTGTCTATGTATTCCTACATCTCTCTCTCTATGTATGTATACATATATGCATGTTTTTATATATATATATATATATATATATATATATATATATATATATATATATATACAGACAGGTATATCAACATGTTTGTCTACCATACTGTATACACATACTAACATACTGCTAAACATACATAACTGTGAAACCTACTTTATACATGGCACTACAACCTACAATCAACCAACATTGATATGTGCACATAGATGCTCTCACATACAAATGTATGTACAGCCTTCACTGATAGTTGCTGTATGTCCCCTGCCCTTTACACATCTTCATATACATATGGATACAGACCAATGACACATATGGAGGGTTCACAGTATGTCGACCTTTATAGTATTACTTTACATTACCTGTGTTTGTCACAGCTGCTTGTGTTGCCGTCTGGTTCTCTGTCCTGCTGCTCCACTTCCCAGTTGTCAGCTTTCAGGTGGCTGTTGCTGAACAATTTGTTTGTGTCTGCTTAATTGCAATTTTCTCTGTCTCTGTCTCTCTCTCTCTCTCTCTCTGTCTGTCTGTCTCTCACGTCCTTCTCAGGGTGCAATGAAAGTATTACATGTGTGGACTGGGAGTACAGCATACTTTTGTAGGTATCTGCATATGCCCATGTGATGGCCTCTGCACCAATTGTTAGCCAGCATTTGCTAATTGCATGCAGCCAGTTGTGTACTGATTGCAGTTTTCACTGTGATTTCAGAACAGTGCTATAAAAGGTATGTGAGATAGGCGTAGCCCTTTCAGATTTTAAGGGCAGGGACCATGCTGTTATGCTGTGGACAATGTTCTGTGAGTGTAAAGGTTGGTATCTTTCTCATATTTCCAGGTGTGTTGTAGATTAACATTCCTCCATTCATTTCTCCAGTTTCCTGTACTAACTGTGTATGTACACTGACACCTACAACTACTACTACTGTTAATGTGTGTGTGTGTGCTTTCCTTTCACTTTTGCTTGCACTTTGTTGCTAAGGCTTCAATATTTGCCCTTTACAGTCACTACTTGTATGCCTGCTAGGTGTCCTGACTGTAGTGTGCTGCTGTAGCTTTCCTATTTTCCATGTACATCCACACCTTGGAATGCTTGCTATATCTGCTAGGGTGTTACAGCATGCAGTGTGGTCTGGCCATGGTGTGGGCCTTGACATCTATTAGGGTATTTGAGTATGCTGCTGAGCAGGCCCCAGAGACTTTCAGGTTCATCTATCTGCCTCATGGAATGGTACATATCAGTGGGGTACACCCATTAAAATGTCTGGTATGCTGCAGTTGTGACTGTGGGTTAGCATGAGCATATGTATTACTACACTTTTTCTGCCATGCAAGTGGTGAATACTTTCAGGACTCCAAAGTTACCATTGCATGTGTTACACCTTTCTGCCTACTGTTTGTACATTTCACATGGAGTCTGTGGGGCATCCCTGTAAGTCATTCACTGTTGCTATGTCTAGGCTCTTAACTATTCAAATATGGTGGTGTCAGACCCGTCATGTGTACAGATATTTGCAGGTTGTCCACATTTCTGCCTCATATTTTGGTCAATATCTCATGCACACCTTTTTCTGGCAAATCACTCTGGGCTCAAGTCAGAATATGGTGACAAACATTCAAGTTTCAGACTTCATACCCTTCCAAACATCCCACAAAATGCAGACCCTGTTACTCTCTGAACTGTCTGCATTTGTTGTAACATTATTCGTAATGTGTCCCTGGTTTTGGGCCTTTGCTCCACATATTTTATTACTTGGTCCAGATGTGTTCCTGTAAGAGGTTGTGGGGTATGGGCAGTGATTATCCTGCTGTGAGTATGTGTGTGGCTTGCAAGGTGCTATAGTGACATTATTACCTTCTAGCTACCAACTAGCATGGCTGTTTCTGTTCACACACTACTATTATGGAAATCCACTAGTTTTGATAGTAATTCTAAATGGCATGCTTTGTGTACTACACATCTATATTCCCTTTACATTCATTCCTACTATTACATGATATATTTATTTTAGCACAATGTTCTTGTATGAGATTTATGGCTTAGTGGTAAGTCATGCAGACTACTGTTTCCAAGGTCCTGGGTTCGGGACTGCCAGTGGGATTTTATTTTGCTTCTGAACTGACTACAAGACCTGTCAATCAAAGTGACTAAGGCACTTTTAAGCAGTTGTAACCGGGTTAGCGCTGGTTTGCACGGAGCTCACACATGCGCACTGGCGTTTAGCTCCACGCACACAAGCGCACACCCGCTTACAACCGCTTAAACGTGCTTACTCATCTACACCGCTATTTTCTTTGAAAGAAAAGAAAATGGGGAGACAGGAAAGTGGTGAAAAAGGGGTCACAAAGAAGGTAAGACCGTAGGGAAACAAGCTCGGGATGTGCAGGAGGGATGTAGGTAAGGCCCATAGCTGCCCATTTCTTCATCAGCAACAGCTGTGCATATGTATGTAATTTGGTGTGACATTTGAAACCTTCCCCCCCGAGGGAGGTGTCAGGACAACAATAATACTTGTTGTACAGCCATTTGTAATTAATAGGTTCCATGTCCAGCAGACATGTGTGCGGAATGGGCAGCTATGTATGGGGCATAATTTTTTTGTGGGTACAGAGTGCCCTTTTTTTTTTTTTTTTCAGGTGAGAGTGGTATGTCAGGTGAAGGAAGTCGGTACAGCTGGGGAGGTAGGTTGGGTAGGTAAACAGACAAGACAAACAAGACGCATACAGGGGCGGTGTATGACATGTGTGGGGGGGTTACACAATTGACGGGGACGGAGGTTTGGATATCCAGAGCCCATGAGCCCACAGATGGCAACAGTGGAACTGATATCTCCACCCATAGGCAGTTGCCACTGTTCCTTCACTGCCCAGGACGGGGCTGTGCTGGGGGCTGTGTAGGTGGGGCAACAGGCATGCCCGTTAGTTGCGCCACCCGTGCCTCGAGCTGGCGTAGGGGCTCGAGAACAGAGTACCGAATCTCCCTACGCACCACAGTCCGGATGCTACGGAGGGTGAGTGGTGGTTCTCCTCAAGCCACACTTGCAGAGGGGGGGCGAGCCCCATCCCCTGCAGCGCTTCCACCCGCAGGTGGCACAGGGCCACCGGAGGAGGGCCCGGACTTGGCACTAGTGCCAGGTGCACTCGCCAGCTGAGGTGGGAGAGGTGGGTCCGCTGGAACCCGCCTTCCCTGTCATCCTATGTTTTGCATTATGTCATGACAGTTTGGGTTAGTGACATATAATACCATTCACAATTAGTTGTAACAGCATGCATTAGTATTCCCATTAACCAAACACCCAGATATTCACACCATTGAACAGCGTGCATAACACATGCATAATTTGAACAGAAATACACAGTCAAACAACATGCAGGGTTAATTGATGGCAACAGGCCATCAGGTGTGGATGTATGAACAGGGCAGATGCATCAACGGACATGCAAATATATATGACCCAACAGGACAAATGTCCAGGGGTGTTAATTGTGATTGCACATACCATTTTCACGTGGAATGAGTTATATGTGGTTATAGGGTGGGGTAAAGAAAGTAATATTAACACCTTCGAATAACAATACATATGCTGTACATTTCTAATAGCTACAGTTATATGCACACTACTGTTCTGACTACAGTTTCCTATATGATAACTATTTCAACTTGGTGATAGGACTGTTACTGCAACATCAATATACATTTTATGGTTCTTCATACACATTCATATCTAGATTTGTTCAGCTACATCATCCTGCTACACTTGCTTTATATAGCTGTAGACAAGTGTGGATGTTTGGTATATCAGACAATCATCCTATCTGCATATTGCAGACTGAGAGCAACATATCCAGATTTTGGGATACACATTCCAGATGCAGCAACACTTTGAACAGATTTAGCTGTTTGGTTTTGAATCTCACATGCATTTCATTCTGTCTTGACTGCAATATACTTTATTCAGGGGTTATTACTACTGTATTGCTGGATTCATGACACTTTCGCACACTCTCTCACTTGCTTTCATTTTACTATTCAGGATGGTACTTACTTCTAGGCTTTATTGACATGTTTTACCTGTAGTTATTACAATCCTTTCCAGCAGTCTCACTTCTGTCATGTTTCAGTATTTCCACAGGGATATATTTCACACATGTGATTTCATCATCTTCTGCAGCTATACTTTTCAGCCTGCTGCAGGTTGTGTACTATTTTCTTACAGGTAGGGCATTTTTATTTTAGAATATATGTCAGACAGTTTCATTTTTCGGTTTAACTTACAGGCTGAAACACACTTTTGTAATCAAGCAATACTTGCAGACACTTTCACACTGTTACTTGCAGATTTTATTCCTTACTGACTACACTGCACTCTTTTGCTGACTGTCATACTTTTATATTTCTTTACAGTTACTGGTAGTGGATTACTGACCTGCCTGGTGGCGCAACCGCACCAGCCTATCACCATAGGCTCTGTGGTTCACAGAACGGACACCTGCAGCTGTAATATAAATGAAGTAATATTGGAATACACATCTCCATAATATCAGCTAGTTTAATTTCTTACATACATAATTAAATGTTACTTACTCAGTCGTGGGGTGTTTGCCGGGCCTCCTGGATCCAAAGGTTCAGTTGGTCCTGCTTGCGTCTCTTCAGGTCCGCATGGTGGTGATGGACCTGCTCACCAGTCCTTGGAATCCCTGTGGCACTGGTGAGATCATGAGCCAACCGGTCCCACGCCTCGGCCCTGTATGCTCCCCAGAGGACCTGGCCCTGCATGAGTTGGGCCTCATGATTATGGACTAGGAGCCAGACCATGTACCTGGACTCCTCAACACCCCACCTCTGTGCTCAAAAGCAACTACCCTCTCCTACTCCTGTCATTCTGCCTGCAGGTCAGTTCTACAATCGTTTATGCTGTGTATTCCCGCCTATGGGGCTTATATAGTCCGTTTTTCCCGCACATATCTGTGATTGGCCATTTTTGAATTCTATCAACTTCAGTAAACCTGCATTGTCATGCTCCAGTTTGTATTCATTCCTATATATTAGCTATTATTGCATTTCTAGGTACTGCTGTCATGGCTTAGTGGTTTGGTACCTTGACTATGGTGTATAGTATCCTGGGTTTGAACCTGGCCACTGCTTTTTATTTTTCATGACTGTCTAGACATGCTGATGGGTGTGCCTGTGTAAAGGCAGTTTTGATACGGCTTGCTCAACGTTGCCCGTAGGTTAGCTTGTTTGCGCGATGCACAGCTCCGCGCAAATGGGGTACGCTGCTTTAAGCCTCATTTGGCTATCGGCACACATATTATGCTCAGCTCAGTTAGGGGCACATAGATTTAACGTGTTAGACCACTGCTCAGCTACGGGCACTCATTTTGCACCAGTTAAACCACTGCTCATCTACAGGCAGATGCACTCACTCTGTTAAACTGTAGCTCAGCTATGAGCACATCTGGCATTTTTTATTCTTTTGTTACCTCACATTTCTTCAATATAAATGGGCTATTTCATTACATTTTACATAAATTGTGGTTTTATGTGTACATATTTGTCAGGGACTTGTTTCCTGCTTATTTTGCAAAAAAAAAAAATTGGTGTTGTGGGGACTCGAACCATGAATGCCTGCTCTTCAGCCAACATCTCTACCATTACGCTATTGCTTCCTGGCTTGTTTTGCATATTTAGTTCTTATATGCTTTCCCACTGACTGCTAACTGTAGCTGCGCTACGGGCACGCCCGCGCAAACGAGCGCACTCATGGTTAAACATCTTTATAATTTAAAAAAAATATATAACATGTTCATTTATATATTTTATGTTCATAGTCTGTGGGGGCATGTGTTGTGTTGTGTTTATTCACATTTCCGTGGACTCTGTTGTGGGTGTTTACTTTGGGCACTGTTACACTTCTGGGGGCGTGTCCGCTTGCAGGGCTCGGCCTACGGACACGCCCCCTACTGTCTTACACGGACCGTGTTAGACTTAGGTGTGATTCAGCATGCTCTCATGAATATGCAAAGCATGCTGACATCACTCCGTTTAACTGCAGCCTCCGTGTAAGAGTTATAACTCTTACATGGAGGCTTCGTGAATCCTTGCCGGTATCAATAAAATGACAATAAAACCCTATTTTGTTAAATTCCTTCATTTTATAAAGGACATTCTATTCCCAAAACACCATCATAAGTTTGGCAAAATTGGGAGTCATACTGGCTCCCATAGCTACTCTAACTTCCTGTTTATAAATATGCCTTTTAAAAATAAAACAGTTATTGTGTAAAGTCTGTTCCATACCATCATATAAAAACTTATGTTCTTAACTGTGTATTCCAAGAAATATAGCCAAATATTCCCCACACATTCTACACCCACAGTTTGGCGTACAACTCATTACATTGAAGTCACATCTGTCATTACCAGCCACTCATCTTTATCTACTATAATATTGTATCAGAAGAAGAGAAGAAACATACAGTGTGGACAGAAGGCAAAAAAAAAAATAAGTGGCTATACATGTAAATATTAGTAAGAACTGAACAAAAAGTAATTTTAAAACATATATAATTGCATTTGCAGGGTAATTGTGCGAACATTTATTGGCAATTGCAGGGTAGAAACAACTGAGTTTAATGTTTATACTACACAGTTTTTGAATAAGCATTTATATATATTTTATACTTTAATGGATTAATAGTCAAAGCATTGCAATGATTAGTATGCTTTCAGTTTATGTATATTAGAAAAGCGTATTTGCCTAGTAATGGAAGTATAATCAACTTGTATGTAATAGCTTTAAATGGAAATAAATATTACAAAGAACTTCTTGTAACAAACAGTTCAAGCAGTTTAAATTGGGGTAATTAATGAATAAATGTAAAACTTATTAAACTGGGTTTCTGAAATATAAGGAACTGTGCAAGTAAGGGGAAGAAATGTGTGTATATTACTAAATATAGATTTGTATGGCCACGGTGGTGCAGCGGTTAGCGTTGTCGCCTCACAGCAAGAGGTTCTCCCGTTTGATTCTCGGCTGGAGTGCCTTCTGTGTGGAGTCTGTATGTCCACCCCGTGGTCGAGTGACACCAAAGACATGCAGGTAGGTGCGAGCATGAATGGGCATGCCTTCTTTGAATGTTGGGTGTCGGGCTGACAACTCAGCACCGTAAAAAACCATTGCCAATCATGAGTGGACCGGAGTTTTGCTGTGGTGACCCCTAACCGGGAAAAGGTGAAAGACTTTTACTAAATATAGATTTGTAGTGAAGTGTCATATATGTTTTGTAGCTAAACAAAAAGAACAATCGTTGTTCTAAACAAAAAATAGATGTTATCAGTTATGTAAAAGGAAAAAAAAGATATTTACATATTAATGGAATGGAATGTTCTGTGAAGCCTGTGAAGAAAGAGGAAAAAATGCCACCATAGAGGAAGTGCAAACTGTATTAAGTAAAATGATTAGATAAAGCTGCAAGTTCAGATGAAGTCATGGCAGATTTGATCAACACATTGGGTACATTAGCGGAGAAATGGTTCCTGAGGGTACTCATCAGATTATGGAGAGAGGGGCATATTCCAGATGATGGGAGGATACGCATTCTAGTGGCAGTGTACAAGAACAAAGGGTTATTCACAACTGTGAGCAATACAAAGGTATCAAGCTCCTGTCTCACTAGATGAAAATGCTGAAGAGGGTGACTGATAAATATGCAAAGTAATATGAAGTAAGATGGGAGATGAACATTTCACATTCAGATCAGGATACAGTAGAACCAGCTTGATGTTTAAAGTGAAACAAATAGTGGAGAAGAAGCAGAAGATGATGAAATACTCTAACTGGTCATTCCTAGACATGGAGAAAGCATACTACAAAATCAAAAGAAAGCTGATTTGGGCATTCATGTACTATTTGAAGTTTTAGAAACATTGGTAGAATTAGTGCAGGCTAAATATGAGGACACAAGTATGAACAATGTTTTGACTCACAGAGGAGAGAGAGGTTCCCAGTGAGAGTGAGTATACATCAGGGTTGAGTTCTGAGCCCATTCCTGTTCATACTGGTGATAGACTACAACATTAACAAACAGGTCGGAATAGCCAGATCAACAAAGCTGCTAAATGTAGATGATTTCTCACTACAAACAAATGCTGGACAAGGTTTAGGTAGATAAAAGGACACTGGGATACAAAACTGAAGGCATATAAGATGCAGCTGAGTATAAACAAGACATTAGTTATGACAGCAAATGGGGAAACCAGAAGATGAGAACTGAGGTAGAAAGGAAATAGTGGAACAAGTTAAGCGTATCAAGTATCCTGGAGGTGCAGTTGAGAAGGGGAAATCTGGATGAGAAGGTCAAAGCTAGAATTGGAAGTGCTGCATTGAAAAGGCCAGGGGCTGTATGTGAATGTGACAGAAGAATACCAAAGAAGATGAAAAGTGCACAAACAGTAGTGCAACCAGTTTTCTATGTGGCACAGAAACCTAGGCAGTGAAGTCAATACAGCCTGAGGTGATGGAGATGAAGTGACTGAGACAGAAAGTGGGATGCATTGTGGGGAAAATGAAGAAATGAGGACATCAGAGCAGAAGCCAAAATAGCCCCAGCTGCAGAGAAGGTGGAGAAGAGATTATGATGGTTTAAATGTATACGCAGGAAAGCAAAAGATGATCAGATAAAGCAGATTTGGAAGAGATAGGAAAAAGGTAACAGCAACCAAGGGCACTCAGCACAGAGATGGATGGATACTGTGAGAAATGGCCTGCGATACTGGGAAAGTGGCAAGTAGCTTTGAATCAACAGAGATAGTGACAGTGGGTGTGACACCCCCATCTATTGTAAAAATAGGGAGGAGGAGGAGAATAATAATGATGAGACAGTACAAAGGATCCTCATATGTTATCAGAAACCTGAAGTTCAGCAGAGCAACAGAAACCCAAAACTTTAATAAGAGATTCCAGTATATGAACTGAAGATGAACTGATATAAAACCCTGAAGTTAGAATCAGTATATAAGACAATGGTCTGCACTGAATCTTACAAGTAGTGGTAGCATATAAACAGACAGATCAAAAATAGAAGCAACAGGGTACTTAAGTGAGGATCCTCAAAGGAAAAATGCAGTACTAAGTGCTAAAAGTGACATAGATAAGGAAATACAGAACCATGAACACACTCCTGTAAATGTAAAGCAGAAAAATAAAGTAAAAGCAGACTGTAAGTAGCAGGTGTGTCTATAAGATAAAAAGTAAAACTGAAGACAAATTTTGCTTTGAAATACCCTTTGCAGAGAAAAGGCAACATACAGAAGGGAAATAAAGTGAGATTCAGAGACCCAACAATCTAAAAGAAAACCAAGTACTCAATAGGCTTGTACAGATAGCATGAAACTTAAAGCAGAAGATGATTTTTGTCTAGAACTACCTTGTGCAGGGCAAAATATAGAAGAAGCTGCAGTGCCAGTAGTTTTGGGAGAGAAAGTTATATCTTCCACCTCAAGACAAGCTAGTGGAGAAAGTACAGAGTTAGTGGGATTACAGGTAACCCACATAAACTTTAAGAATACACAACTGGAAGTAGATATTTTAAGTAAGGCAACAGAAAATATAACCAAGGTTGTAAGTGAGGATAGTGCATACCATATGTATTTATTGACTTGCTTATCTTTTGTTGGTCACATTAGTCCCACTAGGTTAGTGGTGCCTTTTTCAGTGGAGACCCAAGGTGGTATTCATACAGACTAGAGGATATTTGGAGAGGTTCCCAGTACTTCTTACCCCTATTTTATGTACTGTAAGCAAAGACACTGAAGAGAAGCATCACTGCTAATACCACAAGTTTATAGGACACTACTAATGAAGACAGCTTATCACATGATAGGAGGTTACCCGGGCATGGACAAGACTAAGGCAAGAATACTATCCAGATTATACTCTCCAGGCATAATGAAAGAAATAGACACTTTCTATGTTTCTTGTCCAGAATGTCAGGAAGTTGTGCCTCCATACTGAATTTAAGAGTCTATTGATTCCAGTGCCTATCAGAGAGGAACATACTCCTATGAACATTGTGGGGGCACTAAAAATATCTAGCAATGGGCATCAGTACATACTAGTAATAATGGACAATGCTAAAAAATCCAGAAGCAGTGCCATTAAGGAAAGCTAATGCTAAAGCTATTCTACAAATCTTGCACCGTTATTCTCCAGAGTGTATAACCCTAAAGAGATACTAACGTACCAAGGCACTCCATTTATCTTAAAAAATATTGCATTAGTTATGCCAATGCATTAAAGCTAAATGGTTAAAGACATCAGTTTACACATCCACAAACAGATGGATTAGTAGAGCGGTACAAAAAACATTAAAAGCTATGGACACAGAAAGTAAAAAATAGGAGCTATTGCATCACTTCCTGAGTGCAATCTGTTGTTTTGGATTTTAAAGATTTGTTGGGACATTTCTTTGGAAGGGAAACTGGGTCACATTATAATGTCAAGGCTTTTCAGGAAAGAAAATTCTGCTAATTTTGTACAATCCTCTAGTGATCATCTTTTCTCTTCTGTGGTGAGTTTAGTAGGTTAAGGAATAACACCATAGATGCTTTGGCACCTAATTTTATACAAGATATTAAATTATGACTATTAGAAAGAGGTTATTCAGAGTATTTAAATGAGAAATGTAGACCTCAGTTTTTGATGACTAAAGTGGTTAATATTAGAAGGGATTTTTTTTTTTTACTTCTATTTTTTTCAGTTGCTTTGGAACAGAGTGGTAATATTAATAAGTTGTATTGTGTAACCACGTTTTTAAACTTCACAGAGACATTTGTCAACATGATTACAAGTAACTGGCATATTTTGTTGGCTGATGCCACATTGAGTAGTTCTACTCAAAGCTCCTGTATTTTCTTTCAGCTGAGCTCTGAATTTGGAGGAAATATTATCCCCAAAAGTCCCAGCCAAGAGGTCTTTGCTAAGTAGTACTGGTACACATACATGTGGGAGATGTAAAGCAGGAAAGCATGTAACACGTGGTTCTAATTCTGACATCTATGGTAAAACACATATCTTAGGAGAGTTATATGCTTGTGTTTCAAGTAAAGTAGTTTATACAATTAAAGGGAATTAAAATAAGAATACTTTGCAGTAATCTCCAAGTGTAGTACCTTGCAGGATGTGCAGTAGCAGTGACTGTCACTCATACTCGACTTTCCCCTGCCAATCATGTACGTCACGCCCACTCCACGTCCAAAGCTGCGCAGAACTGAGTGCGAGGTACTACACTTGGAAATTACCCAGTATCTACATTTTTCTAGTACCCACGTTTGCCTGAGGGCTCAGATGCCTTGTTAGTGCTAGCATGGATAAGGAGAGAAATAACTGCAGTACCATAACCCCTCAGCAAGAACTTAAGGGAAAAAAAAAGTCTTGACACTAATAAGCCGATCGTAAGAGATCGGCTTATTACAGCTAGCTCTACATCACCCTGCTCTGTCGTTTAATGACAGCACCATAACCCCTCAGCAAGAACCAAAGAAAAAAGAAAAAGACAGACTTGACAGTAATAAGCTGACCGATACATTGCAAGTGATCGGCTTATTACAATAACATATACACCTCCCTGCTCTGTCTTCTAAGGAAGCACCATAACCCCTCTGAAGAATCCAAGCCACAAAAAAAAAAAAAAAAAAAAAGGACTTCACAATAATAAGCCAATCGATACATTCATGTAAGCGATAGGCTTATTACAGTGTGATCTACATCCCCTGCTCTGTCGTTTAGTGCAGCATCACAACCCCTCTGTAGAATCAAAGAAAAAAAAAAAAAGAAAAATGGACTTCACATTAATAAGCCGATCGATACATTATAAGCGATCGGCTTATTACATTGTGATCTACATCCCCCTGCTCTGTCATTTAGGGCAGCACCACAACCCCTCTGTAGAATCAAAGAAAAAATAAATAAATTAAAAAAAAAACCCAAAAAAACGGACTTCACATTAATAAGATTGATACATTGTAACCTTATTAAGGCAGCAGCCTGACCCATCTGAAGAAACAACCCCGCCCCCAAAAAAAAAATTTAAACGGACTTCACATAGTAATAAGCCGATCCATACATTGTAAGCAATCAGCTTATTACAGTTAGATCTACATCCAGGGAAGAAAAGTAAAGTGGATGTTCCTTTAGCTGGCACCCTAAGTAGATGGCCAGATGCATGACACACACACACACACACACACACACACACACACACACACACACACACACACGCACACGCACACGTCTCTTATACACACAGACATGCAGACATTCTGCTTGCTTACACACCAATTAATTCTCTCATGCATTGCTGTCACACATAAGCATAAAACAGTCTTTTCTGCATTCACACAGAGATACATACTGCTATCACGCACGCACTGTAGATTCTCTCATATACTGGCAGCTCTTGTTCAGGCACACACATTCACCCTAATTTCTGGATTCAAAAACACACACATTCTGCTTTCACGGACACAAACTTTTCTGAATTTACATATACATACTGCTTTCAGCCACGCATTCACTCGCACACATGCAGACAGAAGCACTCATACACATACATGCATGCACTGTAGCAGGGTAGCTGGACACCGATATCATACAGCAATTTTAGTAAGGAGGCATTGGATACCAAACCCTGAAAATAACTAATAATACATTTGCACACTGCTAAGATAGAGGAGGAGAACAAAAGGAAAAAAAATACTGCTTTAAACTTTTGCAGCAGAATTGTGGGCAGATAGTTGTATCCAGTCCAGATACTTAAATCAACTTACTGAAACAATTATGGAAAATTATGTATGTTCACCACGGACTTTGCCTGCTGTTTTGCTGGAGAAATTACTAGATCCAATGCTGTTTTCACTCCGGATGGAAACAGTGAATGGAATTAAGTTCCGCAACAACTTTTTGAGTAGTTTATAGCAGCTGATAAGTGGATCGGACTACATAATGGCAATGTCACAGTGTGGGAGGATCAGCATGAGAGGGGAACTACTGATGTGACTGTGTCGAAGGTACATCAGGAAGGTGCAGACCAACCCCACCTGAAAGGATGCGATACCAATGACTGGAGGATGGGCTTTCCTGCCCTACCCTAGGGAAAGGCAGAAATGTAGAACTGACAAACTTCTTTGTGTTTTCTGGTAACTGCTGATGGCTGGGACGAGTTAACAGGGAAAGAAAAAGACTCGCGGTTGAGTTAAATTGTGTTGAGCCCGGAGTTTTCCTTTAAGGCTGTCTGAATAGTAAATCATACATGGGAAAAGCAAAGAGATGTTAGGCTTCAGGAACATTTTTGCTATATATGCATTACATTTGTGAAAAACCCTATTGCTTGACATGCTGTGGATTATCATTGCAGTAGTATAAATGATTTGGGATTTTATTGTTCTTGTCACTAGTCATCTGTCTAGGATTGAATATTTTAGAGGCTAGAATGATTTTAAATATAGGACTTTATCTCCATGTTTTTTTTAAATAATGAACTGTTATGGCAACATTTAATTAGAAAAGTTATGCTGGTGTGCTTTATTTTTCACACTTTTCCAATCAACTGTATAACTGTTTAGTAGATTTGTTAATTCATTGTTGTACTTAAGTGTTAAATGTTTTATAGGTTCATAGGTAAGTACTAGGCTAGCTGCAGTTGTGGGCTATTTTAAACCTAGCCAATTCCCCGTTTTGTGCTTGAAATAACCTGTTCCATTTGGTTATAGATTGACCTTACCCATCTCATAGTCAATAATTATATATTACCCCTAATAAGAATAAATGGGATCATACTATATAACAATTTGAGGGGACCCGTGCATGGGATAAAGCATTTAGAAGCTGCCTCTGTCCATTAGTAGTACAGGAGGCAGTTCTATTGCAAATTTTCTTTTTTCCACCCATAGATCTAAGTTGTGCTTGAAAACGGATAAGGGTCAACTTTGTTTTATGTAGATGGGGAGTCTGTTCCACAGCAGCGGTATCCTCTGCAAAATATACCTGTCTCTCCAAACCGTTCTGTTGATGTTGCAGAAGAGGTTTAGATCCCTATACTGAGTATTTCTGATACCATTTGACTTGCTGCTGTGGAGTAAATCCATCAGTAATGGGTCAGAGCATGTCTTGTATGCCAGACACAGGTCACCTCTTAGTAGTCAGGATACCGAGTAAAGTCAGTCCATGCTTACACCTTGTATCCTTTTTAGTAAGGTATTTCTGTGGGTGTTCAGTTGTTGCATGTATCTGAGCAGATATATGCCAAAGGGGGCAATATATTAAATGATTGGCCTAATGAGGGCTGAGTAAAGGGGATAATGACATCTCTAGATCTAGACACAATCCCTTTATTTATAGTCTGTGCAATACAGAGGAACTTTCTTACAACAATAGACACGTTAGTCAAAAATTGGGTCACTCTCCACATAAGTTCCCAAATCCTAAACAACTGGATCAGCTCTTATGAACTAAAGTTTGACACCCCTTAAAGGCATTTTGTCAAGGTGCTAAAGAGTTACATTGATTCTTGCCTCCTGCCTGATTTTTTTTTCTTTGCCTAATGTTGTTTTATTTTTATTTGCGTGATGTTTGCAGTCTAAGCATTGCCACAGCTTCTGCATGCAATCTGACAGGGGCCAAAGCTTCAACTTGATTTACCCCATTTGAATGGCAGGCATCCCACAGGATTGTTAGAGAAGCTTGAGAAGAAGATAAGACATTTGAAAGTATAATGGAATACTACATTACTTTGTAGAGTAGACTACAGCCGATAATGCCCACTGTAAATGAGCACATGCAGAAAGCCAAGAAAATTCAACGAGTTTATAATAAAAATCCCCAACTTAGATAATTTAACCCAGGAGATAAAAAGGGCACTATGGAGGAAGACAATATTACCTAAAACATTCTCTTCCCTCATAGTGCTTTTTTTAGGCAATGCGAAGCTGAAAGTACTTCCGACATAGCAAATCAAAACAAAGAAAATCTAAAGGTATTACTGCTCAATGCTAGGAGTCTAAACAAAAAATTCCACTCCCTAGAAGATCTCTTTACCCTAGAGAATGCTAATGTCTGTGTGGTCACTGAGACATGGTTTAAAGCTGCGGAGAGCACACCAACAGTGCAAGGTTATAATGCCTTCCACACCTTTAGGCCAGCTACTTCACAGGCAGTGACTAAAGGTGGAGGTGTCTCTATTTACGTCAAAAATAAATATACTTCAAGGCTGGTCAAACAGGAACATGCACTTTTGCTGCTCCATGTTCAAATCACCATATGTAAAGTTCAATACCACTTCCTTGCAAGCTATACAGTAGGTCCCCTTCTATAACCCAGGAAACCCATACAATGTATTTAAACTTATTACAAACACTAACCATCCAACCAAATACCATATTCATGGGA